>NC_080671.1:282744546-283068296 GCF_030247195.1 Topomyia yanbarensis
GAAAATTTGTTGGTAAAAACCAGTCTTTGTACAGGAGGGCACAAATCCTTATTTCATACTATGTTGCGTTTCGGCTTCGCCTCATCAGAAACCGACACTAACACATTGTCGGAATAGATTAGCGCCGGGTTGACGCAAATCCCTTAAAACTAAAACACACTATGTGTTTCAATCAAACGACTGATCAAACGTGATGTCCTGTTCGAGCAGAAGTTCTGTTTATGCCGATGAGACACAAGTGAAGCCGAAACTTGTCTTGGCTTAGCAGGCCTATGCGAAAGCACTATGCTATATTTCACCCTAAGGAGGAAAAATTGGTAAAAACCAAAATTTCTCACTAGGGTGAAAATTTGTTGGTAAAAACCAGTCTTTGTACAGGAGGGCACAAATCCTTATTTCATACTATGTTGCGTTTCGGCTTCGCCTCATCAGAAACCGACACTAACACATTGTCGGAATAGATTAGCGCCGGCTTGACGCAAATCCCTTAAAACTAAAACACACTATGTGTTTCAATCAAACGACTGATCAAACGTGATGTCCCGTTCGAGCAGAAGTTCTGTTTATGCCGATGAGACACAAGTGAAGCCGAAACTTGTCTTGGCTTAGCAGGCCTATGCGAAAGCACTATGCTATATTTCACCCTAAGGAGGAAAAATTGGTAAAAACCAAAATTTCTCACTAGGGTGAAAATTTGTTGGTAAAAACCAGTCTTTGTACAGGAGGGCACAAATCCTTATTTCATACTATGTTGCGTTTCGGCTTCGCCTCATCAGAAACCGACACTAACACATTGTCGGAATAGATTAGCGCCGGGTTGACGCAAATCCCTTAAAACTAAAACACACTATGTGTTTCAATCAAACGACTGATCAAACGTGATGTCCTGTTCGAGCAGAAGTTCTGTTTATGCCGATGAGACACAAGTGAAGCCGAAACTTGTCTTGGCTTAGCAGGCCTATGCGAAAGCACTATGCTATATTTCACCCTAAGGAGGAAAAATTGGTAAAAACCAAAATTTCTCACTAGGGTGAAAATTTGTTGGTAAAAACCAGTCTTTGTACAGGAGGGCACAAATCCTTATTTCATACTATGTTGCGTTTCGGCTTCGCCTCATCAGAAACCGACACTAACGTATTGTCGGAATAGATTAGCGCCGGCTTGACGCAAATCCCTTAAAACTAAAACACACTATGTGTTTCAATCAAACGACTGATCAAACGTGATGTCCCGTTCGAGCAGAAGTTCTGTTTATGCCGATGAGACACAAGTGAAGCCGAAACTTGTCTTGGCTTAGCAGGCCTATGCGAAAGCACTATGCTATATTTCACCCTAAGGAGGAAAATTTGGTAAAAACCAAAATTTCTCACTAGGGTGAAAATTTGTTGGTAAAAACCAGTCTTTGTACAGGAGGGCACAAATCCTTATTTCATACTATGTTGCGTTTCGGCTTCGCCTCATCAGAAACCGACACTAACACATTGTCGGAATAGATTAGCGCCGGCTTTTCGCATAGGCTTGCTAAGCCAAAACAAGTTTCGGCTTCACTTGTGTCTCATCGGCATAAACAGAACTTCTGCTCGAACGGGACATCACGTTTGATCAGTCGTTTGATTGAAACACATAGTGTGTTTTAGTTTTAAGGGATTTGCGTCAAGCCGGCGCTAATCTATTCCGACAATGTGTTAGTGTCGGTTTCTGATGAGGCGAAGCCGAAACGCAACATAGTATGAAATAAGGATTTGTGCCCTCCTGTACAAAGACTGGTTTTTACCAACAAATTTTCACCCTAGTGAGAAATTTTGGTTTTTACCAATTTTTCCTCCTTAGGGTGAAATATAGCATAGTGCTTTCGCATAGGCCTGCTAAGCCAAGACAAGTTTAGGCTTCACTTGTGTCTCATCGGCATAAACAGAACTTCTGCTCGAACGGGACATCACGTTTGATCAGTCGTTTGATTGAAACACATAGTGTGTTTTAGTTTAAAGGGATTTGCGTCAAGCCGGCGCTAATCTATTCCGACAATGTGTTAGTGTCGGTTTCTGATGAGGCGAAGCCGAAACGCAACATAGTATGAAATAAGGATTTGTGCCCTCCTGTACAAAGACTGGTTTTTACCAACAAATTTTCACCCTAGTGAGAAATTTTGGTTTTTACCAATTTTTCCTCCTTAGGGTGAAATATAGCATTATCAAATCAATCAAATCAATCAAATCAATCAAATCAATCAAATCAATCAAATCAATCAAATCAATCAAATCAATCAAATCAATCAAATCAATCAAATCAATCAAATCAATCAAATCAATCAAATCAATCAAATCAATCAAATCAATCAAATCAATCAAATCAATCAAATCAATCAAATCAATCAAATCAATCAAATCAATCAAATCAATCAAATCAATCAAATCAATCAAATCAATCAAATCAATCAAATCAATCAAATCAATCAAATCAATCAAATCAATCAAATCAATCAAATCAATCAAATCAATCAAATCAATCAAATCAATCAAATCAATCAAATCAATCAAATCAATCAAATCAATCAAATCAATCAAATCAATCAAATCAATCAAATCAATCAAATCAATCAAATCAATCAAATCAATCAAATCAATCAAATCAATCAAATCAATCAAATCAATCAAATCAATCAAATCAATCAAATCAATCAAATCAATCAAATCAATCAAATCAATCAAATCAATCAAATCAATCAAATCAATCAAATCAATCAAATCAATCAAATCAATCAAATCAATCAAATCAATCAAATCAATCAAATCAATCAAATCAATCAAATCAATCAAATCAATCAAATCAATCAAATCAATCAAATCAATCAAATCAATCAAATCAATCAAATCAATCAAATCAATCAAATCAATCAAATCAATCAAATCAATCAAATCAATCAAATCAATCAAATCAATCAAATCAATCAAATCAATCAAATCAATCAAATCAATCAAATCAATCAAATCAATCAAATCAATCAAATCAATCAAATCAATCAAATCAATCAAATCAATCAAATCAATCAAATCAATCAAATCAATCAAATCAATCAAATCAATCAAATCAATCAAATCAATCAAATCAATCAAATCAATCACATGAATCAAATTAATTAAATGAATCAAATTGATTTAATTCATCCAGTGAATACAATGAATCAAATTAATGAAATGGATCATATAAATAAAAATAATGGATGAACAAAGTGAATAAAGTAAAAAATAAATGAAAAGCATAAATAAAACAAACGAATCAAATAAACAAAATGAGCTGAAGTGATAAAATGACTAAAAAGAAGAAAATGAGCAGAATTAAATGCATTGATTAAAATGAAAAATTGAACAATGGTAAAAGGTTATAAATTTATATAAAGAAATAAATTGAATCAAATAAATTATTTGGATGAAATGATTAAAACTGAAAAAGTAGTCAGATTATTAAAATGAAGAAACTGAACAAAATGAATAAACTGGAAAAATGAATAAAATGCATACAATGAAAACTATGAATGATATGAGTAAAATGCACAAAAGGAATAAACTGATCAGAGTGAATCCAAAGAATGAAACGAATAAAATAAGTAAAATGAACGCAGATGAACAAAACGAATAAAAGATGCGGAATGAAATAAATAATTAAAATGAAAAGGTCGTATTTGAAGCCAAAAACATTTTCAAATAAAGAAAATGAATAAACCGGATTGTACGAATTTGAGAGCCATTGCATCAGAAAGTTTTGAAATGTTTTTGAGAATCCCATCTTCTGAGAAAAGGCTAATAAATATGCAATGGACTTTCTACGGCTTCCACCTTTTTTTGGTTTTAATCTTTTTGTTTTCATGCTTCTTTACTTGACGAATTCGAATTTTACTTTTTGGCCACATATTCCCGAAAAAAAGATTTATGTACAGAATAGAATTTACTGGTCCAGTATTTTAACGTGCAATTGAATATAGTAAAATGAGACAAGGTCACATGTGCTTTCAAGCCCCTTAAACAGAGAACGACAGGGAGAATGCGATTCGTGAATGAGACAGGTAGATATTTCAAAGTTTTTATTTGCATTGAAGTAAATAGTGTGAAATGTCTAAGCTATGTTGATAGCATAAAAGCCGTGAATTCAGTTGATTGCAATGCAGTCTCTTTCCATTCATCCTTATAGCTTTCATATTGTTTCGTATGGAATTCTCGTGCAGGAAATATGGATAAATAAGTCCTATACAGACCAATACTGTGAAAAAGAAATGGTTCAAACTACTCAGTATATCCAAATATGGACGACGATAAGTTAGAAGATACATTGTAGTTGCATCCCCCATCGAGAGTGGGTACTTTGGGAGACTTCTTTTCCTGGATCTAATTTGTGGATATTTTTGGTCTTTGATCCGTTTTTTCTCATGAAAGTTCGTACCAATACAACGAATGTGCAGCTGATACAACTCATGGTACATTCGCCTGCGCAACGTTCCGTCTTCCATCTGCACGCCACCATAGATGGTACGCAACACCTTTCGTTCGAAAACTCCAAGGGCGCGTTGGTCCTCCACGAGCATAGTCCAGGTCTCGTGGCCGTAGACGACCACCGATCTAATCAGCGTCTTGAAGATAATCAACTTCGTGCGGCGGCGAATTTTGTTCGACCGGAGCGTCCTCTGGAGTCCAAAGTTGGCACGATTTCCCGCTAAGATCCGTCTCTGAATTTCTCTGCTGTTATCATTGTCGTCGGTTACCAGTGAGTCCAAATACATGAATTCGTCGACCATCTCAATTTCGTCACCGTCAATCCGAACTCGGGTGGGAGGTTCACATTGTCGTCTCTAGAACCTTTTCCTCTCATGTATTTTGTCTTCGAAACGTTGATGGCAATTCCAATCGTGCTGGCTTCAACTTTCAGTCTTTGAGCATATATTTCATTCAAAATTCAATAGAGATACGAATAGCTTAAATAGCACGTGGAATGTCTCTTTTGAAAATTTTCATCGTCAAACTTTCATATTACCCAGTTAAGCCAAATATTTTTCTGATATAGCCATGAATAGATACAGGCTTTGAATACAATTTAATTAAAGTTGAGTTGATGTAGCAGCAGACAAAAAATAGTTTTGTTTTCTCAAACCTTCGCAATTACAATTAATAAATATTTCAGATTGGCAGAAGATCTTATCGCACAACTTAGAAATGGATACATAAATTGCTAGATAGATGCGATAGAAGAGAGACAGAGAGAGAAAGAGAGAGAGAGAGAGAGAGAGAGAGAGAGAGAGAGAGAGAGAGAGAGAGAGATGGGGGGTGCGTGTGAGGAATGACAAATGATGGTTAATGCAGTGACATTATTTTTATAGCTATATTATTATGATATATTGAGTCTTACATTCTTATCATAAATAATGTAAGCAGTAATTTTTGCGCCATAGCCAGTATAACCTAAATCTTGCAAAAAAGCTAAATTTTCGCTAGATTTTTGGGCTTCAAACATACAGTTGCTTCGGTGACGCCACAAGTATAATTATATTAGAAATCTTTTATCTCACTACTAGGTGAATTACTTGTTGATCTGTATTGGTATTGATATACCATCCACCTCATGATTGAACGCAATGCCTAATCCAAGGAATAAATACTAGAACTCACTGTTTCTTTATCAACACATTATTTTGTCTTTGAAGTGAACTTATATATTGATTTTTGAGAAATAGTTCATTTATTATAAAGGTAATTCACAAAATGTTCTCAACATCGAATTCCTCGAATCACGTAGATGTGTTTTCATACCCCGATATTCAAAATCGGTTTAGTTTTGCCCCTAAAACACCAGTCAAGCAATACTCTGTATGAAACAATCTCATTTTTCATTAATGGAAATTGGTAAGCGAGGACTAAAAATACAAAATGATTAATATCTCCGCCGCTCGCGCACGGATTTTGACAATCTATAGATTGTTAGAAAGGTATTTTTACAAGCTTTCTATTTATGTGCAGTTTGTGGGACAATATTGTTTCGTTCGAAAGTTATTTGCACCGGCTCTGTTTTGACAAAATCGCCCATATCTCAAAAAGTAAACAACATATAGAAAATCAAAAATAATAGTGTCAAATGGCAACGTCAGGCCTTTCATTAGAAACTAGTTTCATTAAGATCGGTTCAGCCATTTCTGAGATAATTACATGACATTTTGTACACACACACACACACACAGAGACATTGTCTCAATTTGTCGAGCTGAGTCGATTGGTATATGAAACTCGGCCCTCCGGGACTCGGAAAAAGTTTTCAAAATTTGAGCGAATCCTATACATTTCTTTTGTAAGAAATGTAAAAATGGTTCGGATTTAATTATAAAAAACAATGTATAACTTTTATTGTAGCTTGAATGACACTTCAATCGAAAAAATGGAAACCAGCTATTCGATACTAGAAAGAACCTGGAAGATTTTTACTGCGATTAATGAAGATCTATGCGTCGTAATGCATCGGAATGGCAGCGGTGGCGGATGTATAATAGATGGATTTCAACGGTCGCTATAGCTGGCGTTCCAATGCATTGCGTTTGAGCTAAAGAAATGCTTACCGGACATTTCCTTAAAAGATAATTTTTTATTTACGGGCGCGACCACAAAAGAATAAACAAAAAACTTTCTGCCAAACACTTCATAAAGTTACAAATGGCCGCGATTTGACAATTAATTTTCATGAATAACATAATGTACCGAAATTAGGTAATGAAGAGATAATTTTAGCTTACGTTCGGTATTTTTATACCGGATTCGGGAATTATACATTACCGAATGAATTGAAATTTCAATAACAGATTATGGTAAAACCGTTCGTATATAACAAACTGTTCGGTAAAATTTTAAGTATTTTCTGCCAAATAAATCAAGTTTACCGAAAAACCGGTTATCTTTTGATCTTTACCGAAACTTTCGTCAAAAGAATTACCGAACTGGGAAATCTAATTTGAGTATGTAGGGTTTAGCTATTTTTTACCTAGACTGTGTTTGAAAGAAATCGGTTAAGTAGTCTTTGAATGGAAAGTAACACCGCAAATCATGTTTTTTTTCCAGAGACGTTCTACAAAAAGCTTCGTCACCGAGTCGTTTGTCGATATTTTCCATAGAAAAATTACAGCATGTTATTGAAATGGTACACTATAATGTACAAAAGTTTTGATCAATTCGCATCACGAAAAGTTAAAAAAAATGCAAAAAGTTTTTTCTTCATGCTGAACTCAGGCTTCATTTTACTCATCTTAGCAACGAAGAGATAGAGAAATATTTTACCCGCATTTAACATGAGTTTTATTTTGGTGCGCTTTTTTGCCCAGTAACTAGGAGAGCAGAGAGAAACCACATGCTCTCATTACTGATTCCTCTTGCTTGTGACAGAGCAAACCTTTACTAGATGCTCTGCTTTAACCTCATCATAGTCTGGTGGAGCAACGGAGATAAATTGCTCAGTTGGCAGATGAGAATAAAATAGTTTTCTCATTACCCCCAAGGGAACCAAATTTAGTTCGCTTCACATCAGTGTTCGAATATTTAACTCGGCTTTCACAATAAGTATCGATGTTTTACCTTCTGGGAATAGTAAAGGGGCCGTTCATAAACCACGTAGACTCATAAGGGGGACGGGGGGGTCTGGCAAAAGTCTACGTTTGTCTACGAGGGGGGAGGAGGGTTCTTTGAAAAAGTCTACGTAGACTTTTATTTTTTGTTATTCTCGTATTACTAATTATAAATGGGATTTAAAGAGAGTTGTATTCAAAATATTGGTCTATTCAGTATTTATGCAGTATTTATGTATTATTTAGTAAATGTTTCTTATAATTTGACAATTTTGAATGCACCAGTAAGGCTCAAAAAGTGTTTAGCAATTCTGCATTGTTCGCACACTTCGGCCAAAATTTAAGCTAGTTATAGCAATATATCTTTTTACATATATTTGAGTGACTAACCTTGAAAAGAAGTCTTCCGAACGTTGAACGAAAGAAGTACACAAACGTTGGAAAGCACCTTGAATTGGTACTAATTAATTTGATCAATCATAGACAAAAAACCAATGTGAAACACCTTTCTTTAATATTTAAAAAGCTGGAAATAAATCTGAACGCTAATTTTTAATTGAACATTATAATGTGCTTCTTGCTAATTACACATTTCCCGCGAATAAAAAAAAATTAAAAGTCTACGTAGACTTTTGGCGGAGGGGGGGGGGTTGGTAAAAGTCTACTAAGGTCTACTAAGGGGGAGGGGGGCGGGGTTAAAAATTCTCAAATTTCGGTCTACGTGGTTTATGAACGGTCCCAAAGATGTTTGAATTGACAGCTTCCAGTTCAAAATCGCTGAACAACATTAAGGGGTTACAACACTGTAGAGCTCGAACAAATGGACATATTTCGGAATTTTTTCTTCGCACAATAAAGGGATGAGTTGAAATGTTGTTAAAAGGAATTTATAACATATGTATTGGATCAGAAAAGTATTTTTTCCAGTAATTTCATCACAAGATGGCAATTGTGCAGCATGCGAGTTTTTTAGGTAGAGGTCCACGGCCTGGAAACTATCTCCCGTAATTTTAAACCTAGAGCCAAAAAAATAGTCTTTTTGATTCCTTATGACAGTGGCAAGCGACTTACGTAGGATTTTTTCTCGATTTTTTGCTTTTCGCGAAATGGTGCACTATTAAATGAAAAAAACGCCGAAAATACTATTAAAATCGAAACAAATTGTTAAATTAACAAAAAATAAGCAATAAGAGATTAAAATCCTACATACGTTGCTGGAGAAATCAATTTCGAATATGCTGTGAAAATTTCAAAACAATCAAAAGCCATTTGTTCGACTTGTATTTCCGGCCAACTCAAAAAAGTGGGTTTGAGGTTTACACAGAAGACGTTGCGGATGAATTGATAATTTGAACATTTATATATCGTATTCGTCTTCCATTTTTTGGGATATAATTTTTATCATGCTAAAACACATTTTGGACTAATAAATATAAATTCGAATTTTAAAAATTCTACTGTGATGTAACCCCTTAAATGCCTATTAGACTGATAGGATGTTGAGACTATTTTCATCCTAATTATATTATAACCCTACTCATTTGAATCTTTTGTTTAAAGCAGCGTCTGCCATCTTACTTAATCTCATTGCCGTAAATAGCAGGGTGAAAATTAGGGCACTCGAATTAAGTTTTCGTTGCGTTTAAACACCAATATTTTACCAACCGCCTTAATCCAATCTTTGCCATAATAAAATCAACGTTGTCTTCAAATCATTCTCAAGGACACGTTTAATAAAACGTGTCCTAATATTAGTGTAATGCTCATATGTCTATTAATTTGGTCCACCAAACGTGCATAGATTACACACTTAGTTTGAATTATTGAGTATTGGAAAATTTTACTTCGGTTTTCAACAGCAAGCCATTCGGTAATTAATTTAGTAAACCAATTCTGTTACCGAACTCTCCGCAATATTACGTTTTTATCCAAACGTCAAAAATACTCAGAAAATTTTCAGATGAGGATTGCTGACTTGTTCAGTAATTTGATCATTAAATTTGACGAATTGGTAGTGGAAATTAATTTACCAGCTTTTAAAGGTTGAACAGAAAATTAAAATTCTAACGAAAGTAATCTTACATTTCCTGAATTTGATTACGAATTTTACTCCGGAATTTCTGAACACAAAACATTCTCATTATCAAAAAATCTTCAGTAATTATCAATAAAGCCTAATTATTTCCACTTTTTCGCGATTGAATCTACACTTCCTTGCACTATCAGGCTTCTAATTATTATACTTGCGAGTCAAATCCTTTTTCCAAAATCGTCATGTGTAAAATTGCCCTAGTCAAGGAATAAATACACCTCAAACATAATGACAACCACAAAAATCTTACTATTACTGCTTTCACTGGGTTCTGTTGAAAATTCATGGTTTTACGAAATACTAAGAAGTATTCACAATGTGCAAACACGTCGTATTAATGTTTTTCCCCCGTAAATGGCGATTTAACAGATGGTTTGTTGTACGTGTTTTGTATGTTTTTGACGAGATTCGATGATGTTTAACTTTTTGCCGAACAAGTTAGTATTTTACTGAATGGTGGATAATTTACCGAAAAATGCAAAAGTAATAATAAATTCAATTAAAAATATTCCAGATTTTAGCAGCAAATTATTCGTAAATCTACCGAAGGCGCTGAAAAATGAATATGCTTTCGCAATTTTTTAAATCAATTGCTGATCTCCGTTAAATATTACTGTGCAAATCGTCAAATGAATTTACTGAACAACTTTGGGTTGGCTTAGCGTGTACATATAAATGGCTGGTTTGAATATGCAAAGTTTAAATAAAGCACTCATTTGATATAAAATATCGCCATTCTGAAACCATCTTATTTTATTGGCATTTTTTCACACATGCTCTTTCTGTAACTGAGCATCTGATGAGGAACACTCCCTCTTAAATTGGGCGAGAATTAATACTTTCGCATCCCCCTGCGTGGTAGATAGATATGCGTGAACACAAAAAAAATCTCTTGATTTTCGAGAGCGTGTTCTCTCGCTTTCGGTGGGAGCTAGCAAACAGCCCTACTGCGTTTAACTGTTTGCAAAGAAGAAAATGAGCTAATATCGAGAGCAGTAAGGAAGCCTGAATTGCTGAACCCCTTACCCCAACAGACAATGGCAATGTTTGAGGAAATTGAATAAAAATAACATAGCACGTAACATAATGCTAGCCAATCTAATCAACTTACACGAAACAATATTTCGTATCAATTAACGATGAATGGAATTCGTATATATTGGTATTCATCTCTTTACTAATTTCATAAGAAAGATATAAGTAACAAAAGTGGATTGTTAATTATCGAATACATGTGTTTAAGCGAAATGGTAACTTGAACGAACATGGGGATTTGAGATAATATGTGAAACAAAGATGATAAGCAACGGTTTCAAATGGGTAAAGTTTAGATAAGAATATACACAGTGAAAAAACTTTACCCATTTTATGTATTCAAATTGCCCATTTTCGGAAGTTATTCAAGCTGTCAAAAAATGGGTATTTTTTTGTTTCTACCAATGAGTACTTTTTATCCATTTCACAACTACGCGATGAGGTAATGTCAATGGGTATATTGATCTTAACAATGGGTGAAAACTCCTTTAAGAATTATTTCAAGCAAGTTAATCTGCTAAGTAAGGATCGTAGCGGAACCTGCAAATTATCGGCCTGCATCGGAGTCCGCGGTGGAAACGGAACATTTCGGCAATGCTCCGAAAACAACGGCTGTTTAGACTACTGAGGATGTTGCAAATATGCACTAGTTCGGTATTTTTAGAACAGCCAAAAGATCCAGCCATCAAAAATATATCCAGTTGGCGGTTTTATTTTGTTAAGGAGTTTTGGAATAGGATCTCTATCTAGATTTCTATACTTTTGTAAGGAGACAATAATGCGAAATGAGTGTTATTTTATGTTTTTTTTTTTAAATTCAGAAACAATTCTATTGACAGTATTTTTAATTCTGGCGCGATTTTCATAAATGGGTATTTTTTACGCATTTTATTGTAACAATTCTGCGAAAAATAATGGGTAAACTATACCCAGGATGACGTACAAGGTCTGTATTCATTTATGGGTACAAACTCTTTACCCATTTAATGGGTTATTCCACTTTTATTGAAAATGTGTAGTTTTCTACGCATTATAGGGTACTTTATTTTATCAGTGTACTGAGAATGGGTTCACCACTTGTAAGTAGGGGTTTGCCCACTACTCGGGTTCTTGCTTGCCCGGCGAACCCTTCTTTTCAGGGCGGCCTAGGTGTCTCTACAGAATTTCGGATTTTCGTAACAACAAACAAGAAGGGAAAAACAAATAAACTAAATTTTACCGTGTTTATTCCTTCTGATTCTCTTCGCTGCTGCTGCTGTTGAGCTGCTACTGCTGGGTGGAAAGGTGGCTGGTCTCGTCCGACCGGCCGGGACAGCAACGGCCGAGTTCTCCTTGGATTATTTGCTGCTCCGGCAGCGGTCCTTTGCAATTAGCTAGGGAAGTGAGCGTGGCTCGTTGTTGGAACCTCCCTAGCGACGGTGGTGACGTATCACCGGATTCGTTTGCTCCCCGTAAAGAATACCGGAAGACACCGCAGTGTTCTTCCCAGGTGGATCCGTTGTCCTACCTGCTTCGTCCTCCTTGGCTGTTAGCTGGGAAGGAGAGCAAGGCTCGTTCGGCTTATCCTTCCCAGCGAGAGCGGATCGGTGCTTCTAGATCCTTCACGGTTTGCCGGGGAAGCGAAAGCTCCTTTACACTTAGCTTTCCACAAACGGCGATCTAGCACCACACAAGAGCACTCGAACCACAGGCAGACACTTTTGCAGATATTTCTGCTCAACACACGAACTGCCGTGAATCTTCAAAAAACTATCTCGATCGAGACACAAAACGACTGCCCACAAACGTGGTTCGAAGCTCATTCTCCTTTTTCCTATTGCTACCTCCTGCTCGATGTCAATATGCCACTCCACCTTCCACCACCACCGTCGCTGTCACCCGCTGAGTAGCGTATTCAGCAATCGTTTTTGCCAGCAAGTGGAAAATTGAAGCCTATCTAAACCCTACTGTTAATTCACAAACATGCAACAAAACTACAAGGGGCAGCCCTATGGGGTTGCACGAACTGTAGACGTAGGACTATACTACTTAAAGTAAAATATTTATTTTCTTAGTACTTAGTGTGTGGGAAAAAATACCCGGACCGGTGAAGAAAAATCAAATTTTAGACAATATAATCACATCTCATGTATAGAACAAGCTTTCTAGATGCTCTCAAACAGATCCTAAAAATTCAAACACCCATGGATAACCCCAAGTTTGTAAATGTGTTTCGATGCCACAGGATTGTAAAATGGTTAATATTAAGTCATGAAAATTCAATTCTTCCGTGACATTTTTTTTTGCCTGCAAAATGCCCCTGTGTGCATGCAAAGCTCATGATTTGTTGGGATATTAGCATTGATCGGAAAATGCTTTCCAACGCTGCGCATTGCATACATACAGGACATTTTGCAGGTCACCAGAAGCTGTTCATTTTACCACCGCCACATGTTCATTTCACCCACTCGCTATAAACATGTCTCATTTTTGGACATGTTTAGAAATCAAGAATCATGTTTGAAAAAATGTGTTTATGACGAAATATTTTACCAGATATGTACAAAACATGTCTAACAAGAAACATAAGGTGATTGTAATATCTCATTCACTTATTAGTTAGAAAATAATGATTTTGCTTAACGTGTTCATTTTACCGCCAGTTCCCCTACCTACCAACGCATTCGACCAAAACGTTGAACCCAAGCGTACAATGCAAAATGAGTCAACGCTGATGATGATGGGTAGAGCGAAAGAGACAACTAGTACCACCACGACACTATTAGCGCATTTCACCAAAATTCCACACGGCCTTTTCCGATTGAAAGGAACGGCCGCGCTTAGCCCATCTGTCATAATATAGTGATTTTGCATAGCGAAGGGCTGAATGATAACACATTTTGTTCCAAAAAACAGCCCTGCGTTATGCAACACTTTGTGCAGGTTGATTATACCAGTTGCAAGTGGGGCCAAATTCACCAAGTTCCGTAAAATTCCTTTTAAATTACAGAATTGATAAAATTGCTTAGATGAGCTAAACTAATTAATCAAATCCTGTTTTAAAAACTGTCCTTGCGTTTAAACCAATATGGGAAGCTTATTACTACCACTACATTACTTAATTTCAAGCGCAAATAGCAAATACATGTGCTAGTTAAACCAAAAATTTACTGGCAACATTACAGCGGCATTTAGGAAGCAGTTGGAGCGATCGCCTGTTGGACGACACAGGGTAGCGTCCCTCCACAGCCAGTGTAACGGACTTCTAGCTCAGCTACACTGGCTGTAAAAAACACAGCGTAGTGATCTGCTTCACCAGCCGTTCAACAGGGAACTGAGCGTATCTGGCCAAGTCCGTTCTTTAAATAGTCGATGATGACGTCATTCATAGAAGCGTTGCGCGCTAGGTACACCAATCCGTCGTACAGGGCTTGGGAAGCGCTATCTTCTGTGTGTAAATGCGCGATATTTTGACAAGGTTGTATATTATTTAATTTTTTAATGCTATGATATCAAAAATCTTTGGGTTTATCTATTGGAATCTATTCTTAGAAGTATTTCGGGGCGATTTGTGCAAAAAATTTGAAAATTTATCGTGAGATGGCTGAATTATATGCGTTTAAAATTCCACTTTTCGTTACATACCATTTTTTGTAGAATTTCAGAGTGCACCCCCATATCGAAAACAAAGACGTAGTCTTACGTCAAAAAATTATCTAACCTAGCTATGTCAAGAAAAATGTTCATGGATAAAAAAAACAAATGAAATTTACATCAAAACATGAACGAACATATTGAACAGCGGTGAGTCTAATTTTACGTAAACAACACACTCTACGGAGTGTATACCCAATAAATGGTATATTTCCACCCAGTGCTAAATTGTACCCTGACGGGATACACACTCCATGTGTATAACTGATTTAACTCTCATCTCGAAGTAGAAGTAGATGAAAAATTAAATCATTCCTCAAATTCACACGACTTGGAGACCATTCATAAATTACAAAACGCAAAAATTGACCAAAATTGACGCCCTCTCCCTCCAGAAGCATGTTCCAGTTCTGGGATACTATTTGTGAATTTCAATGGTATGCTGGCAATATGGGTATCAAAATTCATGGAGTTGCTTCAGTATGCTGTATCTCGTGGTTTTGGAACCATTTGGTGGTTTGACCCTGGAATCGACATTCCGGAGCAGGTTCCCGTGAGGTAAAATTGCCATATAGTCCCCTAACAGTAAATAGCAGACTTCCGATACAATTTGAAGAGTTTTGATACTCCTATAGCTAGGACATACCCTTGTACTGGAACATTACTCCGGAAAATCCAGATTACCAAGAACCAGGTCCATTCATCCGGTTCAATTTTACTGTATCAAAAAGTGGACGAGTTCCTCAATCCAAAACATCTAAAAGTGGCCAAATCGGTTAAAGAAAGCCATAGTTATGAGCATTTCAATTTGTGGGTACCCGGGTACCCTCGTAGGCCTGTTGAAGGAGTTTTTTGTTGGACACATTCCGGTTAAGAAAATAATCTTAGACTATTTTCAATCCCCTTAAACAATCAAATTGTGCATCGCCAACAAAAAATAAATAATAGCTGACCATTCCCCCACTCTATTTTGGCACACTTCCTCTTTCTATATTGCCCAATACATTCCCTCCCAGCTGTCGGGAGAAAAATGTTATAACATCACGGTTATGGATGGCAAAACAGTTCAGATATGCGGCTGTCACAACAACTCGTAACACTCCCGAAGCACCTGACTTTACCCTCTGAGCACATTCCCGGTCAAACCATTCGGAATTTGATTCGGAATCCTGAATGGAGTCATTATGGATTCCAAATCAAATGCAACAACCGATTATGAGTCGGAATCGGTTGTTGCATTTGATTTGGAATCCATTCAGAAATCCGAACCGGTTCCGGAATGAGTTTAACTGGGTTACTGTACATCGCTACTCAGAAACAGCCAAACCTTCGGCTTCTGCGCTACGAAATAACTGTACCCTAATTCGCTTGCGTGTATCATACCTCTCACGGAAACACACACCACTCATTCAGATACTGAACGGCTATTGAGCATTGCAAGATGACATCATACGAGTAAAAATGCTCGAAAGAATGGCAGTTCAGCGATCTTGTTTATATGGTGTTAGAATTTGAACCGAGTTTCTTGTACTGGATGAAACCTGGGACGGGACATGCGAAGACGGTCTTCTTTTTCACTCTCGGTTTTGTTGTTATTTTGCAAGGAAAAGTTCGCTCACAATATAATTTCAAGCAATGGTCAATGTTAGAGCTGTGCAGATGAGGTACAGAGTTGTGCCGATGATGTACGGAAAATAATGTAGCTTTCACATGACATAAATTATGTTATCATTCATATGAATAATCTGATTATAGCTTCATTATCCATAACTGTCAAGTAGTAGAGTTTTGTACCTATTTTTATCTAGAGACATTGATTTTTACCTAGAGCCGACAATTAAATAACTGTTTACAAGAATTTTGAATTTGTCTTGTCATAGACTAATAGATCGCAATCGATTGATCAATTTCACCGGTCTGATATAAACAGAGCAATTGCATAACCTTTCTGCTGAGAAAGTTAAACTAATTTCAAGCATTCTAGTTACATTTTGCCATTATTGTAACTTTCCTAAAGTACGCATACAAATATAGCGAATGCAGTGGTCTTAATCATATATTGAAACTATAAATATACAAGAATCGATATCAATTTTGTATATGGACAAGATGAGTTTTTGCAACGGTTTTTCAAGTGGCAGTGTATTCATTCATAAATAGGTTTTGTAGTATGTACCGTGCAAGACCCATCTACCGATCAATTAACAGCGATTTCTACTTCCAACGCTCTTCAAAAAACAATCAGGCAGATCACTCTAAGAATGTATAACAAATTTGCATAAAATTAGAAAAAATGCATTTAATTTCCATTTTTGCATCAGCTTTGCACTCCCTCGCAGAAAAGTTTGTTTAACAAACGTTCTACGCTGACCCACTTTGTTCGACGTTTTGTTAAATGTAGGGCTAGTTTTTCTGTAGGGTTTTGACGTCTTACACGCAACGCAAACAACATTGCACGCAACGCAAAAACATTGCACGCAACGCAAAATACATTATGAATTTCTATTTTGATGGAAATAAATGCATTTAATTTCGCTGATCTTTAAAATTGCATTACAAGTGATCTGCCCCTAGGTTAAAAGGCATTTCAATTCGATCTTCGTTGTCAACTAGAATATTTAATCAACTATCAAGAAAAAATACGCAAGTTTGGAAATGAATTGGCAGACAGTGCAAAATAGCCGAAAAGCCCAACAATTCTAGAGTACCATTCACCGATCACTACAAGTAATAGATATCCATTTGCCGAAAATTCTAGGTTTATAATTTTTTATTACCGACAAATTAGGTCCAAACATGTGTTGCAGACTTTGTTCATTCGGTTTGTGTATAATTCACTTAGAAATATTGTCCTTACACAGTTTTATTAACAGTTGGCTTTGAGTTAAGAGAAAAAAGCGGTAAATTGGCAACGGATTTAATACAGCATTCAAATATAATTATTTGGAAAAATATGAAAAGACGAATAATGAAAGTGTATATTATATTGATGTTCTACGTACTATTTCCATATTTCACTTTATTTATAATTTCTAAATTCCGTGCAATATTCGAGTCAAAACAATTTCGCCATCAAATTGGTCGGTAAATGGAGGCCTATCGGTGGATGGGCTCTGCACGGTACCTATTAGTAGAATCAAAATACTATAGGCTGAGTGGAAATGAACGTAAATAATAAATTTTCGTTGTGCAATTTTGTAACAAATTAGATCTACCTTCTTACACATTCGCCTCAAACATTAAAAAAACCCAAGCGCACAAAGCAAAATGACTCAACGTTGATGATGATGGGTAAAGCGAAAGAGACAACTAATACCACGACACTATGTTAACCGTGTTTGCAAATGGAGCTCGCATGTGCAAACTATTTTGTGTACTAATAATTATACATAAAAGTGTGCTGGAAACGAGCACAGCACAACACAAAAGATAGCATAGTGTTTTTTAGAATTTGTAATCACTATCATGTGTCCTGATAAAGGTAGACGTATCTATCTTTACCGTGACGCCGGTTGTCACGGTAAAGATAGATACTCGATATGAACTCGGGTGATTCGTAGTTATTCTGTCTAAGCTCGACCCTCATTATCAGAAGGCAAAAATTAAGCCCGCATGATATTAAGCCTGTTCTAATGACCCTGCCACTTTTAGCTTTCCGATCTGTTTACTTCACATCCTTGTTCTCACTTGAGTACTATGGCTCTAAGTTTCATAACTTTCCCTACCCAGTAATCTCTAGCTAATTGAATGTCGTTAAAACGTAAAAAAGAAAATTTGACTAACATAGTCGAAATAAAAAAGGAAAAAAAAAGTTAAACACTATGAAAAACTTGCCATCACCTTGTGTGAATAAGATTGGAGATTGTCAGATAAATAAATTGTAGATTGAATTATTTTTAAGTAGTGATTGTAGAATATTTTATTAATTTATTATTTTGTTGATATTTTAATTCATTAAATAATAATAAAAATAATTAAATAAAATTCATATTTTGTTTGCTGCCACCAAATGATCGGCACCTGATAGATCACAACCCAAGCAACATTCAAAGTTTTATAGCACGCTACAAGGGTAATCTAAGTTTTATGAGTGGCTATAAAACTACCATGAAACTTCAAATGTTACCAGAGAAGCAAGCTATGCCGATGTCCAAAACCTATGCTGGGAATAGGAAATAACGGTTAGATATGTTTTCTACGACATGCAGTCAAATTCCCAAATTTCGCTACTAATCACATGGCTGCACTGATTATATACTGTGTCCAGCAGGGTTGAAAATATTCAAATTCATTGAATTAAAATTGATCATATTCAGCCGCACGCAGCTGAAAACGTTAAACGCCCAGGTAACCAACAAGCATTAATGTATGCAGTAAAATAGCATATAATTTGCATTTCAGATGCTACTTGCAGTATATTAGCATTGTTTATACATAGTTGTTGTTAATCAGCATTCGAAAAACTTCTTGCCAGTAAGCAGCATTTTGAATGCACAACAACAGTTAAGTAGCATTTTTATGGCACAGCTGTAATGCAGCCGTATATTTTGCCAAAAGCGACTTTTAAATAGCATTTAAAACGACTTAAATGTTTATCAGGTAGCCGTTAAGACGCATTCTGCATGCTTATTGGTTACCTGGGCGGCCATTCATCCATGCAGTTTTTCATTCGGTTCCGATTATTACACGAAGTGACCGTACAGCAACGAATCAAACGCATCAAAGTAGGCCCTGGCACAATGTAAGCGATGATGATTGTTGTTTCATATGTTTTATAGGCATATGAATATTTTTTTCTATTCACCGCAAATCGCAACAGGTTCATTTTCAGCCGTCAAATAAGAGCTTCGATTATTTTTACCTCTGGTGTCTAGTGTAATTATGACGTAAATTACGTCAAGAATTCGTTGCACATTGTTTTTTCACCGTAAGAGTTTAAATATTTTCAATTATCAACTTTATAGAAATCCATCTGTTTATCTCAACGATTTCTCTGACGTCATCGCAGAATTCGCGGAGTAGCAAGCCTCGCTTCTGAGAAACGTGGTAGCACACTTCTGTCAATTCAAAAACAGCCAACAAAGTCCTGGCAAATAATCATGGTAACCTGTCTCCGCGTTTCCCGCAGGGAGGAGTACAGAAAATCTAGAACTAGAAGCCCCTTTTCCTCTTATTTTGGGTTGCCATAGCAAAAATAACCTGCACAACTGAATCAACTTATGAAACATTGCGTCTCTCGTTCAAATTTGTGGAAAATAATGTGTGCGTAGAAATTAGTTTAACTTTCTCAGCAGAAAGATTATGCAATTGCTCGGTTTGTTCAGACCGGTGAAATTGATCAATCGATTGCGATCTATTAGTCTATGACAAGACAAATTCAAAATTCTTGAAAACAGTTATTTAATTTTCGGCTCTAGGTAAAAATTAATGTCTCTAGATAAAAATAGGTACAAAACTCTACTACTTGACAGTTACGGATAATGAAGCTATAATCAGATTATTCATATGAATGATAACATAATTTATGTCATGTGAAAGCTACATTATTTTCCGTACATCATCGGCACAACTCTGTACCTCATCTGCACAGCTCTATCATCGACCTTTGCTTGAAATTATATTGTGAGCGAACTTTTCCTTGCAAAATAACAACAAAACTGAGAGTGAAAAAGAAGATCGTCTTCGCATGTCCCGTCCCAGGCTACACGGAAACAAAAAAGTACTCAAAATTTGAGTTGAAACTACCTAAAATTGAGTACAAACGCTAAAGTATCAAGTTGGGTAGATTTCGAAGCAGATGATTGGTTTATTTTGACTCAACGATTAAGTAGTACGTATTTTATTTAATAGTGGGTAAAAATAAATTGAAATTTTTTTTAGACACAATGAAATATAAAACAATAAAAAGTATTCATAATTTGTTGATGTTTCTATTTGATTTGTAAATTTCGATTTGTTTTTTTTTTGCATACTAAAAAAAGCATGGAAATCGTTTAAATTGGCTTAATTTAAGAACAGAAGTCATTGGTTAAAATTTACCCAACGAAAAGTTACTCACAACTAACCTTGCGTTGAGTAATAGTAACTCTGATTTGGTTTAAAAATAGCGTGACGTGCTAGCTTCGTGGATGACGCCATTTGTTTTTTGGCTTCCGTCGCGATAGACGCTTAGTTCCGCTGTGCTTGAAAAAAAAATCCGTGTCTTTTCCTGGTGTAGTAATTTACGGAGTTCGTCGTGAGTGGCGTAAAGACAACCGAATACAGTCCGGAAAGGTTGCAGTGCACTGGAGGAGAAAATTACTTTTCGTTGCACAGATTGGTGCATGAATTACTGGAAAACGCATTTTCCATTGCACTGATTGGTGTATGAATTGCTGGAAACCAAGTTTACATTTATTTTAGCAATTGCAGGTATATTGTTAATCCAACGTTAGAAAGGCAGCAATCGGGTACATAATTCATTTTTCTATTTCCAGAGTTCCGTCACAAATACTGTCCTGTGTTTTCATCTCGCACCCCCACATGGTGCATTGTGGAGAAAATTTCAACGCAAACTTTTCTTTCCCCATTGGGTGATCACGACAACGGTGAAGTTTCTACCCAGAGAAGAAAAAAACGCTTTTTTCGTTACACAGATTGGCGAGTGCATTACAGTAAATTGCAGGTAAATTGTAAATCCAATGGGCTGGTGAAGTACAAGTTGCCTAACAGATTGTTTTATTTTTCAGATATCCGACACCCCCAGCAGGATTGCTTACATTTTTTGAACTGTGTGAATTGCATGAGGTAGAAATCCTGCGCACCCCAGGAAATTTGTTTACATTCCGCAACCGTATAACGCGGTACACATCACGTCTGGTGAGAGTTTTGCGAGCTTAAATTCCGCCTTGAAAATATCGCAAATGGAACAACTTCACAAAAAGTTAGACGATAGGTCATACGAAAAACTAACTGGTCTCATTCTGCTTACCTTATAAACTTTTTATAGATATGTATTACATAGTTTACGAATCAAAATGGCCTTGATTCGCAAAGGCGAATAGTAAAACACAATGCCAGTTGATCCGGAACCCTTTACCCTTTTTATTTTGTCCTACATCAAGATACAAATCGCTGCTGCTATTTATTGTTCAAAGCATTCTGCTTCGCTCTTTAGGAAATTTGGTGTGAGAATTCAGTGAGCTGATTGATGATGTGTTGTCAGGTTTCCTAGTGAGCGGATTTCTCATTGCCGAGACAGCGGTAATAAGGAATTTGATTTCTTCTTCCACTCAGATCATCCCAATCATGCAGTGGATTCTCTCCAGATCTTTAAGTGTTCGACTAGGATTTCGTTATTCCAGCGGCCTTTGCTATTTTTAGCTCTAAAATTGCCTTTCGTACTTCGTTTTGCATGGGTGGATCTGTAGTTTTTCGATCATCCCTAATCTTCATTCTGTTTGTACCTACTCTATTCGTTTGTCTATTCAACAATGACTAAAAGTGCTCCCTTTGAGATGGTATTTTCTCTGTATTTAGGAAAGTGCTTTCTTGGGCAGGCCTTCTCTTGGGTCATGAATAAGTTTTGGAATTTCTCCGATTGGCGGTGCTAGTGTGCAAAACCAACTATGAGATGGTATTTTCTTTTGGGATTTTCGATTGATTGACACCGGTGTAGTGGATTGCACTGGTTTTGCACTTTCTAGCAGAACTGTCAATGGAACATACCCAGTTTTCTGCGCTTCTGCTAGAAAGTGCAAAAACAGTGCAGTTTCAGTGCACTCCACTACACCGGTGTCAATCAATCGAAAACCCCATTTGTATCTTGGTAAGTGGGACCAACAATGGTTTGAGCTGTTCAGAATAGTTGCAAGTCTAGAGCAGACCTTCTCTTGGTTTGTGAATTTGATTTAGAATTTCTCCGATTGGGGGCGTTAGTGTGCAAAAATTGGCGTTATGAAATGATATTTTCTCTGTATTTTGGAACGTAGGGGAATAGTAACTAGAGGAGTTCAAAAAAGTTGTGAGTTTGAACGAATTTGTTTTATAATTTCTTCAACTGGCGACGCTAGCAATCAAAAATCAACGTGATGAGTTGGTATTTTCTCTGTATTACAAGTGGAGGTCAGGTCTTCTCTTGGGTCATGATTATGTCTTAGAATTTCTTCGATTGGCTGCCGATGTTTAGAAAGGTACTACTTTCAGCAAAATTGCTCGAGAGGACAAGGACTACCGATGATTCCAAATGCGGCGCTGGTGAACTTGCAATATTTTAGCATGTAATAGTTTATGATCTATCTTGAAAAGTGTGATAATTTTGTAAGATTGTATTTTCAACCACTGTTCATCCGAGGACAAGAAGATTGGTTTAGAATAAATCTGCACGGCAGAGTTAGTGGACATGTTACTTTTTAAAATTCTGTCATGATAATTTGGAAGGGTAGTGTTTCCGGTAATATTTATCAGCACTGGCCAATGCATGGTGTGTAAACTATTTCAAAGTTCCCACACTAGACGGCGCTAGTCGTACATGGTATGTTAAGGTTCAAGTTACGTTTTTTAAGCATGTGTTAGAATTGAACGCTTGGTAGTGTGCGTAGGAAAATTTGTGTTCAGCTTTGCCACCGGATTATCCATATAAACCTTTTTAAAACTCTAAAAGAAGAATGTCAGTCGATTTATTAGTTCATCACGATTCAATTCATGCAAAATACCTGCTAGAAAAACCATCGGCTTAGCTGGATGGTGTTTTTGAAAAAGTTTCTGTGGTTTTTTCATTGCGCAGTTGTGTTGAGTACCTCAGCTCGGTGTGGTAGTGTGACAAAAAATCACAGCCACTTTTTAAAAAGCACCACCCAGCTAAGCCGATGGTTTTTCCAGCAGGTATTTTGCATGAATTGAATCGTGATGATCTAATAAATCGACTGATATTCTTCTTTTAGAGTTTTGAAAAGGTTTAAATGGATAATCTGGTGGCAAAGCTGAACACAATTTTTCTTACGCATACTACCACGCCTTGAGGTAACTTAAGCCTTAAGTTCCATCTTAAACGCCAGATAATTTAAGAGAATGGTGTTTTTGTTTAAGTTCTTGAGGAGGCCTAGGAATCATCCATAAATGACGTAGCATTTTTAGTGATTTTTAACACCCCCTTCCCCATCGTAGCATTTCATCACAAACCTCTAAGAACCCCTCTGGTAATTACGTAGCTTGACGGTAACGCTACCCCCCGCAAAAATTAAAAAATATAAGAAAAACAATGCTGTAAGATGAAACGGGTAAAGTTGTCGTGACATCAGGTCAACCCATATTCCCTTTAAAAAAGCTACGTAGCATGACATGACCCTGTAAGTGTTAGCCAGCCCCAGCCGTGAGCACTGCTGAGACTCCCTGAAATAAAGACCTCAGGGTCGGCACGCTTATCCTGGAGTTTCGCGGGTAGCTAGGAAATGCCCGATTAGTTGATGCAAATTCTACTTTTATTTTCCTCACATTCACAAACTCTTTCTTCTATTTCTTCCACTTTCCACTTCTTAATTCTATCTGACTTTTTTCTGCTGCTTCACCACCTTATTCTCCTTCTGTCGAACTCCCGTTCTCCTTTCCGCCGCGTATACGGCCTTTGCCGCCCGCTGAACTGGAACCGATGAAGGGGTGGCGATCTTCGGTGTCGTTGGGTTCACAAATGGTGGTTGCGGCCTTGGTCCTCGGCTAATCGATGGCAAGCCGGAATCCCGGAACAATGGCGTGGCGTGATGAATAGGTGTACCGCCAACGTACTGCGCGTCGGTTATATTTTCAGCAAAAACAGCGGGGTCCTGTAGATAACAGAACACAAATCGTGGTTAAGTAACCTGACGGGCATTCTTGGTCTATTTTTGGGGAATGAAATCATATTCGGACTTTACCTGTTGTCCACTCGATCTCTTCACGGTTTAAATTACACTTTTCCTATAGGTTTCAGCTACACACTCTACTGATCGACGCTTTCCGGGTAAGTGATCGGCCTTTCCCGTGAGAATTTGATCGCAGCGAGCTAGAGCAAACTCGGTCATTCCCCTTTGGCCAAGTTCATTGTCCGCCGTCTGCGGTATATAACGCGCAGCGAGCGATCCAATCAGGTTGATCGCCACCCCACCCGTTCCTTCGCCTACCACCACCTCTTTCCGTCGACGACCTCTGGTGGTGGGTTTTAAAAGCTATGGTGGCTGCATGCTGATGATAGTTGCTTTCCAAAGGTCTATCAACTGTGATTCGAGGAAGGTCGGTTCACAGTAAACACATCAAACAAACACAAACATTTCCGGCTTTATAATTTAAAAACTTATACGACAATTTAAAACACGCGGTAGTATCAACAATCTTCACGGAGGAGACTTCCGACGCTTACACTCTCCCCCAGCTCGGGTAAAAAAAATTACGGAGTAACTTTTTTTCATTGCAAATTACACAACCACAACGCCAATTACACGAGCCTGCTGAACCTTCACATCACATTTCAAGAATTCACACGGACAGAATTACGTTCACTTACTGTAGCACATGAAATTTTTTATTCGCGACGTACTAGATTCAAACGGCCAAAACAGTGAAAACATCGTTGAGCATTGTTATCGAGTATCGGGGTTATACGGTTTCGTCGTCGGGATATACCAACTCCTCCCTATTGCGCTACCACTGTCCTTACCGACCAACAATGTCTTTCGACTCCGGTCTCCAATAATCAAATATCCTAGTCGTAAGATTCAGTAACCTCGAACCAATGCAACGCAATTATTCAAAAAGAACATTTAACAACATTAAAAATATTATGATTTAAAATAAATTTTTAGAATAAAACATGCAAAATTTTCTACTTTTCTAACTACTTTTTTTTAATTTTATTTACTTTTACTCCGGAGTATTTATTTACAAAAGTAAAGTCATGTACTGCTGCATGAAATATTTCACGCGACTTGTCGGAGTTGCGTTCTATTCCATCATTATGATAGCGTTATCAATGTTTTATCAGTGTGTGTGTGGAAGAAATACGGTGCGATCGAAAGATCTGTCAATTCTCTGTCACTTGTAATGATGGAGAAAGGTGAAACACATGTGGATAATCCTCTGATGGAGTTTTATTCAGGAATTTTAGAGTGGACGCGGAGATTTATCATAATTATCATGATTATTTTGTACGTACAAATTATGGCCAATAGACCTTTCTCGTCCGACCTAACACCTGTTTTTTCTTATTTTCAATCGAAAGATTACACATTTATAAGAACATTTCCGTAAAAATGAGATTTTTAGGAGCTATCATGATTTTTCAATGATTTTTTAAAATTTGAAATATGCAAGAATGTTGAATATTTTTTTCACCTCAGCAAGAATGGTGGGACTTAAAATGTGCGTTTGGGCAGCACTGCTTTGAATATTTTCACTTAAGTTCTTGGCAACGCGGTAAATGAAGTGGTGAATCGCAGTACAAAATTCATTAGCAATGTAAACAAACTAAAATGAACCTCTCGCTGTATGAACATTGGATGAAAATGTTTAACCTCACTTTTTGACAGTTCGCAGAGCTTGTTTACATATACTTGGAATTTTTTGTATTCGACCACAGTATGAGAAACTTGATTTGGTTCGCTTTTAAATGCGAATATCTTGTATTAACAAGCTCGCTAGGCTTTCATTTTTATTTGACGTCATTAGGCATTAAATCCGTTAAATTTGGCATTTGGATTTTTCTTGTCCACGATTCGTTGAAGAAAGCGATTTTATTTGTTGCGATCAATTTAACTTTAGTTTTTTTTTTTGCTGAATTACAACGTTAGCTACGAAACATTTTGATGATCTCTGGTAATTGCGTTGCAAATTAGAGATGGTCGGATTTCAATTTTTTCGAACCCGAACCCGAGAGCTTGAAAATTGAAAACCCCGAACCCGACCCGAGCCCGAAATTATAAAATTTGAAAAACCCGAACCCGACCCGAGCCCGAAAATTTTAAAATTGAAAAACCCGGACCCGACCCGTACCCGAGAATGAAAATTTTGTAAAACCCGAACCCGACCCGACGCGGAGAATTTTAAAATTTGAAAACCCGAACCCGACCCGGAAATTAAAAATTTGAGAAACCTGATCCGAACCCAACTTGCTAGTACGGAGAATCGACCAAAGATCTCGAAGATTTCTAATTTTAGGCACCCGAGCTGGACCCAAGGCTCATCTAAGAGTAGTAGAATCATTCGAATCACCATACGCAAAACGAATCACTGGCGAGTAGAAAAAAAATAAAATAAAATAATTTATTACTGGTTGGTACGGTCAAACTTGTGTCGAAGGGTGTCAATCAACATTCTCTGACGCGTTTTTTATGTCACATCATTAGTGTTAGGATTATCTATGATGGGGTATCTAAATTATATTATGCTTCAGATTATACGGTAAGCGCGCCAGTAGAGATGCTTCGACATCTCCAACGGAGCTTTCGGAACGACTCCAAACTTTAAAAAATCCGTCAATGGCTTCAACAGAACACACAATTTGCGATTAATTCCTCAAGAGCGTGGAAATCCATATATTTCCATGAAGAAATCCTGATCATGCAACGGTCCAGTCCGGGGACAATCTGACAATCTGTGAGTTTAATATATGGGAATTTGTCTTTGTAGTCAATGGTTGAAAAGCATCTCGTGGATCGCAACTAGGCCAAGAATATACAAATCGCGCTGTCTTGAAATTTAATTATCATTTTAATTCATGTTTCTATTTATAATATACATAGTTAAAACAATTGTAATTCAATGTGTAGCAAAAAGTACTACTATTCAGTATACTCGCGACACCCACTTTTCGATTTTTATCGCGACTGTCAAAACGACCAATCAGGAGCGGATCAATAGATAGATATTTATTGTCTCTACTTCCCTTAGATTTTCACTCGCTTTGCTGTAGATACGATTTGCTGTAGGCTTAAGCTGAGTTTCACGCGTTTACTCTAACCGCGGCCTAAGTATCAGTTTTAAAGTACCTATCGAAATTTATAACAGAAAGTTTAACCAATATTTTCCGAGAAATTTCTGTGGACTTGGTTTGTTACTAATTATCATGAAAAATAAATTGCAAAAACATTTAAGATTTGAAACGTATTATTGAATACTCTAAAATGAATGTTCGTTTAAAAAATAAAATAATTCGCGTAGCTTGCGAATCTGAAGAGAGGGAATTTTATACAAGAATGAAAAAATACAATATTTGAGCACCAGAAAACAACGACGAATTCTAGCGATTCAAATGTGCTAACATTTAGTACGGTTATATGTGTCATCCATTCGTATCAAGAAGTATAATACACTACTACAAAAAGAGACTGGGTTTTGTGTACAGACGCCAACTGCATCAAGAAATGGTTCGGTTGCTTTGTTCAAAACCCGACCCCGATCATTTCTAATTTGAAAAACCCGAACCCGACCCGAGCCCGAAAGTTCAAAATTGCAAAAACCCGGACCCGACCCGAACCCGAGATTTCCAAATTTGAAAACCCGGAACCCGACCCGAACCCGAGAAGCTTAAATTTATAGAACCCGAACCCGACCCGAAACCCGTCGGGTTCGGGTCGGGTTCGGGTTTCGGGTCCTAAAACCCGAACCCGACCATCTCTATTGCAAATGTCCTTGAAATTATATACATTGCTTTATAGGTCCGCACCAATTGCAGCCGCTCCACCTCGCCGGAATCGAGTTAGCCAAATTTAGAAGTTCATATAGGGTGATGAGTCCATTATCGCTATGTTTCTATTATTACGCTACCCGTTTGAAGCCGTTGGTTAGAGCAGTGTCTGCCATCTTTGTTCAACGCATTGAGTCAAATGGTAGCACAACAATGGGGGCACTCGATTCGTGTTTTCGTTGCGCTCAAACACAAGAATTTCACTGTTTTCAGCGCATGTATGTTATCTTGGTACTTAACAACGAAGAAAAGCTGTTGATGCCAGTTTTTACGCATTCCATTGTTTGTAGACCGAGTATTTAATGATTCAGTGAGGCGCCCTCCTTAGTATGGTGAAAATAGGCACTTCACCCTACATAGTGTATACGTGATACTTTTTTTGAATGAAAATAGTATACATGTTGGCAAAATCCTGCAGCACTAGGATCAAAGATAGAGTTTTAACACCAACTCACTGTGCTTCGGTGTTTTTTTGCAAACCAACTATCAGGTTTATGTTTTTATTTAGTAAATGTTTTAATAAATATTAGTTCAATAGGAGTATGACTTATTTATATTTTGATGGCGCGGTGAAGGGGTGGTTAAAGTCGTATCTTGAAAATCGATCGCTTGTGTAGAGTCTGGTCGTTTTGGAAATAATAAGAACGCACGACTCGCCTCGTTGGTGAATGGAAAAATACAAATCATATGTTTTTTATTTGTCAACGTTTCTCATGCGATAGGTACAACTAGCCAAGGTGTATTGATTTCAGGGGTGGTACATTCAAGGTTGGTATAAAAAGTTGTGCTTAATCTTAGAGCGACACTACATTCCTCCCTTTTTCTAATTGATTAAACTATTAACTTTATAATCTTTTAAATATGATGGATGTTTACTTTCTCGCCTAGCGCGAAGCTTCGATCCATTACTGGTGCTGGAAACGTCAGATGGTACCTGTTTATTGCGGTTAGCCTTTTCCATGACTGATTGGTTTGTGTCAACTTCGTTTGGAAACGATTGTTGCGTATTGGAATGAATGGATGTTGTATGGCTCTCTGTATTGTGTTTAGTGTCGCTATTATTTCCTGTGGCAAGTTTCTTTAGTTGAGCCACATTTCGATGAATAATCTTACCGGTTTCCGTGGATTTCAGAGTTACGTCCGAACCTCTACGGGTGATAACAATGTATTCTTCCGGGTCAAACGTAGTTGAAAGTTTATTCTCCCTTTGAATCCGTTTCGTTACTACCGTATCTCCTTGAGATATATCGTTCAATTTTGCCATGCGCCTCTTATCGGCATATTCCGCCCCTTTCATTTTCTGTACGTGATCGCGGTCTTGAATTTCTTCCAGAATACTAGAATTTTTCATCAACAGTCCTGGTAGTTTGTCCTTAAGTTTCCTACCGAACATCAGGATTGATGGAACGACGCCTGTCGTAGAATGTGGTGTTGAGTTATGCATGAGCACGAACGATCTGAGATCCCATTGCCAATCGGCTCCAGTTGTCTCATGACTGATTTTCAATCTTTTTCCGATGCATCGGTTGATTCGCTCAACTTCCCCATTGGCTTGAGGCCAATACGGAGTTGTTTTCCTGTGTTCAATGTTAAATTCTTTGCCAAAATTATGTAGTTCGCTACTAATAAATTGGGGACCATTATCGGTTTTAATAGATTCCGGCATTCCGAAACGGCAAAACGTTTCGTGAAGTGCCTTTACAGTCATGTTTGCAGTAATTTGCCTCATGATGATCACTTCCGTGAAACGGCTGAAGTAGTCGACAATCACCAGTAAGTTATGTCCAGTTGGTAGTGGCCCAACGAAGTCGATTGCAAGGTCCGCCCATGCTTTTTCCGGTATTTCGGTTCGACACAACGGTTCGGGTGGGTGCGGCGTAGAAACAAGAGTGCAATTTTTACACTTTTTCACGTATGCTTCAACTTGCTTATCCATCTGTGGCCACCATACCTTTTGACGAAGTCTCCGTTTCATGGCTACCATTCCCGGATGCGATTCGTGAGCAATTTCCAATATTCGTGGTCTCAATTGTTCCGGAATGACGAGTCTGTCACCTCTCATCAAGAAGTTCTGAACACTACACAATTCTGAACTAAACGGTTTAAATTCCTTAGTAATTTCATTCCATATTCCTGTTTCCAAACTTTTTAGAACGTTTTGTAGAACATTGTCTTTTAAGGACATTTCTCCGACTTCCTGAACCGATACAGCACTAGGAAATCCCACTAGTGCCAATTGTAAGATGCAGCCTTCATCAGATGTGTCAAAAGCTACTGGTTTGGACACCGACAATCTGGATAGCACATCAGCCAAATTATTTGCCCCTGCTTCGTAAACCACATCAAAACTATACGTCTGTAAACGCAAAACCCAACGTTTTATTCTGGCACAGGGTTTCGAGCGTTCTTTGAACAAGAAATGCAGTGGTTTGCAGTCGGTTACCAGCTTGAATCGTTTTCCTAGCAGATATAGTTGGAATCTATCGACGGCCCAAACGAGTGCCAATGCCTCTTTCTCAGTTTGAAAATACTTTCTCTCGACATCTGTTAGAGCTTTGCTAGCGAAAGATATAACCCTACTGTTTCCGCGAACATCTTGCTGAAGTAATACTGCACCTAGTCCAGTTGGACTCGCATCGGCTATTACGATGCACAGATCTTTTGGGTCATAATAGCCAAGAACGTTAGTTTCATTTATCGAAGCCTTAATTTCTTCAAACACACGTGAATGTTTTGCTTGCCAATCAAATTTTTCACCGGTGCGAAGTAAGCTTCTAAGCGGTTCCGTTTTGTCTGCCAAAGATGGTATAAATCGTCCAACATACGTTATTATACCCAGAAAACTACGCAGCTCTGAAACATTTCGTGGGGCTCTAAATGATTTTACAGCTGCAATTCGATTCTCTGTCGGTCGAATACCTGCACTGGATAATTCGTGACCCAAGAATTCTATTTGAGTAACATCAAGAACACATTTGGATTCATTCAACAGAATTCCATAGTTTTGCAGTCAAGACAGAAGAGCTTTTAATCTGTTGTCATGTTCTGTTTGAGATCTTCCCGTGACCAATATGTCGTCTAAATAAACGACCACTCCATCCAATCCAGCAACGATTGACTCCATCACCTTTTGGAACAACTCTGGGGCGCAGCTAATTCCAAACATTAACCATTTAAATCTATCAAAAAAACATATTCTTAAGTAAAAAAACAAATCTTCAAGTATTTCATAAACAGCAGTATTTTATTAACATTTGAGTTATTGGGTTTGTGAACGCGTTTACCTATAAAGTCCTTGTTTTGTGATGAAAGTTGTGATTTCTCTTGATCGCTCAGAAATTTCAACTTGGTGATACGCCTCTCGTATATCCAGCTTTGAGAATCGGACGGCCCCGTTAATACCACCGAAAATCTCCTCAATTATTGGCAGTGGGTGCGTTTCCCTGATGACAGCTTGATTAGCTCTGCGCATATCAACACATATGCGAATCTCTCCGTTGTCTTTTATTATAGGGACAATAGGCGACACCTAAGTCGACGGTTGATGAACACGCTCGATAATGTCTTGATTCAGAAGATATTGAAGTTTCTCTGAAATCTTATCTTCCAATGCGAACGGTGCACGTCGGTACGGTTGTTGTATGGGCTTTACATTAGGATCTACGGGAATTTCCACCAGAACGCCTTTTATCTTCGGAAAGGTTGGCGGAGCTGAAACAGGCATTTCCTGAACCGATCCAATGTTGTATCCAATCTTTAGCACATTGAGTTTCTTGGCCGTCTCGTCTCCTAGAAGGCTTTGCATTCCGTTTGTGGCGATGTAGAATATAGCTTCTGACTTTATGTTGGCTGCTTCTATTTCTGCTTTGAACATCCCGGCAATCTCTAGGGGAACTGACGAGCCATAAGCTTTGAACGAGCGATCAACTTTGCGACTAAATTCAAGTTTTGCTCCGAGTCGTTCAAGCGTTTGCCATGTACGAAAGTCGATGATGTTTGCTGCGGCTCCGGAATCGATTGTCATAACGATTTCGATACCTCCCACTTTGAAACGAAATACGTTGTCGCCCATAACGAAACAAATCTCTTCAGCTTTTCCGGAAAGATCCTGCTTCTCACATCTTAATTGCTTATCATCAGATTCAACCACTGCCTTGACCTGTTTCGATGGGGTTGTGAATTGACCGGCATCTTCCATTGCCCTTTTTGTACACCATTTAGCAAAGTGTCCCATAGTTCTACACGTAAGACACTGTGCTTCCCGAGCAATGCAATACGGACTACCTCTGAGATGTCCACGACGCCCACCACCAAAACAAATTCTGCTATCATTGTTTGGTTGACGACTTCCAGATTCTTCGAACATTTGTTGGTTTACTGGCATAGTCCAATTCCTTTTGGAATCCGTTCTGATTCGCGATTGATCATGCGAATGCTGACGTCTGAAATTTCTTTGCGGTTGAAACGATCGATTTCCTGCATATGGAAAGGTTGCTTTCCAAGGCGGCGGTGTTTGTTGGTTCAACCTATTCACTGCTGCTAAGAATTTATCATCACCTCCCTTTTGGACTAATTCCTTACATTGTTGCTCTACATCTTCTATTGTCTTGCCTATAGCTACAACCTCATCAAGCGGCCTATCCTTCTCTAAAATTTTCTTGCGAAGGGCAGACGAAAGACATTTCTCTGCTATTTGATCAATGATCATGCTCTCCATAACTGAACTTCCATCCTGGTCAAAATCACAGCGACTTGCTTGAACGCGTAGCTTCATAACAAAATCGCTGAAACGTTCCCCTACTTGTTGTGAAATTTGACGGAAAACATGTCTTTCGTACGTGCGTCTACGACATGGTTGAAAATGAGAGTCCAGTTGTTGAATAGCAACATCATAAAAAGGTGGATCAGGAGCAACATGAGGCACATCATGAACTCCTGGCAAATTATCGAAAATATCCTGAAGATCAGGTCCTCCCAGATGCAGAAGTTGATTCCGCTTCTCACTTTGGCCTGTAACGCCGCTGGCAGCCAAATAATACTCTAAACTGCGCTTCCACTTTCTCCATTTCGTAGCCAATTGCGACTGATCAACTTTTGTATCAAATTGTTTTACGGGTCTGAATGTCTCCATCTTTTCCCTTTTAAAAAAATAAACAATTATAGGAAAAATTATGTAGTTCAAAACTGTCATCATTATCATTTGCCTTCGAAAATGCATTATTTTTGTTTGTTAACTGCAGAAGCAAAACTTTTCACTGATAGCTTGATGTTTAACCGATAATAATGTCCGTTGATACTTTGAATAATTATTTATTAATTTACGATGTCAACCATTTTATTTATTTACCAATATTTCACGCTGTACGCATTGCGGCAACCAATATAATATTTTACATCAAAACGTTGAAAACCAAAAAAAATCATACTACCCTTGATTTCAACCTATTTAATTTTCATTATAAATAAATCTGAACTTTTTCCTTAATAACGCATATCACTCTACGCTTACGCTGAAACTCATACCCGCAAACTAAACCATTATCCGTTACTATTTTGTTGTTTTTTTTCAACGACTTTCTCTTTGTGACCAATTCAGTATGTTTCTAATCCATATTTTTCAATTAATGATCACATCACTCATGTCATCCAGTATCCAAGTAATGCAAAAGTGCGAATCTAACCAACCCATGATGCAATCGTTGCTATGCCAAAAGAAATCGTCACCCATATGCTATCCTTTGTTTACAATCCAATCTTATTTTTACTTGTTAGCAACCCATTTTTTTGTTTTGTTTTATCAAAATTATTCCAACTTGTTCCTGTTTTAAAATAATAAAACAAATAACAAATGTCCATCCCGGTGAATCCGGAACGCGGCCCCTTCACCTTCAACATCTTTCATGGATAGATATCAACTGAGAATCCGGATCTCGGCCCTTGACTCAGGAAATTTAATTTTTTTTTTCACCTTTACAATGATTTTCACAGAAATACGTCCACTGAGAATCCGACTCTCGGTCCTTGACTCAGAAAATTTAGTTTACTTTAAACTCAGTTAATTCATACTGTCATAACAGGCAAATCCGGAGCTCGTCCCATTTCACCTCTACAAGCATTATCACAAAAATGCGAACACAGAGAATCAGTTCTTTCTAATGTATGCGAATCTGAAGATTATTGTTCTTTTTCTCAACATTAAGATGCGATAGAATTTAATGAGTAAGGATTGATTTTATAGACTTACCATACCTCTCAATGTGACCTTGCATTCGTTTTCCTACTTACGGTTATGCATCTATGCATTTAGTGCATTTTATTAATGCACCACTGTTCCATCAGTTACAAATTAATTCCAACCTGTTCGTCTGTTGTCGGATAGCACTCATTCTAAAGATGGTTTTTCCGTGTATGCAACAATATGACATCAATACAAAATCAATTTTACCTTTAGAATCAACACATGTCACTAATACTTGCAGAATACGTACGCATCCAAATAATTCAACGGCTATAACTTCCGTTCTATTCTATTCTTTTTGCACATATACTCTTTAAACGTCAAATTATTTCCATATCAATTTTGCCCCAATTCACATTCAACATTCTTCCAATGTAACTTCACTAATCAGCGACAGTATGCAACCCGTCATGATCCTACATCCACAACCTAAATCTGTTCCACTGTTCCTCGACATAAATGCATCAGCCATTTTGATTTTCTCTTCTTTCAATAAGTTCAACTTCCGGTGCAATTTCACGCTTGGTTTTCGTCAGAACAACGCCATTTTGATATTCCTTTATCGTTCGTCTTTTCAGAACACCAAATCTTTTAGCGCTTTCACTATTTACGACAACTAATCAACCTTTTTTCACTTTCTAGATTGATTCTTCTCGTAGCATCATTTGATGCAAAACTAGATAATGCACTTCCGAAGACTTTTTATTTTTGTTTCGACAAAAAATTACATACTTACTCCCTAACACAATTTAAATATTCCACAATAAAACTTACTACTCACACGATTTCCCGTTACGCAAAAAACACACAAATAACTACGGTATACCGATTGGTTTTACTCCTCGTCGCCAATGTAGAGTCTGGTCGTTTCGGAAATAATAAGAACGCACGACTCGCCTCGTTGGTGAATGGAAAAATACAAATCACATCTTTTTTATTTGTCAACGTTTCTCATGCGATAGGTACAACTAGCCAAGGTGTATTGATTTCAGGGGTGGTACATTCAAGGTTGGTATAAAAAGTTGTGCTTAATCTTAGAGCGACACTACAGCTTGAAAGTAGTATAAATGATTATAAAATGCGACAACATAAACTCATAACCTTTCTAATGGTTATTTAGCCTTAGGTAACGAGAAAATAGATATGTTTTATTCATGTACAATAAAAATTACTCAGCAATAATTTAATTTATTATTAATTGTTACGCGTGATTTTGTCTCCAGTGATTGGCTAAAATTGGTCGCTTTTAGAATCTGGTGCTCTACGCATAACGATCTCATGTTAATAGCGAATCCTATAACAAATGGGACAGTATAGCGATCATACAGCTGTAACAGCGAATTTAGCATTGACATCAATATCATCGGGTTGGTTGTAAGCAGAAAGAACAATACTAGCTGGGCTGCTAGCTGGTTGTGCTACTAATAACACTTGCAGTCTGTCAAATTAACATGATTCTATGATCTAGCTTCAATGACGATGGAATATAGCCGAATCCAAAGCCCAACCCATCAGCGCATTTGATCATGTAATGGATATTATCAACTCTGAAAGAAATACATTTTATTGTTGTCTGTTTTTGAGGTTAGAACTTAGAACTTTTATACTATTGTGAGAATGGTCCTCAGCAACTATCCTTCCAAATCAAAGACTCGTGCTAGCAATGGCTTCGTTCAGAGGCTGCTGCTGTACATTTGTTTTCTTTAGCTGGCCCATTACGATTCCCCGGACCGAACCACTTTTCCGCCGCCACAAGTGGGAAACGAACGATTCACATTTGATTTCCGTAGTCACAAATTACCGAACCACTGGCAGGTAGCATAATCTTCGGACTTAGTTGTGAATTGGAACAGTCAAGCCTGACTTCCCGAGCTACATCTCCAGTATTGTCGCCCCATACGACTAGTGAACCTAAATGTGTCCCACACATTGTTGCCATTGCCAGGATGGTGTGCTATCATCCTGGCAATGGCAACTAGATGCGCCCATCTCGGCCTGCCACAGGTCTATGAAAATACATGTGATAGGACGGTAAGGTGGAGATAGGTGAACGGTAAGTTGTTATGATATGCTTATTCCGCTTCATTGAATTCATATGCTTCGAAAATAAGTTAGATTTTTTGAGATCATAACCCGTTTTTCGGAGATTTTAAAATATAAGAATGCTTTTTTAAAAAAAAATTAATATCGAATGCACTTTTCCCTATTTTCATTCTAGACAGACAACACAGTCAACAAGTCCAGGTGACTTGTGCGGAATGTGTGACCAATCATTCCCCACGAAGAGACAGCTGGCAGTTCACAAGCGCGTACATGCCGGCACGCGACCGTGCTCCTGTGATATTTGCGGTAAAGCATACACCAAGGGTATAAATCTAAGCCGGTACAAACGGATACACACCGGCGAACGACGGCAGCGTTGTTGGATATGTGGCAGAGAATTTTTCACTTCTGAGCAATTGGATCAGCACCGGCTTACCCATAAAGATCAGGCTTACATTTGCGATGCAGTAGGAAGTTTACCGAAAACAGTAGTCTCACTCGACACAGACTTATCCATGCAGGTGAGAGATCGCACAAGTGCGATATTTGTGGCAAAGAATTCATAACTAGTGCTGAACTCACTCGCCACATGCGCATGCATACTGACGAGCGTCCGTATAAGTGTGATATTTGTGGCAAAGGCTACGTAGAAAGCAGCAGTTTGAAACGTCACCAGCGTGTTCACATCGATATGAATCTTGCGGATCAAATATTAATTGCGACATCTGTGGTAGAAAGTTTCTTGAATCTAAAGAACTTACGCAGCACAAACTTTTCCACAGCAAAGATCGAGAATTCAGATGTGAAGTTTGTGGTGGCGGGTTTAAAAAATATTCTCACATGACTCGGCACATGCAAATCCATACAAACGAACGCCCGTACAAATGTGACCTCTGCGGGCAGGAGTTTCTTCGAAGAGCACATTTGACCCAGCATAATTGCAGGCATGTTGGCGAACGACCCCATGGCTGTGAATAGTGTGGAAAAAGATTCGTTGAACGTAGTCATTTGATGGGACACAAGAAGCTGCACGAAAGGTCAAGGAATGGTAGCAGGCGAAAAGGAAAAAGTAAGGATTCTACCGTGACCGAAAGCATCCACGCGGTCACTGGAGGCGGTAATGGGAAAATAGAAAAGGAAAAGCAAGTTCTACCATAAATTATCTGATTGAAAGCAATGTAAATAGTCTTGTTTATTATCAAAATGTATTTAGTAACTTTCTATATTTAAATGCGGCGCCATTAAATGGCCGTTATCAACAATCGACACTATAAAAATTATCCACTCCCTTACCAACGGCCTGCTGAACACTCTCGTAACCATTGTCTTGTAGGAGCTGTTCTAGTTCAAGCCCCATACACATAGCACACCATCCTGGCGACCAGATGCGCCCATCTCGGCCTGCCACTGGTCTATGAAAATACATGTGATAGGACCGCAATGGCCGTTTAGGGTGAACTGCAATAGGTGGCTATCGAGTCGGAACACTTTAACAGTGTGGCCCTGGCTGCCAGTCATGACTGTACCGCCCGCCACTTCCAAACATGTCACCGGTAACCCTGCTGGTGAAACTCCAGAATACATCGAAGCTCCTCCTCGGATGCGTTATGTTGAGCTGGCAACGCTGTGGATGGATTGCTGAAATAAACTTATGCTTCCTGCCGAACCGGTGCGTACGTGGGCTAAAAAAGAATAAGAATTAAGGCATTGGCATTGATGACATACTTATTGCAGACTGAAAATTAAATGACTTAGAATATACAGTATTTTAAAATAACAAATAAAATCTGTCTGTTCTGCGCCCTACGTGAGCTTAAAAAATTGCTTGAAAAATAGGACTTACTTCGCCCATATGCAGACGTAAACCCCAATCGATCTGACAACCTTGCGTGTGCGTTTCTAGTCTCAGAGAATCGATTCGTCCACTCAACCGTGCGACTATCACTTTGTCACCGGCAAGCTTTATGTTAGTTACCCCATTGTTGTGGATGTTTTGGTCTTCATATGTACCTTGCAATGAAACGTCCGTCAATAGTTGTAATAAAAAACAAGTGACTCCATACAATTTACCTTAAAGTTACCAGTCGTTCCCTCCCAGAACTCCAACCGCCCATCTGCACACCCAATCTTTATGAAATTATCAAAAAAGTCCAGACACCAGATCGGCGATGTATGGTAACATTTCTTCCGCGCTGAACCTCCTCCTTCAGGTGGCTGAGAACATTCGCCAGCGCTCATCTGCTGCCGGGGTGGGATAAAGCCGTATGATTGGACTTACTCTCCACCGCTGCTACATCATAGCCCTTGGTTGAATTATTTCACAAAAATCGGATTCACAGATCCGCACAAATACCTTTTGGGCATACACGATTATCATTTGTAAAATGTTTCTCATACTGAACGGTAAAATGAAAATATTTTCCTGCGTCTCATTCTGATGATTGTGCCTGGTGAAGTTAAACTGTAGTTTTTTCAAAACTGGTCGGCGAACTCTCGGGAAACGGGAGACAGCTGATGTTTTTGGATTCCTTGGCAGGATGTAAATACATAACAGATAGGTAGAGAAAACAGGAAAAAAACAAAAAAGATGTCATCGATGTTTGAAGAGCACTTTTCACTTTAGAGCAGCGTTGTCAGATGGTTTTGTATAATGAATTTGTTCTAGTTACACAGAAGTTGCTCCGGAGCAAACAGAAGCAAAAAATACTTGCTTTTTACTCCAACTTGCTAACGGAAGAAGAAAAAAGAGAAGAGAACATAGGAAAAATAAAAAATAGGTATTTATCGGTGTGAAGATGTATGCTAACCAAAAGTTACCTGCAAATTATTGGTTTTAAAAAATAGATCATTCTAATGTAATGTAGTCAAACCTACCGAGTTCAATCGATTGCAGAATCGGTTGTTGAGATTCATTTGAAATTTTGATAGTAACCTGGCAGATTGCTGAATCAATTTCCGGATGATTTGATGTGGAAATGTGAAAACATTTTCTAAAAAGGCCCATACGTAATATTAATTGATCGTATTATATGAAAATCATTATTTTTTGGTAAGAAAAAATAAATCGGTATTTTAGTAATTTTATTGGTATTGAAATTAAAAATCGGTTTAGATATCGATAAATCGGTATATTCTGCAACACTGTTTTGGGGTTCATCTACGTCAAAACAATGTTTTTGACAAATTGGAATGAACTCTTGGAGTTCATATCCAATAAACAAAACGGCGAATAGCCAGATTAAAATAGATGCCGGCGAGCGGTGGGCTACTGGAACTTTGTTATAAGCTACCCGCCGTAACTTTATTTCATATTCCCCACACGAAGTTCATCCAAATGGTGTAAAAGTATGGAGAATCGAGGTAAAATAGGACAGGGGAATACAGCGTAAAATGGGCAGTTCGAAGAATTTTTTGATTTTTTCAATAGTTAGAGACACCAAATTAACGTGACAGTATTCAGAATCGATCCAGCGATGAAAACGGAAGCTGTTCTGCATATAAAATTTTTTGGCGAGAAAGGTCTATTGATCATTCTTAATGTTTTATAATTCTCTGTGTTCTATCTTTAATTCCTGGATAGAAGTTCATCATGTAATGACTTGTTAAAGTCTGTAAGTATGCACGGGTAAGTAAGCATGATGCATGATCTGAGATTCCTTCATTTCTGTTCTATTGGAATGATTTGTTTACTTTGAAATATGTCTTGTAGAATTTTAAATAAGTTTCTAATTGTTTACTTAGTTAATTGTTGCCTGCTGATCGTGACCTTGAATTGTTTTGTCGCATATCGTTCTATCTTCCCTCTCACATCACCCTCCCAAACTGCACCTGGGCCCTCAACCCTCTGCTGCACTATCGATAAAAATCTTGTTTACAATCTTGCATGCAAGACAGAAAGATGCACCTAGTACTGTTTGGTGATGTTATGCAGTTATTCAACTGCTAAAAGCTTCTCCCTCTTGGTACCAATATTACGAAACTTACTCAACACCTCTTAATCTCAATATTGCAAATTGCAAATATTATTTTGGGCAATCCTGCGATTAATGCATCCGACAAATCCAAAACTCTGGATTGGACTAGTATCCAGACGTAACATGCATTGGTATGCATACGATTGATACGACAAACTGGACGAGATGAGTATTTTCAGAGGGATCAATTGACGAAAATTGATATCGTCTCCCAATGTTTGTTATCTTCATACGCATATCCAACGAACTTAAGCTTTTGAATTCCCTTATATTTTAGACTACGCTTTCAAATCGGCGGCTGAGAAAATCCCAAGAGATTTCCTGTTAAGGTCCGCCACTTCATATGAACTAGTGCCCTTTTTCCGTATGATCACACAGGGCGTGTACTGCGGACCGAGCTTAGCGTTAAACTGCTCTCCCGCTGACGACTGACGAAAGCTTCGCTTGTACACCTGCCCTCCTACATCGAACGATGGTGAGTAACGCTTGTGTCGGAGATCGTAACGTCTCTTCGTATCTTCGTGGGTTTTCCGTAAATGCTCTCTCACAAACTCATACATTTTTTATTCACTCCTTTCAGTCTCTCCATTCTCTCATTTCCGCCTAGCTTCTCTTCCATTTCAAATCTATGCTGAGTTCACTTGGTAACTATCTCATGCCCATAGACCACGCAATGTGGACTAAACCTTGTGGAAGAGTGAATCGTATTATTGAGTACGAATTCAATCTCCGAGATTTTCGAATCCCATAACTTTTAATCCTGTTTCACATAACTTCTAATCATTGCATTAATTGTCCGGTTTAGACGCTCAGCAGGGTTTGCTTGACTTCTATGTCGAGAATTAGCCCAATGCTGAATTTCGTACCGGGTCAACAAATGTTGGAAGTCATTTGACATAAATGTTGTTGCGTTATCTGTGATAACAATTTGGGGTACAGACAGTCTTCGGAACCATTCCTCTTCCAATATTTTGCATAGATTAACCGCCGAAATCTTTTTCACGGGTACAAGCAGGCTATACTTAGAGAAGATATCCATTACGACTAACAAGTGCGCGTTGCCATGCGTGCTTCGTGGCAGAGATTGGATGTAATCCATGCAAACTATTTGGAAGGGTCGGGTTGCGATTCGCTGCTGACCCATTTCTGGGGATGTTGAAATGGTGGAGTGTTTGTTTTCCTTACATGGTCCACAATTGGCGATGTATTTCTTAATATCGGCGGCCATTCTTGGCCAATAATAAGACCGTTTAATCTTTTCTACACGTTTCTCATATCCTATGTGAAGATTTCCATCATGTTCTTGTCTCAAGATTTGGGTTCTTATGGACGTTGGAACGTATTGCTTCCATTCGAAGCGATAGTCCATGGTGTCTGCTTTGGACGAAACGAATTTGTATACTTTTCCGTTCTCAATCCTGAAATCAACATACTTTTCCGGGTCTTCACTAACTCCTGCAAAAAGTTTTTTGTGCCACCCGTCCTCCGGTTCTTCTTCAAGACTCTCAATGGATCGGGATAGTGCATCGGGGACTATATTTTCTTTTCCTCTACGATGAGGAATATCGAAGTCGTACTGCTGTAATGTGATACTCCAACGACTAAGTCTTGAGGACGATCGCCATATGGCCCTCATTATAAACGCAAGCGCAACAGAGACTGTCACTAGGGTGAACTTTGTCCCCTCTATATACCCTCTGAATTTATCAATGCAGCGAAGGGCAGCTAAACCTTCCTTCTCTGCTGCATGATAATTCAACTCTGCGCCTTTGAGGTTTTCGGAGTGATAAGCTATCACCTTTTTCTCCCCACTTTGCACCTGTGTCAGGATTCCTGCGATAGCGTTGTCGCTTGCGTCTGTTTCGACTGTAAAAGGAAGCCTGAAGTTGGGATGGGCCATAACCGGAGCGGAAATGAGCCTTTCCTTGATGATCTGAAATGCATTATCGGCTGCTATGTTCCACAGTACCCTCTTTGGCTTATTTTTAAGTAAGTCCGTGAGAGGTGCTGTGATTTCGCTAAAGTTTGCGATAAACCTACGGTAATAGTTTACCATACCGAGGAATCGACGAAGTTGTCCAACCGATTTCGGAACCTGATATCCCATGATCGCTTGTACGCGATCAGGGTTAGGTCTTAACCCATCCTGGGACAGAATGAACCCAAGATATGGCAATTCGTAGCAGCAAAATTTTGATTTCGATACATTAATACATAAATTCGCTTCTCGCAAACGCTTCGCTAAATCCTTTAACTTGGCTATGTGTTCATCAAATGTTCGACTAGCAACCACAATATCGTCTAAATAGACAAATATTGCCGGTTCTAGCGCACCATGGCTAAGTACACGATCCATCAGTTTACTCAGCGTAGCAGGGCTGTTCACTAAACCGAACGGGAGTCGAGTAAAGTGAAACAATCCTCTACCTGGTACAGAAAATGCTGTATATTTTCGTGAGTTTACATTCAACGGAATTTGTAAAAATGCTTGTAATAAATCTATTGTGGAAAGATACTTAACAGGACCAAGGTGGCTTAATATACGGTTTTGGTGGGGTAACGGGTAAGCATCCCTCTTAGTTCTCTCATTGAGCTTCCTAGCATCTAAGCATAGTCGAACTTCTTGACTATCGCGTTTGGCAACGGGGACTACTGGAAGTGCCCAGTCTGAATCAGACGGCTCCACTCTCCCGGCTCGCAACATATTATCCACCGATTGATGGCTTTTACGCTGAATTTCCGGGCTCCATGGGTATGGATTTTTCCTGACTGGATCTGCTATTTTAGATTCGTCTCTCATCTCTATCGTGTGCTCTATCAAGTGTGTCATCCCACATCTTCCTGGCTCTGCAGCTAGAAACAGCTTTTTAACCTCCTCTAACTGCTCCCTCTGTTCTTCCGATAGTACTTCTTCCTCATCATCGCAACCCTCTTGAACTCCATCGTCTAACACTTCTACTGCTTGATCACGTATTGTTGGGCGAATACCAAACTTCAGCCAAAAATCGTACCCTTGTACACATCTACGATTTAGTTTTGGAGCAATCAAAACTGGTAAAATGTTTGTAGTATCGTTGAACGTGATCGGAACTTCCGCACAACTCACTACCTCGAGATCATCCCCAGCAGCAGTCTTCAAGTTTACTGAAGCTGGTTGTAAGTTCAATTTCAATGCTTTTATTATCTTTCTCGCCCCTATACCCAGAACCGTTCGTGCTGCTCCACTGTCCAACAATCCAATCAGTGGTATTCCCATTAGCTCAATTCTCGTGAATGGTCTGGCGTCTCCACTAAGCTTGACGAGCAACGAAGCAATCTCCTCTTTGCCTTACCTAGATATTCGTGAGTAACCTAAACTCTCAAGAATAATTGATGGATCCTCCTGCACTACAGTTTGAGGTCTTTCGGAGCTCTCTCTATGACTGCTCTGCCTCATTGAACAGCCCTTTTCATGTTTTTTGATTGGGCAGTCTTTAGCATAAAATCTAGGGAAACCGCAATTGTCGCAAAAAGTGTGTCTTTTCTGAGGACATTCCCGCCAGCTATGACCCTCTTCGCTGAAGTGCGTTCGTACCACTCGACCCTGGCTCTGGTTCCTCCCTGTTATTCCCTGACTTCTCGACATTCTCGTGCTTCGAACTCTGCTTTTGGTAGGACTTCTGCCCTCCTCCTACTCCTTTATTTCCGGACGACTCGTTGGTATGCCTATTGTCGTTATTGTAGTATAGTTTAAAGTTTCGACCTGCCTGGTAATTACTGTCTTTTTGTCCACCTTGAAACCGATTATTATACCCATTCCCATTGCGCTGAAATGATTTCTGTTGTTCGCCAATTTCCTCAATTTGACCCTTTGGTCCAAATCTGTTTTCCTTTCTCAGATACATTTGCCAGTTGATTGCATCAAACCGTTTTCCAAACTCCCTCATTTTAGCTATTGAAGTTACGTTGGCAACCAGCATCGCCGTTCTGCAATCTTCCCTAGTGTTCCTGAACAAGACGTCAAATTTTCTGCTTTCATCCCACGGCTTGGACATATTACGGAAAATCCTCACCATATCCAGATAGTAGTCCTGAAATTTTTCCTTCGACCCTTGTCTTCGCGCATTCACCAGACGTTCGTGTTGGTAGTCAATGTCTACAGGTATAAATTCGCCTTTCAATTCTCTAACTAGATTTTCCCACGACTCTAGTTCATTGTTCCCATTGACCTCCATAAACCAACCTCTAGCTTTTCTTGTAAACAAATGGTGTGCAGAAACAAAGAGCTCTGCCTCCGTAAACCCTTCCGACCTCGCATTAAACTCCACTTCCTTCAAAAATTCATTCAATTTTCGACCATTGTCCATCCCATCGTATCTGATAGCCCATTTGTGTACTGGCAATTGGTTGCTGTTTGGTCTCGATTCATTCGAATTTTCCCTTTTATTTTCCTTTTCCTCTACTCCCTCACTAACCAACTTCAAACAATCACGTCTCCAATCTACACTTTCTAATGAACCACACCTTTTCTTAATCCATTCCACAAAGTCTTGCGGGTTAGCATGATTATCCACTTCAATATCGCTCTCTACTGATTTATTTTCCACACGAGTACTATTCGAAGCCTTCACTGCTTCCCGCTCCACACGGTTCACGGAACTTTTGAACCTTTCTAGAGCTTCTATCCGACGAAGCAACTGTTCTACGACTACCTTCAAATGGTCATTTTCCGCCGTAAGCTGGTTTACTCTATCGCTGCTATTCACACCACCCACTATCTCATCACCTACTGCACCTTCTTCGTCGTCAACATTATGCTGACGTTCTTTCTCCCACTGTTGCTCTATTACATTCCCATCACTCAAAATTTCCTGCTGCTCAGTACTCAATCTATCTATCTCAATCTGCTCGGTCAAATCCTCTCCCGTTTTCCCTGATTCCGTTCCAGTTCTAACATTACTCTCTCCGCGTAGTACATTCATACTTTTATTCGCGATTGCCATTTCCGCTTCTCTCACATCCTGTAGTGGAGATGTGATTGAGAAAAACAAATTCAACAGTTTTATGCACTCTCCCGCAATCATCGCAATGTTGTTCAACACTTCCTCTTCATTCGCATATGCTTGTAATCGCTCCATGCGGAAGAAAATATGAATTAACCTGCTTTTGAACAATTATTCTGGAGCTTTTTTCGCCCTTCTACTTTCTAATTTCTTGTTAATTTCGCTTAACTTTACCTGGCAACATTTTAATTCTCCCTTCAACGATGTCCAACATTTTCTGAGATTCGCATTAGGTTTAACTTTTTCTATTTTTAGTAAACCTCGCAGCGTTCGTTCTTGCATGCAACGCGTTTCGCTCATTAAATCTGCACCACGAATTTGTAGTTCATGGTCGAGTTCATCGACAGAAAGGTGCGCTGGATTCAACGCGAGATATTGTGCTAGAAGATATTGTTGTTCCATTTTATCTCTTTTTGATTAATTTTTTTAGAATTTCAAGATAAAAAAACAAATTTTTCGTCCAATAAGGTACTGCTCAAAATGCTAGTAATAAAGATTATTTTCTAGGTCTTGTTATCGCTCCATCCGAACTTTATACACACTGATAAAAAAAACTTCGCTAGAAATACGTTAGTACTAAATTTTAATATGAACTGTCTTTTTAAATAATCGCTATTTTCATTTAATTTTGGACATCAGAACCCCTCTGTAGCAAATTAGAATTCCACTAGCAATATAAGTTTCAATAATTCCACCACCTATGAGAATATGTTTGTGAAAGCAAGGATGTTTTCCCAGAGACGCACGTAGCAATCGGCTGTGAATCGAGTAATTTTACGAGCTGTACGCTCAAAAGTGATGGTAAGTCAATTTATGTTGGGCGCCAAAGTGTTGGCCAGCCCCAGCCGTAAGCACTGCTGAGACTCCCTAAAACAAAGACCTCAGGGTCGGCACGCTTATCCTGGAGTTTCGCGGGTAGCAAGGAAATGCCCGATTAGTTGATGCAAATTCTACTTTTATTTTCCTCACTTTCACAAACTCTTTCTTCTATCTCTTCTACATTCCACTTCTTAATTCTATCTGACCTTTTTTTGCTGCTTCACCACCTTATTCTCCTACTGTCGAACTCCCGTTCTCCTTTCCGCCGCGTCTACGGCCTTGCCGCCCGCTGGACTGGAACAAATTTGTTTTCTTTTTGAATAATTGCGTTGCATTGGTTCGAGGTTACTGAATCTTACGACTAGGATATTTGATTATTGGAGACCGGAGTCGAAAGACATTGTTGGTCGGTAAGGACAGTGGTCGCGCAATAGGGAGGAGTTGGTATATCGTCGCTGTTGTCGCTATCTTATGACAAGCGCCATTTAGCACATTTCGAGAAAAACGATTTTTAAAGTTTGAGACTGAATATCTTGAAACTTATAAATGGTAAAAACAATTCAAAGAAGACAATTAATGCTTCTATCTATTCTGTATTAAATTCTCAAATACCACGAAGTTCGGATGACTATGTTGCGAGTTTTCACTATAAATGTAAACAAAAGTCGCACTCACACGTGTCGTAGGCGTGTATTGATGACAAAATTTGTATGGCGTATCATAATTGTGCATGGAAAACTTTCCATAGAAAAAAAAAGCATCAATTATTAACTTTTATTAATATCTTCGGCTTTATTCGGCCTAGAAATAATCGATGAGATGCATTTTGAAGGAAATCGAGCAAGCAATCTAGAAAAAATAGTAATTTTTAACTATAGTGTTGCCAAACATGAAATATTGCCAATTTAAAAGTAAAACTGCATATTTCTCGCAATACATGTATTGAAAATTTGTATGCCATTGTGTTCCTCAGATATTTTTACATATAAAAACATCTAAAACTTCTACATTACTTAAGCGAATCCCAAGATACAGTGATTTAAAGCAAAAAACTGGCAATCTCTCATCACTTTTTTCGCTATACCTCAGTAACCAAGCAAAATTTCAAAATTCTGAAAACGCTATTTTGTAGAGAATTATCAGATTAGTAATGTTGCATATCTAACTCAGTTTACCCCAAAATGGCGTTTGTCATAAGATAGCACAACAGCGACGATATCCCGACGACGAAACCGTATAACCCCGATACTCGATAACAATGCTCAACGATGTTTTCACTGTTTTGGCCGTTTGAATCTAGTACGTCGCGAATGAAAAATTTCATGTGCTACAGTAAGTGAACGTAATTCTGTCCGTGTGAATTTTTGTAATGTGATGTGAAGGTTCAGCAGGCTCGTGTAATTGGTGTTGTGGTTGTGTAATTTGCAATGATAAAAAAAAGTTACTTCGTAATTTTTTTTTACCCGAGCTGGGGGAGAGTGTAAGCGTCGGAAGTCTCCTCCGTGAAGATTGTTGATACTACCGCGTATTTTAAATTGTCGTATAAGTTTTTAAATTATAAAGCAGGAAATGTTTGTGTTTGTTTGATGTGTTTACTGTGAACCGACCTTTTACGAATCACAGTTGATAGACCTTTGAAAAGCAACTATCATCAGCATGCAGCCACCATAGCTTTTAAAACCCACCACCAGAGGTCGTCGACGGAAAGGGATGGTGGTAGGCGAAGGAACGGGTGGGGTGGCGATCAACCTGATTGGATCGCTCGCTGCGCGGCGGACAATGAACTTGGCCAAAGGGGAATGACCGAGTTTGCTCTAGCTCGCTGCGATCAACTTCTCACGGGAAAAGCCGATCACTTACCCGGAAAGCGTCGAACAGTAGAGTGTGCAGCTGAAACCTATAGGAAAAGTGTAATTTAAACCGTGAAGAGATCGAGTGGACAACAGGTAAAGTCCGAATATGATGTCATTCCCCAAAAATAGACCAAGAATGCCCGTCAGGTTACTTAAACACGATTTGTGTTCTGTTATCTACAGGACCCCGCTGTTTTTGCTGAAAATATAACCGACGCGCAGTACGTTGGCGCTACACCTGCTCATCACGCCACGCCATTGTTCCGGGATTCCGGCTTGCCATCGATGAGCCGAGGACCAAGGCCGCAACCACCCTTGGTGTAACTCAACGACACCGAAGATCGCCACCCCATCATCGGTCCCAGTCCAGCGGACGGCAAAGGCCGTAGACGCGGCGGAAAGGAGAACGGGAGTTCGACAGTAGGAGAATAAGGTGGTGAAGCAGCAAAAAAAAATGGTCAGATAGAATTAAGAAGTGGAAAGTGGAAGAGATAGAAGAAAGAGTTTGTGAAAGTGAGGAAAATAAAAGTAGAATTTGCATCAACTAATCGGGCATTTCCTTGCTACCCGCGAAACTCCAGGATAAGCGTGCCGACCCTGAGGTCTTTATTTCAGGGAGTCTCAGCAGTGCTCACGGCGGAGGTTGGCCAACACTTACAACCCCTAGGGGCAGATCACTCTAGGAATGTATAACAAATTTGCATCAAATTAGAAAAAAATGCATTTAATTTCCATGTTTGCATCAACTTTGCACTCCCTCGCACAAAAGTTTGTTTAACGATCGTCCTACGCTGATCCACTTTGCTCGACGTTGTGTTGAATATAGGGTTAGTTTTTTGTAGGGTTTTGACGTCTTACACGTAACGCAAAATGCATTGCACGCAACGCAAAATACATTTTGAATTTCTATTTTGATGGAAAGAAATGCATTTAATTTCGCTGATTTTTTAAAATGCATCACAAGTGATCTGCTCCTAGCATGACCCCATAGGCCCATACCCCCTGTCGTCACACATCATCACAAAATACAAAACTCCCCACTCTCCATATAATGCTACGTCATTTATGGATGGTCCCCTAGGGTTTTTTTATATGCACAATTTATGTATCACTCACGTCGCTTATATTGTGTCACTATTCAATAAAGGTCATTTTCTTTCGATTATAGAGGGTTTAACCTTAGGGTCATTTGCCTATTTTTCGGGATAGAGAAATCTATAACCCTACGTGTGGAGTTGGGAATTGAACACAGCTGAGCTACGTACAAGGCAATCGATTTTCCAACTACGCTATGCCCGCCCCATACGAGATTTTGTCATGTCCCCGTACGATTACTCGAGTTACGCACACGTTAATCTTTGTTTAACGACTATATATTTTTAAAGGTTTTAAATGTCACATTCAGGATTGTGGCCTGTTCATCGAAGGATACATAGATGAACTTAAGCATCATTTTGTGACGAGTCATGAAATACCAACAAGTTTACAAGCAGAATCCCCATTTAAATGTTCGTTGTGTGGATCAATTTATTTGTATTTCAAAAGTTTTAAGCTTCACATATTGAAAAAGCATCCTTTACCAGATTTTGACTTGCAATCCAACAGTCATCAGACAACAGAGCCAACACAAACGAGTAACGATTATTGCTCAGAACCAGAAATAGAAAATACATTTTTCTATAAGAGTCCCGTTTCATTCGGATATGTCTTCGTATCAGAGTGGATTCAGCAGTATACAATGACAAAAATAAAATCTTTCCTAACAACGAAAAAGTTGCTGGAAGACAAGAATACTGTAGGATTTATCAATGAATTGCAAATTCCTGACTTTACTAGAGATGTTAAGTTTCCCGCTGACAATATTGCATATTTGTCTGGGAAAGCTGGCCGTTCAGTTCCGGAACCGATAGAGACTATTTTGGGAAAACGCGAAATATTACGACGTGTCGTAGTCTACCGTTCAAGAGGGAAAAAAGTTCAGCGCATTTTTCGAAGACATAAATACGTTACGAAAGTGAAAGTCAAGAAAGATGTATTTCACTACATATCGATTCTAGAGACACTACAACTCATTATGTCTAACCCCAAGGCAAGAGCGATGGTTGAAAAGGAAACAACGAGAACAGATGATACGCTTGAAACGTTCAAAGATGGTGAGCACTTTCGAACCCATCCTTTACTCCAACTTCACATGAATTGCTTGAGACTCACAATTCACATTGACGATGGAGAGTATCTGAACCCACTCGGTTCACGCAAAAGCAAAAATAAAATGACCAATATCTGTTTCAAAATTGAAAACTTTGATCCACGAATAAACTCATCATTGGATAGTATTTATTTGGCGTTGATGGTCAAATACGGTGTCCTCAAACAGTACGGGTAAGATGATAGAATAATTAGGTAGGATTGACCGGAACAATTTGATAATACAAACTCTTTATGTCCTTTGCCGTATCAAGAAGTCATCTCCAGTTCACTCTGTCCATGGCTGCTTGTCACCAGTCTCGCATGACATAAAGACATCTCAGGTTCCCTTCAACATAGTAGAGCTAGTGTTCTGGGAAAATCGTAGGTTCGATGTTTTTGTGGGAATTCCCTTGTTATGTCTGTTAGCAAGGGGCGTGACACTTCCAATAACTTATAAATTATTATACAATTATAATGTTTTTGTAGATTTATAGACGATTATAGAATATTATAATTTTATAGACAGCTTATACTTTTATATCTTTCGAACTTGTTTTCGAACTTATTCTCAGTGTGCGGTGAATTTATGTGAGTTGTCCCTTTTATTTGTTTACATTATTGAAAACGACGTGTATAACTAAAATTTAAAAATCAAACTCATTTGTACCTCCGCCATAAAATAAGATATCCGGAAACGATCAACGATGTCGAATTGCTTATGGGACAGCAGGTACGTACAACAATGATACTAATTCTCAAACGCTTAATATATTCCCACTCTTCCAGAATGTTGAACAAACCTCTCAAGGGTTCTATCGTTGAATTTGAGCAACATTAGCAAAAACACTGAAGGCAGCATCATAATCTACTGCCTGACTCGGAAGCAAATGGAAGAGACTGTGGAGCTGTTGAAAAGTAAACGGATTGATTGTGAGCCGTATTATGCGTGTCTTGTGTTCAAGCAGAGGCAGAGGCTTTGTCCGAGAACGTTTTCGGATTATTGTGGCTACGATAGCTTCCAGAATGGGAATCGACAAACCGGATGTTAGACTGGTCATTCACTATAGTGCGTCGAAGGATTTAGAAAATTATTATCAGGAAGCCGGTAGAGCTGGCCGGGATGGACAACCATCCAAGTGTATTATGTTTTGAAGTCGCGCTCATTTCAAAACACATGAGATACTACGAGAATATAATAGTGGATCGACGAGAGCGGCAATTATGATTTTAGTAAAGGCACGGAACATTTGTTGAAAGCTATGGAACCCTTCAATGGTGGTACAGGTATAGCGCTGCCGATCGCATTGCTGCGCGGTTCCGAAAGCAAGAAACTGTGATCATTACTTGAAAATCCCTTACACGGTCTCGGGAAGTCACGAGGTGAGGACTGGTAGAAAGCGTTGACCGTTTTGCTAGAAAGAGAATGATTTTTTTTTTCAATAATGGAATACAAGTGAATAGTTTACTTTTATTCGCAGGTTCGTGCGCAACCACTGTATGATACAACATCGGAATTTCAAAGCCAGCCAAAAGCGCTCCCAAAGTTACTACCACCACCTGTCAGTGGAAGTTCTCGTATGCTGGAGCAATCAGTTGTGTTAAAGCAGGACTTTATTCAGGATATGGTAAAGATTGTCTTGAAAAAGCGATCCGAACTGGCCACCGCGTACGAATGTATGCCCTACACGATTGCTTCGAATCAAGCCCTTCACCAGATGGCTACTATTGGACCGCTGCATTTGGAGGAAATGAATCATGCCAAGTTAGATGGGTTCTCTGATATTAAGATTCAAAAATTTGGCAAAGAATTTCTATCCTGCATTCAACAAAAACTAAACTTCTTACCCGGTAACAGTAACAGCAGTGATGGTCTGTTATGCAGCGGGCTCTGAAGCAGAGCCCATTGACGAAAAGTAAGTTGTCACCAACCCAGCAAACAAATTTGAACCTCTGGTTAGAGGGTCGCTCAGTGGCGGATACTACCAAGTTTCGAGGCTTGTTAGAGACATCGATTGCTAGCCATTTATATGTGGCAATCAATCATGGCTTTCTTTTCTGCTGGACCGGGTGGATATCGATCGTAGCTTGTTTGAACACATCAAATCGCATCTTCCATCCGCTCTGTATGGCATCTAGCTAACTGATATTAAAAATCAATGCATCCCACATGTTACATTCGATTAAATTAAATTAGTACTGGCATATGTTCACGTAAGGCAACACCTACAATCGCTAGTTCAAATGGAAAATGATGTTGCTCCATCTTTGGGGTGATGAAGACGACGATGAATTATTTGTCGGAGTTAACAGCTTCGTGGAAATTGATCTTATGAGCGAGAAAGCAAGCAACAGTCAAAAAGAGAATCAAAATCCCCAAATGACCGAATGCATCAGCATTGATGACGAGGAAGACGATTTCGATTTGGATGAAATTGCTGCACTGGAACAGGCGGTGATGCGTCCTTTGGTGGAGGCTCCAATGTTCAAGTCGAGAGTACTACGAACAATAGTTACAAATCAGGGAGAATTATTCTTTCGACACAAGGCATTAAATGCATTTTGGAAGCCATGTTTCAAATAAATGTTTTTTTTTAGTTAAAAAATGATTAAAGATAAACTGGGATTCTTGTAAACATATCGAAGCCCCTTTGCGGAATTTCATAATTGCCGTCATCGGCTTTTGCTTCAAATCATTTCCACTAATTTCTTCATATCATTAACAACTATACCATTTTACGACACTTTTTTTTCAATGTTCATTAAATTCCTTTCACTGCCGGAATCTGCGATTTCACCAGGAGCCTGGAGAACTATACCATATTCCTGTACAAAAGAAGCAAATGCAAAATCAGAACGGATTGATTAATTTGAACTAGTTTGTGACATTACCTGGCTCTCGTTCAGCCTTTTGGTGACAGATTAGGCCGCGGATTTTCCTTATTGCGTGCCAGAAAACCGAGGATAACACACGATTGGCCTATTTGCGCATGCATCGAATGTTTGTTCTGTAGATCGGTAAAGTCATTTGAATATTAAAATGAAATGGTGAAGACATTTATGGGTGAAACTTACCGAAAGAAAAAGCACCTTGCTATTGTTTGGCGTTGCTTTATCTACTGTTGCAGAATCTGGGTGATGATAATTCTATTTTGTGGTTGTTGCTGCTGCTATCAGCCAATGGTCATCTAGTTGCGGTTGCTGAATTAACGTCAAACCCTGTGGCAGAACCGTCGTTAGAACGTTATTGCAACAGACCGGATGGTGGAAAGTCTCAATTTGCTGCTGCTGCTGTGAAATATTGGTGACTGGCGCTGACATAGTGGCTGTTTCGGTTGGGATGGTTGAATCACTATCGGTGTTAATACATCTATTTGGAGACGTAAGTCTTTCTGGCTCACATGGCACAAATAACACAACCTATTCTAATTAGTACCAGTTGTGTCGCTGGAGCCGGATACTAATCAGAACCAGCCAGATTTATATGTAAATATTTGGGTACTTACCATTTCTTGCAACACCAATTTTTCATTGTTTGTAATCACACGCGTAACTATGGTAACGTTTCTTCGAATTTTTTTTCGAACTTTCAACACTTCGAATACAGTTATAACTTTTATAGACAATTATAAATAAATATAAGGGGATATAAAAAATATAAAATCATGTGAAATATTTTTATAAAAGAGTGTCACGCCAACGACACGACCTGAAACTTCATGAAAAATTCCGAAGAAAAAGTGTTCACGAAATTAGCTGCCAGTTACCAGTACATTGAGCGACCCCTCAGTAGTGGTGAAATATGAATTTTTCACGCAACACTGCCTCAATTTTCTTAATGTTTATTTGCATACCCTAGCAACAAAAATCCGTAACAGCTAGGAAAGAAAACATTCTGTTTCGCTTACCGCAAGAATCGAATGCGAACCCGGAAAAGTTTTGTTGGATCCAGCAAGTAAGAGATTGAGGATGCCTTTTCTTATTACGGTACGATAAGAAACGTTTGGGTTGCTCGGAATCCACCCGGGTTTTCATTTGTAGAATTTGAAGATGCCCATGACGCAGATGATTCGGTGCGTGGTGCTGGAAAAACAATCTGCGGTCGTTGTGCTCGCGTCGAACTATCTACCGGCAAGGGCGTGACAAATGAGGTCGGGGTAATTTCCATCCGGACGACAGATGTTACGAGTGGAGGGCGAAGTCATTATACCCGGAAGTCATTTTACCCGGGATTCCACATTCGCGCTCTCGTGAGCTGTAAACTCATAGGAATATCTACAGCCGAGCCATGACCTCGACCACCATGCCCGATCCAAAACACCGAGGAAGACAACCCGCGATCGTTCGACTACTCGTGACTATACTAAATCACCACGGCAGTCCAAGACCCACTCCTGGAGCCGCTCACGAACACCCCGTTCAGCGACCAGGTTACGCTTCAGATCGAATCGTCGCAATGTCGGTGACTATTAATCGATTAATCGATTCGTTTTCAGGGCAGTATCGACGCCGTTCTACCACTAGCACTCTGTATGCTCACGGGAATGCTAGAACTACGGGAATGCTAGACCATCGGAAGCGATTACAGAAACTAAGACTTCAGAAACCACAAATTATATCGAGATGTCTAGTTAATGAAATTATAAACGTCTTTTCGGAAATCCTCAGCGAAGTAAGCGTTTTAAACTTAAATGAATTACTTTCTACTAAAACCTTCGATTTCAGGACAATATGAAAAATAGTCCAGCACGTGCTGACCGTTATGACCAGCATGCAAGGACCAAATAATACACCCTGTGCAATACTGAATTTCTAGTTTCCCAGTTCTTTGAGCAGTTTCCCCGAGGCATGGCATATTACGTCGTTTTATACTGTTTTCGTTTTTGTATTCGAATCGGGGTAAATTCGTCCAAAAAAGAGATTATAACTACTAGCAAAGCAAAGCGCTACTGTCTCCATGTATTCGCGGACTGAAACATGTGGTCTCGCTCTAGCATATTGTATCCCATTACTTTGACATGTGTGTACCCGGGGCAATATGTGTCAAACTAATGGGCCTAGCATATGTAGAAGCGAGATGATGAATTATCAGTGTTAACAGCGACATGTGACCTCTAGTAGTTATAAGCCTTCATTTTTGTAAATATGAGAGCGAACCTACTCTGACTCGGATCCAAAAACCAATCCTGCATCAATTTTTATAAGAGTGAGCAAATCTGTATTTAACCAACAAAAAAATATCCATAAATAGCTTTCTTTACTCACGCACACTTTGGTGTAATTTTACTATTTTGTCCAACATAATCAACGGAATAGAAGAAGAAACAAACTACAATTTATAAAATTTTCGATAAGGATGAATTTGTGCCTTTGTCTGCCTTCTCTGGCCTTGATCAATCAACGTAATGCTCTACGTGATACGACTGGTAGCGTTATCCTAGCTGGTGATCCGGATTCAAATTCAGACTAGCAATGTACTTTCGAAATCTTCATCCGAGATACAATGGTCGATTCCAATGCGCCGTGCCGTACAAGAAATTTTACGTGCAATTCTTACTCCAGCAGCCATCGTAGACGTATTCAGAGACTTCGGTTGTTCTTTTTACGATTTTTGTATGTCTCGTGTCACAGACATTTGAAGAAATTGTATGTCTTGTCGTGTCGTTGGTATTACCCTTATTCTTGTTTGGGACGAATGGGAGATTCGTTTGAAAGCTAATCGAATTAATAGTAAACCCATTTGATTTTGCTGCTGTAAACGGGAATACAAGCCACTTTCGAACGAATCTCCCATTCGTCGTAAGCAAGAATAAGGGTTATTCTCCGACATCATTATAACATCACAAATTTACATCGTACTTTCGTGGTTTATTTTCCACTTTTTTAAAGTTTTCCTTGTTATCCTTCTCTTTCCCGACCGTTTGACAACATAACTTTTTCCCATACTGCTCAGAATACAGGGTTTCTTTTCGGTTTTGCCGGGAAACTGGACAGCGATTCAGGCAAATTTTCGATACTATAACTTGATTCAATATCCTGGTGAAGCTTTGGTGTTCTTATTGTGATTTTTGTTGAGTCGAAACTTAATCTTTTTCAGCTATTGGGGTAACAACAGACTCAGTTTCAGTCTCAAATAAAAACAGTAGCAGGGGAAATCTGTTTATCCCAGTTTCTTCAGTAACTAATAACTGTTTATATATTCTCTCCGTAACCAACGGCCAATGTATTGGACCGAGTTTTACAGTCCTACAGGGATTCATTGCGTAAAACATTGTTCACTTTAATCGCCGTGAAAAAAAAACCAATGGCAGGGGCAGATCCTTGAAACTGATTCTGTCGATTCAAATGTCTTTTATTTAATAATCTTTTTGTTAAATATTCAACAAACTCACGTGGAAACACAAGATGCCCGTGCTAGTAAATTGGTCACATACATGACTAAAGCGACTTGGAACCGTTTCTTTGCCAAATAGCGAACTTTATCGTGGAAACTCAAGCTAAATCATCAATCGCATGAAACCAGCACAAGGTGATGAAAATCGACCGTACTACTTTGTATACTTTCCGGCGGTTCCAGTGCCTGCATAAGGATACCTCCGAGAAATGGAGCAACACTCCTGATCCAACTATCATTTCCTATCGGTTATACATGACACTTTCGGCACAGCACTTCCCAGGACACCTGCTCGAATATTTCGTTCCCCAATTTGTAGCACATCCTGATTATGTGGCAGGGCATTTTACGAAGAGCACCCTCAATGAGGAATTGCCTATCAGGTGACAATTTCAAGCGATGAACTGTGCTGCACAGGAAGATTTTCGAGGCTCTGTCAGAACTAATAGTTTGTTTTGTTGTTGTTACATTGGTTTTCCCTGTGTAACCAAGCGTTGCGATGGTTACTATAGGCTATTTGAAAAAAAAATAACATTATATTCACTGATGTTGCTAGTTTCATGGATTTTCTGATCAAACATCAAATTTGACAGTACCAGTTACCTGAGTCACTGAGGGGTAGTCATATTTGTGATACAGTTTTGGAATGCAGTGTCTAGTCGTGTCGTTGGTCACGCCCTCGTCTGTTAGTCTGCTTGAGTGCAGACCGAGCTGCAAATTTTCAACAGGAACACATCTCAAATCATGTCCTACTATGTTCAATTTGCAGTTGTTCGTGTCATTCATTCATTCAAACAGCCGAGCTGCTCAATCATTTCCTATTAATTTTCAATTTCATTGACCCTGTGGATATATCTCTACTGGGATATTAAGTTCTACAAGATGACACGAAGGAACGCATGAAAATGTCAACATTCAACTTAACCTGCACTGAAAAAACTTAACACGTTAACATCATTTGGAAATCTATTGAATTATTTCAATCCACAAACACATCAAACGCACACGGTTGCCACTTGAATATCCATTCGAGCGTGGGAAATACGGTTTTCAAATGAAATTCATGCGACCATGGTGTGAAAAGCACATCAACATCATAAGAAATATGACTAAAATTTTCAAATGAACGTGAATCGTGAATTCCACGTCAATTTCACATTGTTTTACTTATAGATTTCATAGGCAGCAGAATCGGTGAAATCAATTGTTTTACATGTAGAAATGCACTACATGTTTTTCATGCGAAAGTCATATGTAAAGTTTATACTTTAAGACTCAATAGCATGGCAATTAACATTCAATGGATAAATATGTCGTATTCACGTGGAATTTGTTTGAATTTAATTTGAAACGCCACATGAAATGCTTTTTAATGGATTTTCATGTGAAATTCAAAGGGAAATAATTTCTTTTTCTTTTTGACATGAGAACGCAGATGGAAGTGATGTTTAATTGCATATGGTTTTACCGTTTCGATTTTTTTCAGTGTGGCCTCTGCAGAGCAGATGATACCCACTGAGACGTCCAAAAAATTGTTTCAAAATCGTTCAACACGGGTCCAACGATGGACGTTCGTTGAACGGTTATTTGGACGTTGTCCAAATTGGTCCAACGAGCGTCCTTCATTGGACGATTTTGAAACCAACCGTTCTTAGAGGGTAACTTTGGTTGGTGAATGAAAAAGTATCACTTTGAAATAATGACCGGTTTAAGCTTAGTATACACCTCTTGCGAAATGAGGTCGCGAAATATTTTTCCTTCTTCCGTGCGGAATTTTGACATTTGCTCGCGAAAACTAGTCTGTGTGTTTGCTGTTAGATGTCGCTTTTGATAACTGGAAAACGACATCAGCTGTTGTTTGTTTATTTCTTTTTTATATTTCTGTTGTCATTTAAATGTTTTAAATAATGTATTTTATTAATTCATCACGGATGTGTATGAAATCGGTAACAATTGTAAACCTGTTTGCCATTCATGAAGCTCTCAGGGAAGTGACGTACTCAGCGTGAATCATATTTCGAGCATGATTAATCATAATGCTTATTTGTGACGGTTCCGGATGTCTCGGGGAAGTTCAGTCTGACCAATTTAGACAGCACAATTCCTGCAATCGGAAATTTAAATCATTGGCTGGCCATTTTCTATCTAAATTGGCTGCTTCTACCGGTTCCAGAAGACCCAGGGAAATGATCGAAATTCGCTCAAACCAAATCTATTGTAATTGTCCGAATCGTAACTCTTAATCGGCGTTTGACCATTAAGAAGCAAATCTGATTGCCTTGGCCGTCTTTACCGCTTTCACAAGTCTCGGGGAAACTACCTTTCGAAACACGCTTCGGAATCCGGAAATATAACGCAAATATAACAACCGACTTCGACTCAATCGGTTTCAGGTCGAACCAAACCCTAGGCTTTAAACTTTGGCTGACGTTAAAAATCGATTATGATAACAATGGCTACTACTAAATGTTCTGGAGGTCTCAGGGAATGCTACCAATAATCAGTACGGATACAAACCTATTTTTGGTATAACAATTGTGAGAATCGTAATTCAAATTTATTGCCATAAGTAATTCGTGGTAATTCTTATTGCATGAAACACTAGAGAGGTTTAAGGAATTGCGCATATTGCTACTACTTGTATTACTGCCACAAGAAGCATAATTGTCCCATGTGTATAGGGATTCCCATGGCACATGGGACAGTTTTGCTTCTAGCGGCAGAATACCTCACACAAAAAATGCTGTTCAAGTCTGATATTACACCGAAAGTTAGACGAATTAACTGAATTCTAATTTGATGGTCAGATTGACCCTGTATGTAAATTATGGAAAAGATGTTATAAGCCTTTTACAGTCAGTCATAATACAATAATACGTTATAATCCATTTAAAACGAGTGTATTGCTAGTTAGGCACTTTTCAATCAGTTAGGTCCTTTCATAATCAGTTCGGTCATAAAAATCAATTAGGCCCTTTTATTAATTGTTGTAAAATCGCTATCAAAATTCTTCATGATCAAATGTTGCGTTATGTACGTGCTCGGGTAGATATTTGTTAATGGAAAACATGAAATTTCAGTTTGTTACATTTTGCAGTTAGGCCCTTTTCAAATGTTTGGATAGAACTGGGTAGAGATAAATTGTAATTGTAATTGTAAATTTATTAGCTTACGATACCCTGTTGGTTACATATGTCAGGTCAAGGAAGAAAAAAAAATTAATAAAATTATAAATTCAGAATCAAAACAAGTATGACCCAAAAAAGCTCCTATGCCTTTCACCAGTAGCTGGTCGAAAACACTTTACGGTGCGATCTTTTCAATTTCGTCCGAGTTCTCCGCGTCTAGCAACTGAATCTTTTTCCGGAAGTGTTTTTCGATTGATCTGCAAATCATCATGCTTCGATCACTGCCCACTAGGTTGATGGTGATTCCGTTCTGTTAAAGAAGTGGGAAGAAATACAATCTATAGGATCACAAGAATGAGTCACACTTACCGAATCTACCGGTGCGTCTAATTCGATGTAGATACCTTTCGCAATCGGCTCGTCCCTGCTAATCCATCGGCAGGTCGAAGTTGATGACAATGGTCACCTGTTCAACATCGATACCTAAGGCGGAAGAATCTCTCCGTAACCTGGTGCTGCAGCCAGAATCAAGTGGTGGAACTTACCCCTAGACAAAACGTTCGTTGCAATCAATACCTTCTTTAGTCCGGCTCGGGATCGATCCAGAACGGCCAACCGTTGCTCCGCCGTTAGATCACCGGACAGTACCGCTACTGAGTGATTATCCTGGTCCAACCGGCCGTTTTGCGTGCCTGTTTCGATCGATTAACAATGCCGAAAATAAGTTTACTTGGAGTTTACAACTGTCCTATACATCATATGACAGAAAATGATCGCTTGTCCGACGGTAATCACACCGTACATGTTTGAAATTGCTTGATATTTCTCGTCCTGGTTGCGGCATTTGACGTAGTAGTGTTTGGTGTTATCGAGTGATTCTTGCTCCCGCACCAGAAGAATCATGATCGGATTGGTTACGATGTACTGGGCGAATCCCATCACCTCCCGCTCGTACGTGGCTAAAAAGAACAGCGATCATAACGCCCGCCTCGTCCGGCACGAAAATTGCAATCTTCTTAAGGTCGAACGCCCGGCTGTTCCGATGATGATATGATTAGTCAGCTTCGCCCCTTTGACGATCTTCTCACCGCGAACGGTTTAACCAAGTTCGATTTCCGCACAAAACTTTGCCGTTTTGCAGCTACTTTCCCCTTCTGAATTGCCAGTTCATACGTGGGGAAAGGCAAATCACCTGCGGATAGTTTTTCAACGGATCGACTCGATTGAGCATTGCCAGCACGAAGGCAGTGGTTTTTCTTGTTCCCGACCAACTCTGGGCGATTATGTTCTGTGGCGGATCGGCCAACAGAGTAGGTTGAGCCGTCTTCTGAATCTTGGAAGGAGCGTTGAAACCCATAGCATAGACTCCCTGAAGCAGTTCTGAATTCATGTGCAAAGCTTCGAAAGTTTTAACCAAGTATAGCGGCGAAGAAGGATCCTTCACCCCTAGATCCAGCTTTGATTCTACTAGACCTTTGCGAATAAGTTTAATTAGCAAACTTGCATCCGCCGGGCTAAAAGATGAATCATGGATAATTTTAAAGCTGATATTAAATATTTCTGGAGAAAAATTTGAATAGGACGTAAGTAACAATGCGATTCTTTTTGAGGTGTTTCTCTTCTGTTAATTACTCGGTCGTTTCAATATTTAGTACTCAACTCTTTGCCTAATATTCTAGTAAAAACTATCGGCTTTCGATATGTACTGGAAAATTAGTGTAAAGTGTTATAAAGACGTAATAATCGAAACAGAAAGTAAACAGAGAGAGGCTCTCAATGTTACTTATGTCCTAATCAAATTTTTCTCCAGATTTCGACTTACTTGAATGCCTCTGCATCTTCCGTGGAGGAAGCTGTTTCTCCATTTTCGCTAGCAGCTTTTTTTTCTTCAGGAGCTGCTAAAGTCTTAATTTCTGTAGCTACCGAAAACAAAACTGCAGGTGCAGCCGTTTCTACGGGAGTAATTTGATCGCTGGTTCTACTGGCGGTGAACTAGAAGGTTTTTCCGCATTCTCTTTCTTTGGGCTGTCAGCCGCCGGCTCTGGTTCCTTATCCTTAGGGATACTCAGATCGATAACCTATTTGTATTGAAAAGAAAAACTCAAAACCTATGGAAAAATTATCGCTCTAAAAATAGGTTAGTTGGTTATGAAAAAAAAAACACTTACCGAGTGCAGAAATTTCCTGATCCTCCCTCCGCCTTTTTGACCCAGTTATCGGCAGCACTTGCCATCGTTTCGACCGGGTATTAAAATTCAAAAGCTACAATATATGGAAAAAGGTCCTAAACAGCACGGATACTGTCACTCCGGTGGTTTATTCCTTGCAATTGGCTGAACTTTTGCCCAGAGCGACCTTTCGGAAAAAACGCCTTCTTTTGTCTGCTCACTTCGCTGCCATGAAACCGATGATGAGCGCTTTTTTCCAAACGAGTCACACGGTTGGCCCGATTGAATATGTCGCGCGTGTAGAGTATGCTTCCATTTTTTTGTTCTGTAAATTGACAAGGACATCTAAATATGCAAAGGAATGCTTGGAGGAGAGAAGCTACTGTTAAACACATACCGAAAGGGAAAGTCCTTTCCGAGGATCTTGATGTTGTATTTACTGTTGGCCCATTATCACCGTGTTCTGCTGCTGGGTGGTTACCATGGCATTATGTTGCTGGTGTTCGGTGATGTGTATCCGCTATGGTTGCTGTTCGATCTGAAAAAAATTATGATGAAAAATATCCGTGAATGAGTGAACGCGAGCTTTTGAAAGAAGAATAGGGTATTACATTACAATGTACTGAACACGGTACTGATCCTTCGAAACTAAAAAAGGTAGTAAAAATGACTCACCTTGCTGCACCAACTGAATAAAAAAAGTCCTCCTGCACGCGGCGTGGTACAGTACAGTATGCTGCTGCTACTGTGTTTGAAGGTGCTGTTGATGTATCTTTTTTTTGCGGTTGACCAATGGTCTTCTACATTTGGCCCTGATTGGCTTGGATTGATTGCACTAGTTGCGGTTGCTGGCCAGGTTCTACCGTCAGTTGAACGTTGTTGCTACCGATCTGTCGGATGATGGTCATGGTCTGGGGGAAATCTTAATTTTCTGATGTTGCTGGCGATAAGCACTGGAATTGTGGTTGCTAGCTGCTGCTGGGATGGAATCACGAGCACTGTGGAGGCAGCGATATTTTCATGCAAGCAACTGGTAGGAGCCAAGGCAGTAATATGACGTTTGTGTTTGACTCTGATTTCTCTACATCAGGAAGGTAACCGCTGGTAAGAATAGTGGCAGGCAAGTTTTACGACAGAATGTGCCGATAAAGTGTGTCCGTTGGGTCCATTATTCGTAAAAAAAGCTCTTGTTGCTTTGTTGGTTCTGCGCTGTAATTGCTGTGGTTCTTTTTTGAGAGATTGTTGGCAGCTGCTGGATTTGGAGTTGTTGGTACTGCTACGGTTGTATCGATTTAATGTTGGTTGGCCAACAGATCCAGGATGTTGAGTCAAGTTGAGCTGATTTGTAGCATCTGGTTGTTGTTGATGAAAACTTATCAAGTAGATAGATGGCTGCTGACGAAAAATGCTGCTCTTGTGGCTGCTTTGTTCGGGTGTGCTGTAAATAATAATAATTATTAGAAACAATCACAATTCTAATAATATTTTAAAACTTACCATTCAAATTCAAAATATTGATTCTCAAAACTACAAAATTTTGACAGGTCGCGATGAAAAAAAATACAAAAAATTACTAATCTTGTGTTTTTTTATATTTTTTCATTGCAACCTGTCAAAATTTCGCGAGCCTCCGTGCGAAATAATACCATTGACCATTATTTCGCAAGGAAAAAGTTTGCCTTGGTGACAGCGCATAGAAAGCAGCCCTATCTCGCGGAAGTATTATGAAACTTATCGTTTGTCGAACCGTATCTCGGCTAACTACATTTTTCGTTATCGTTTTCGCGAGAGCTGCGTACCGCTTACGAAATGGAAACGAAAATTTTTTTCGCGAGCATTTCGCGACGTTTTTATGCATAGGTTTTGTATAGGAAATTTCATTTCGCAAGAGGTGCATACTTAGCTTTAGCCATGAAAATCCCGCCAACTTGAACGTGTATGATTGAGGGAGGCTTTGAATTTGAATCATTGCTGGGGTGAATTGAACTGAAAGTTGGCATTTGAAAATGAAAATTTGCATCACTGAGTGCAGATGAAGTATACATTCATTCATCAACCAAAGCATTCATTTGTTATTATATGGACAGTTTGATGGCAGAAGTTGGCATCTTTCACATATTTCAGCATAAGTCTACTGCGTAATCTATGTCAGGAGCACTTTTGTTCGTTAATCCCTCTCATAGCCAGTAACGAAACAAAATTTAGTTTGCTTCTGGAACCGAACATGAATGTGCTGTACCAAAAGAATTAATGACGAGGGGAAACAAACCGAATATGCCATTCATCCCGGCGGGCATGAATAGAATTTCGTTTCTCTTTCAAGCTCACGTGGGGATGTCAATTTTTTAGGCTCTGACTTAAACACACAAAACTGCCGAATGAAATGACGTGTATCAACTTGCTCCGGTCTTCTCTTTGTTAATCGAAAACCTATTGATACAGCGCATTTATTTTTTTGCGGCTCTGCTAGGTACAAAACAGTGCTACAACCTTTAATTAATGACCTTCGCGATTAGAATCAAATGAAGGAGTTCCAGTTAAAACAGAGTCCGTAACATTTGTAACATTTACTGTAAATGCAATGGACAATGGCAACCATGTGGAAACACTCTACACTGACTTTAGTAAAGCATTCGACCGTATTGACATACCTTTATTACTCTTCAAACTGCAAAAATATGGCATAGAAAATAAACTATTGAAATGGCTCGAATCATATTTAACGAAACGTTAACAAACAGTTCGCTTTCAGAATATACTCTCGGAACCAATTTCTGTCACCTCTGGCGTACCCCAGGGTTCCCACTTAGGCCCTCTTCTTTTTATTTTGTACGTTAATGACATTACCTTTATACTCAAACATCTTAAAGTGCTTATATATGCAGATGACATGAAACTTTTCATGGAAATAAGAAATGTCAAAGACACTGAAATATTCCAAAACGAAATAAATATATTCCACACTTGGTGTAGCAAAAGTCTACTCCAACTTAATGTAAAGAAATGCAACTCAATAACCTTCAGCAGAAAAATTTCAAATGTTCCCATAGACATACACTTAGGCAATCAACTTGTAGAAAAATGCAAAATTATACGAGATTTAGGCGTAATCTTAGACTCCAAGCTCACATTTGTTGAACATTATAATACAATAATAAATAAAGCAAATAGTATGCTGGGCTTTATTAAACGTTTCACCTACAATTTTGAAGACCCTTACACAATAAAATCATTATACAATACATATGTCAGGCCAATTTTGGAACATTGCAGCATAGTATGGAACCTATACACTGTCCTGTACGAAGAACGCATTGAATCAGTCCAAAAACAATTTATTTTGTACGCGCTTCGTAAACTAAACTGGACGACATTTCCCCTTCCATCGTATAAAGCACGTTGCATGCTCATTAATATACAAACACTCAAAGAACGCCGCGAATTTGCCATGCTTTACTTTATCAACGACATTATTTCTCAACGTGTGCAATCCGCATCATTACTTTCGCAAATAAAATTTTATGTACCTAGCCGACAACTAAGAACTCGTAATTTATTCCAAGAACAATCTTTTAGGACAAACTATGTTAAAAATAGCCCCATCAATAGAATGATGCGTCATTATAATGAAAATTGTGTAATAATTGACCTTTCCATGTCTAGAAAACAAATCAAATCTGAACTAAGCCGTAGAAATAATGTATAGTATATAAGTAAATATTGTAAAACCATTCTATGTAGTCTACATATGCTTGACGAAAATAAATAAATAAATCTGGACTTTACGGGCAGTGCTTGTTCACGTACTCGGGGATACATATATCGATATACGGCATGTTGGGACCATCTGCTAATATGTTTTGCAGGATTTGCGAAATAAGTAGAAATGAGTTGATATCAGGAGATTTCAGTGATAAATTTCCCCTTAGAACTATTGAAAAAGTTCAAAATTCTCTAATGGCATGTGAAGAATCTCAAATACCATCAAGTCTATACGGAATAAAAACTAGTTGTGCTCTCCATATGCTTAACTATTTCAGCGGTCATCAAGCCGCTCGCTAGATCCTATGCACGACCTCTTGGAAGGTGTGGTTCCGATGGTTCTTAAAAAAATTTACAAGCAGCAGTGTTTCGAGACAAAATAATTACTGAAAATCGTATAAATCAGTTAATTGACAAATTTGAATACGGTGATACTGAGATTAGAGACAAGCCATCTGCAAACCTCGCCAAACTTAATTTGAGAAGGAAAAATAATAGTCTAAGTCAGTCAGCGGCTCAATGTTGGCTACTATTGCGTAGTTTTCCGTTCATATTTACCAATATTTTGAAATCCAATGAGAAGTATCAAGAGATAATAGCAGCTTTGCTTCAAATTACTTACATTAGTTTTTCACACAAAGTGACTTCAGAAATGGTTCAAAATTTGTCAGAATCTGTCACAAAATTTCATCAATTGTTTAAAGCTACCAGTACACTTTGTCATAACGTCAAATATTTGATATATTTCGCGAAATAAATTTGAACTGCTGTGTACTGGCTCTTCAAATATTTGATCAAACACAGTTTGCCAAACTTTTTATTCGTGTTTGTCAAGGCGATTATTTGTCGATTTGTCAAACAGTGTCAAAGTTTGTCAAAACTTCAAACAGCGTAACGCTGCGGTTTGTCAAACTTGTTGAAGGAGAAGTTTGTCAAACTTGATGATGGAGAAGTTTGTCAAACTCGTTGATGGAGAAGTTTGACAAACATACTTTGCTCATTAAGGATAGCAAAATACGCCGTACGCGAAACTGATTCAGAATTTTTTGTCAAACCGAAAAAAACGTTATGGTTTAAAATTCGGCGCTATTTTGATATTGTTGGTATTTGTTTAGAGTGGCAGAGCTTTAGGTTTTCCCCTGGCCAAATTCCGTGCAAAATCCCGTGACCCGTTTCCTAAACTTTAAACTTGGTGTAACAGAGAATATTGATTGGTGTTTGTTTTGATTTAATTATCATCTGCATATTGTGCTTCAATAACGATAATGTTTAGGGACCATTCATAAATGACGTAGCATTATATGGAGGAGGGGGGAGTTTTGTATTTTGTGATGATGTGTGACGGCAGGGGGTAAGAGGCTACGTAGCTTTTTGAAAGGGGAATAGGGGTTGACCACAGTTAATAGAGAACAGTTGCGCAAAGAGTGAAGGAAGTCAAAAAAAGTCTGCCTATCGAGCACAATTGGAATCCGTCTCTGATACCTGTACAGCAAAGCTGGATTCTAATTTTGCTCGATAGGTAGACTTTTTCTGGCTTCAAACTCTGCACGGATACGAAAAACTACCAAAAGTTGAGTATGTATTGTGGAATAAGGTAAATTAGGTAAACTGTGTTGAAGGTAGTTTCCCTTTAATCACAGCAAAAACCACAACTCATTGACAGGTTTTTATACTCAACCTTGAGTTAAATATGCCTAAATTTAGGTTGAATCTACCTAATTTTGAGTATACCTCAAAGAACTCAAAAGTACCTTATTCCATGGAATGCCTCGACTGAGTTGAATCTCTCTCTCTTTGTTTTTGACAACACTAATTAGTGCGAAAGCGACGCAAAACTCAAAACTACCTAAATTTAAGCTAAAAGAACTTATTCTGCGGGTTGTTTTATTTTTCCGTGTGCACACTCTTTGCGTACCTTCGTACTAAGATCTTTGGGGTTGACCTGATGTCACGACAATCTTACCCGTTTCATCTAACATATTTTTTTAATTTTTTTGCGAGGACAAGGGGAGAGGGTTACCGTCAAGCTACGAAATTACCAGGGGGGAGGGGGGGTCATTTGGAGGTTTGTGACGAAATGCTGCGATGGGGAACGGGGGTGTTAAAAATCACTCACACAATACTACGTCATTTATGGATGGTCTCTTAGCGGGGTACTGTCTTCAAATTAAAGTGAGCATATACCTGGGGCAGATCACTCTAGAAGTGTATAACAAATTTGCATCAAATTAGAAAAAATGCATTTAATTTCCATTTTTGCATCAACTTTGCACTCACTCGCAGAAAAGTTTGTTTAACAAACATCCTACGCTGATTCACTTTGTTTGACGTTTTCTTGAATGTAGGGCTAGTTTTTTGTAGGGTTTTGCCGTCTTACACGCAACGCAAAATACATTGCACGCAACGCAAAATACATTACGAATTTCTATTTTGATGAAAAGAAATGCATTTAATTTAGCTGATTTTTAAAAATGCATCACAAGTGATCTGCCCCTAGGCATGTACTATTTTTCAAATTCTTTATCTCGAGATCATGATAATTTAAAAGTGTAGTGTCGTCGGCAATATTTATCAGCGGGTCGAGTGTTGCCCGAAGGCGAATAGATAATTTCAGAATTCAGCCACTAGGCGCTGCTAGGGAGAATACTACTTCCAGTACATGTTAGGTGATGTTTTGTCACGAAAGTTTAATAATTTAGGAAAATGATGCTTTCTGTAAAGTTTCTGAGGACGACAAGGGCTGTTTGATAATGTAATAATAGAATTACATATCACCCACTAGGCGGAGCTAGTTAGCAAACATCTGTTTATTTCAATATCTTCTAAAGACGGTAATTTAGAAGGGTGATGTCTTCAGCAAAGTTGCTCGAGCTGTCAAGGACTGTCCGATGGTGACAGATTAGTTTGGGATACTCTCACTATGCGGCACTAAGCCAATTAATTTTCATCTGCTAACAACTTACCCTTCAATATAAAACTCACTCCCATTGTTCGGGTAGAACAAAGGACACTATTTTGAGAGCAACTATTCAAAAAGCTTCAAACTGTAAATACAGGTTTGATTAGGAAAGTTGAAGAAAATAAAGTATATAGGTTAACTTACAAAGTACAATTTCAATAAACCATGTGTTTTCTCTGGCCTTCAGTAGCCGATTATTTCTTTTTCTTCTATTAGGATGATTAATATATTATAATTCAATAGTATTCTTATAAATTAAACCGTTGGGGAGCTAAACAACAGCTAGGAATTAGTTTTAAATTCACTGTAATTTATAAATATGATTTTTCGATACAGTTGCCTATGCAGCAGGCACTACGCTGCTCTATCTTCTGCCAACATTTCGTTTTCGTCTGACAGGCCAAAGGACAGGTCACTGTCCACGGGATTTGTCAATCAGTGTTGCCGTTTGTGTTGTTCCTGTAGCAACACCCATAAAGTTGAAAATTTTCCTATTTTTATTCATCGACGGACCCACATGTGCATTGAGAATGTCCAAAACTATTGATTTAGATCTGCCAACAACTTGCCGTTCGATATAAAACTCATTCCCATAAAGTTGATTTTTTTTTCGTTTTGACACATTGGCGGACCCCCTTTGCATTGAAAATGCCCAAAACTCATGTACCATGTACTAACAACTTATCATTAAAACTCACTCCCATGAAGTTGAAAAAATTTCTATTTTGATTCATCGACGAATCGCCATGTGCATTGAAAATGTCCTAAACTATTGATTTACAACTGTCTACAACTAGCTTTTCAATATAAAACTAACTACCCCTTTTGCATTGAAAATGTCCAAAATTATTGATTTTCATCGGACAAAAACTTGCCTTTCAATATAACACTCACTCCCATAAAGTTGAAAAAAATTCGTTTTGAACCCCCTTGTGCATTCAGAAAGTCCTAAATTATCGATTTTCATCTGACAAAAACTTGCCTTTTAATATAACACTCACTACCATAAAATTGAAAAAAAAAATCGTTTTTACACATTGGCGGACCCCCATGTGCATTGAAAATGTCCAAAACTATTGGTTTTCAACTGCCAGCAACTTGCCTTGCAATATGAAATTCATACTCAAAATGTTGAAAATTTTGCTGCCAACAACTTGCCTTGCAATTTGAGATTAATTCCCAAAATGTTGAAAATTTTTCTTTTTTGACACATTGGAACTCCCTGTGTATTGAAAATGTCCAAAACAATTGGTTTTCATCTGCCAAGAATTTGCCCTTCAAAATAAAACTTATTGCCATATTGTAGAAAAATTTCGATTATCAAAACCCATTATTCACATCACATCATTTCCCTAAATTATTAAACTTTCGTGACAAAACATCACCTAACATTCACTCGAAGTTGTATTATCCCTAGCGCCTAGTGGCTGAATTCTGAAATTATCTATTCACCTTCGGACAGCACTCGACCTGCTGATGAATATTGCCGAAGGCACCACACTTCTAAATTATCGTGATCTCGAGATATAGAATTTGAAAAATAGTACATGCTCACTAGTTGCACCTGGCGGATCTTTTTCAGTTTGATTTGCCCGTTATCGCGTAGCCGTTGATCTCCCCTAGAGCTTTGCCGGAAACACTATCTTTCTATGTTACTAGATTTTCGAGATGTATCATATTCTATAATGTACTTTTAGGTGGTACGCTCACTAGTGGACCATAGTGAGAGTATCCCAAACTAATCTATCACCATCTGGTAGTCTTAGATTTCTCGAGCATCTTTACTGAAGATAGTACCCCTCTAAATATTCTCGTTATGGAGACAAAGAATGATTTTGACATTAATTGAACATTAGCATTAGTATTAGCGCCGCCTGATGGGACAATTCTGATTTAGTATTTCCACTATCCAAAAACTCTTGACTTTCTGGACAAATCTTCCTGAGACACAACCTTTCAAAATAATCAGTGTTTCGAAATATTCCATGGTAAACCTATTCAACGTTAGTCACATTCACGACGAGGTTCGATTTATTTACTCTCTTTTAAAGTACCCCTGGCGGAACAGTTCTCAACTAATTGGATATCCAGTCACTCTAAATTGTAGGTCTAAATAAGCACAACAACTTTGCCAAAGAAAGTATGGCGCTAAATGTTAACGCAGACGAAATATTCAACCACAGCCCCAATTAGTAAAAATTCCATAAGCTATGTGATTAACATTACGCGGGTATTGCGCGGTAGAAATCCGCGCTGTAGGAGACCCGACTGTAACACATTTTTTTCAATTGTGTGAACTTCTCCGGCGACAAGTTTTTTGCTTACGTTCTATCAAGCCATCATTTGCCGATTTTATTACATCCTTAATTTCCTTTTCACATAATACCAATGGACTGTAGGGAAAAACTGAGAGCCGGCTCCGTATTTTCAGGATCACTGACACATAATATCTTCCTGCATAATTTCTAATTTGACTTTGAAGGAATTCTCTGATATTTTGTCACTGAAATCTGCTACAAGAAATCGATGATGACGTTAATGATTTGCGAGGTGTTAAATTACACTCTGCATCAGGGAGCTTTTATTCTCAGGTGATACGATTATCTAAAACGCCGATCAGTCATGCTGGTTTTAAAAACGACAGCTAACAACATTGTTTACTAGTTACTAGTTATGAAACATTCGTCTCGATATATGATTGCTTGGATTTCAGTTTGCACACAAAGTTGTTTGCTGTCATTTTTCACCCCCGCAGCCAGTTGCACGCTTAATACCTCGCTTCTCACCTAGCTACTATCAAAGACGAATCACCATATAACTCTAAACACCTTGCTCTGCATAATCACGAACAAAGGAAAGCGATATAGTTGCTTTGACAATTCCAGTTTTTTATAAAAATAAAACAAATTTTCTGAAAAATCGTTTGGCATCCCTGCGCTAACACAAATATTTCATGTGTTTGCACTCTTGAAAATTCATGAAGTTCAAACAGCACAAATTTTTTTCGCATGGCGATTTGTTTGACGTACATGCCGGTTTGACTACATTTGACAAACAGTGTACTGATCCATCAAACTTGTTTTATTATGTTTGTCAAACAATACTAGGCGTAACGTCCGGTAACGCATCAATGCAAATATTTGATGAAAAAAGTTTGTTAAACAGTTGATCTCGTGTACTGGCCTTATCAAATTTGTTTGTCAAACACGTTTATTTGATCAAATTTTGATTCATCAAATATTTTACGTTATGACAAACAGTGTACTGATAGCTTAAGATATGTTTTCCGTGTGCTAACGCCATAAACAAAATTCATCACATTGTACATTACGCTCAAGTGTGCAGAGAGAATGGCCCTATTGCAAATTTCAGTTGCATGATGTTCGAAGCCAAGTTTAAAGAATCAAAATCTCAAAGCAAAACCTGTGGCAATTTCAAAAACCTATCCCTTAGCCTCACAAAGAGACTTAATTTGAAGCAAATTAATTCTATTTTAAAACATAAATATGTTGTTGATAAACCAATAATTCTTTCATCATCACTAATACAAAAAAGTGTATTAGACACTTCCCTGTTGCTATTCGATCTACCTTCCGAACTAAAAACAATTGGTCATCTTGAAATTAATGGAATCACTTTTTGTCCAGGTTTTGTTGTCAAATACGAAAAATGCTCTGTTAAATCATATGGCATACTTCTAGCAATAGTCGAGTGTGATTCTGTCATATTTTTCATTATTCAAGAATTGGATATTGTTAAATTTGATGTAGAACTTCTAGCATATAAAGTTACAATTTCCTCTAATGTCGTAAGAATCATTTTTGAAAATTTATTGAGCAGAAAATGCTACAGCTTGTGGCAATTAGGAGATGAGTTGGAAAGTTTCCATTACATTAGCTTAAAATACAATGATAACTAAAAAAAATCATAACAGTTTTTGCAACCGGCCAAGACGGTTGTGCCTCCAGGTGGAAGGTTTTGTTCTGGAGAGAGTGACGGAGTGTGAGACGCTGTATGCGTTTTTGTGGGAGAGAGAGACCAGTTTGTTAAGTGTGAGTCGACAGTTGATACGTCGGAGGCGTGGTCAACGGCATCCTCGACAAGTGGTGTTTTGACAGCAAACCGCGGGTAGACGAATTTGCCTACCACGGTGGCAGAAATCGACAGTGATCGTGTCTGTACACACAGAAAAATATTTTGTATTGGTGTCGTCGAGCAATTCTAATCGACGAGAGGGGAAGCGTCACAGGTAGACCCATTTGCTCTATTTGTCTACCGCAGAAGTGGTACGACGAATAAGGAAAACAAGTGGCACCGAAAAGTGCCGCATCGACAGTGGGATTTTCGCAGCAAGCCACAGGTAGCCACATTTGTCTACCGCGGTGGTGGAAACGGAGAGAGCGCGCTGGTGGTGGTGATACCGACGAGCAGCTTAACCGGAGAGAGTTTTGAAGTGTTGCAGGTAGGCCTATTTCTCTACTGAAGAAGCAACGCGACGAAGTAGGACAGCAAGTGTCACATTGTCAAACAACGGGCACCGAGTTTACAACGTAACACATGAGGTGTGTTCTACGGGTATAACAGGTATATTTTTCATTCCTTTTTGTGATAGTTTTTCTTGCTAGGTAAAATGGATGAAGAGATGGGAGAACGAGTAACAGACCCTCCCACTAACCCTGTTGAAAATGTAAACCCGAGTAGAATTAAAATTTACCCAGAGTCGTCAACGGGACCATGGATTGTGTTTATTAGGCGTAAAGTAAAGGCGCTAAATATCATTCAAATTTCGAAAGATTTGACTTCGCGATTCTCGGATGTAAAAGAGATCGTTAAAGTTAATAAAGATAAAATACGCATTGTCGTTGGTAGTCTCAAACAAGCCAATGCAATTGCTTCTTGCGAGCTTTTTACGCGTGAGTATAGAGCGTATATTCCTTCAAAGGAAATTGAAATTGATGGGGTCATCACAGAATCGAGTTTGACTGTTGATGACATAATTAAGCATGGGGTTGGTCGTTTCAAAGACACCATACTTAAAGACGTAAAGATACTTGAATGCAAGCAATTGCATTCAGTATCACACGAAGGAGATAAAAAAGTTTATCGACTGTCTGACTCGTTTCGAGTGACTTTCGCTGGGTCTGCGCTACCCAACTATGTCATTATCGATAAGATTCGTCTCCCTGTTCGCCTTTTTATCCTTCGTGTAATGAATTGCCTTAATTGTAAACAGCTTGGTCACACAACCACTTACTGTTCCAATAAGGCACGGTGTGGCAAATGTGGGGGTTCTCATCAAGAGGATACATGCAATGAAAATTCAGAAAAATGTTTAATGTGCGGAGAAAACTCGCATGAGCTCCCTGCATGCCCCATTTATAAATTGCGCGAGGATAAAATTAAACGATCCTTGAAGGAGAGGTCTAAGCGCTCCTATGCAGAAATGTTGAAAAATGCTACCCCTAAACCCATCTTCTTAGAAAACACTTACACATCTCTATTTTCGGAACAGTCTGACTCTGACGGAGCGTGCAAAGGTACATCATTTGTTTTACCCGGAAATTCCAGCAAAAGAAAACAGTCTTCTTTTCCCAAGTTGCCAAGCAAGGGCCTTAAAATTTCTCCACCAATAGATAAACTGCGCCCAAAACCGAAAAATTCCGATTCAAAACCGAAATCAATTCCACCCGGTTTTGGGAACGTACAATCCAAACAGAACACCATTACTGGAAATAATAAAATTTCGACTTCCTCTGAGCCTCAGCCGGGGGTAGGATTATTGAAATTTTCTGAAATTGTTGATTGGATTTTTAAAGCATTCAACATTTCTTAACCACTAAAGAGTATACTTTCAGCTTTCCTCCCAACAATTAGAACATTTTTAGAGCAGCTGATTGCTCAATGGCCCATCCTTGCAGCAATTATATCCTTCAATGGTTAATTCAACTCCTAAGGTGAAAGACTCCATCACTGTTTTACAGTGGAATTGCAGAAGTATCATCCCAAAAATTGATTCTTTAAAAATTTTACTGCATAATTTAAAATGCGATGCTTTTGCTCTATGTGAAACATGGCTTACCTCAAACATTAATTTCAACTTAAATGATTTCAACATTATTCGCCTAGACCGAGACACCCCATATGGAGGAGTGCTTCTAGGAATTAAAAAGTGCTATTCTTTCTATAGAATTACCATCCCCATGATTGCTGGCATTGAGGCTGTAGCAGTCCAAACGAATATTAAAGGCAAAGACATGTCTATCGCTTCTATATATATACCTCCCAAAGTTCAAATTGGACAACGTCAAATTTTCGAGGTAGTGGAATCCATGGCTGCTCCGCGTCTGATACTGGGAGACTTCAACTCGCACGGAGTATTGTGGGGTTCCCTCTACAATGATAATCGATCCTCTTTGATATACAATGTTTGTGACGAATTTAATATGACAGTTTTAAATACTGGCGAAACAACACGCATCCCCAGACCTCCTGCACGTCCAAGTGCATTAGATCTATCTCTGTGCTCGACATCACTTCGGTTAGATTGCACGTGGAAGGTTGTACCTGATTCTCACGGTAGCGATCATTTGCCAATCGTTATTTCAATTAACAGTGAATTAGGCCTTACGAATTCAATCAATGTTCCTTATGACTTAACACGAAATATTGATTGGAAAACATACGAAACATTAATTTCCACTTCTCTCGCTTCGACAGAAGAGCTACCCCCTACCGAAGAATATGAATTCCTAGCGGGTTTAATTATTGAAGCAGCAGAACAAGCCCAAACGAAATGCAATCCTGGAATGACAATAAATAGACAGCCCCCTAATCCTTGGTGGGACAAAGAGTGCTCTGATGCATATGAAGCTAAACAAGTTGCCTACAAAGAAATTATGAAACAGAAAGGGGGTATACGTGAGAACTTTGAAAATTATTTCATTTTGCAAAACAAATTTGACAGTCTCCGTCGTGCCAAAAAGTCTAGTTATTGGAGACGCTTCGTTGATGGCTTGTCAAGAGAAACATCAATGAGTACTCTTTGGAACACAGCCAGAAGAATGAGGAATCGTAACGTGACTAATGAAAGCGAAGATTTTTCGAATCGTTGGATATTTAATTTTGCCAAGAAAATTTATCCAGATTCTGCTCCTGTGCAGAAAATCATTCGCGGCGCTCCCATAAGTAACGATTTCATAGATTCGCCTTTGACAATGATGGAATTTTCAATTGCACTCCTCTCATGCAACAATAATGCTCCGGGACTAGACAGAATTAAATTCAACTTGGTGAAGAATCTGCCTGACCTAGCAAAAAGACGCTTGTTGAATTTATTCAACAAGTTTCTTGAGCAGAATATTGTCCCGCGTGACTGGAGACAAGTGAGAGTTATCGCCATTCCAAAACCGGGAAAACCAGCCTCCGATCATAACTCGTATCGACCGATTGCAATGCTATCCTGCATCAGGAAATTGTTGGAAAAAATTATTCTACGACGTCTCGACAATTGGGTTGAGGCGAACGGCTTGCTCACAGATACCCAGTTTGGTTTTCGGAGAGGAAAGGGAACGAATGATTGCCTGGCGCTACTTTCGTCAGAAATCCAACTCGCTTACGCAAAAAAGAACAAATGGCGTCTGTGTTCTTAGACATAAAAGGAGCATTCGACTCAGTCTCCATTGATGTTCTCGCGGAGAAGCTACATCAATGTGGTCTTTCACCGATATTAAATAATTATCTATACAATTTATTGTCAGAAAAGCACATGCATTTTTCATATGGCGATTTGGCGACACTCAGAATAAGTTACATGGGCCTCCCACAAGGCTCTTGTCTAAGCCCCCTTCTCTATAATTTTTACGTGAATGACATTGATAATTGTATTGTCAGCCCATGCACTCTAAGACAACTTGCAGATTATGGGGTGGTTTCTGCCACAGGACCAAAAGCTATAAATTTACAACAACCATTGCAAGATAGCTTGGATAATTTATCAATTTGGGCTTTAAAACTGGGCATTGATTTCTCTACGGAGAAAACAGAGTTGGTCGTTTTCTCAAGGAAGCGTGATCCGGCTCAGCTTCAGCTCCAGTTGGTTGGTAGAACGATAGCCCAAGTCCTGACTTTTAAATACCTTGGAATTTGGTTCGATTCTAAAGGCACATGGGGAGGCCACATTAGATATCTAATAACGAAATGCCAACAAAGGATAAATTTTCTGCGAACAATAACTGGATCATGGTGGGGTTCTCATCCAAGTGACATGATAAGATTGTATCAAACAACAATACTTTCAGTAATGGAATATGGGTGCTTCTGTTTCCGTTCAGCTGCGAACACTCACATTATTAAACTGGAACGGATACAGTATCGTTGTTTACGAATTGCCCTAGGTTGCATGCAGTCGACCCATACGATGAGTCTTGAAGTACTAGCGGGAGTTCTTCCTTTAAAAGACCGATTCTGGGATCTCTCCTCTCGTTTACTTATTCGATGTGAGGTTATGAACCCACTGGTAATTGAAAATTTTGAAAGACTTGTTGAGCTCCAACCCCAAACCAGATTCATGACAGTGTATTTCAATCACATGTCACAAGAAATAACGCCTGCTAGGTATGTTCCCACATACGTCAATATACTAGATACTCCTGAATCCACTTTATTCTTCGACACGTCCATGCAAGCAGAGATTCGTGGAATTCCGGATCATCTACGCTCGCGGGAGATCCCTAAAATATTCACAAGTAAATATCAACACATAGACTGCCTTAAAATGTTTTACACTGATGGGTCACGAATCAGTGAGGCCACTGGTTTCGGTATTTTCAACAATAGTTTTTCAATTTCTCTCAAACTTGCAGAACCCGCCTCTGTTTATATAGCGGAACTAGCAGCAGTTCACTATAGTTTGCAAATAATTAATACTTTACCCCCGAACCATTACTTTATCCTCACTGATAGTCTCAGCACAATTGCAGCTCTACGCTCAAAAAGGATTGATAATCAAGATCCATTCTTTTTGGGGAAGATACGAGAATCTCTGAGTAACCTAACAAGAAAATGTTATAAATTTACCCTAGTGTGGCTCCCCGCCCATTGCTCTATTGCGGGAAATGAGAAAGCTGATAATTTAGCCAAGATTGGTGCACTAGATGGTGAAATATATGAAAGACCCATCGCTTACAATGAATTTTATAGCGCTTCTCGACAGAGGACACTTGCTAGTTGGCAAACATCTTGGGACAATGGAGATATGGGACGATGGCTACACTCAATTATCCCTAAAGTATCAACGAAGGCATGGTTCAAAGGATTGGATGTAAGTCGGGACTTCATCCGTGTGATGTCAAGACTCATGTCCAATCATTATACTTTAGATGCGCATCTCCGTCGTATTGGGCTCGCTGAGGGTAATCATTGTGCTTGTGGAGAGGGTTACCATGACATTGAGCATGTTGTTTGGTCCTGCACTGAATATCGTGAAGCCAGATCACAATTAGTAGATTCTTTACAAGTCCGAGGAAGACCAATCCATGTTCCTGTTAGAGACATCCTGGCGTATCGCGATCCTCTATACATGGAACTTATCTATCATTTTCTAAAAACAGCGTCTGTCAAAATTTAATTAAATTCATCTCCTCATACTCTCATCCAAGGCTAATCATTCACCAATTAAAGTGTCCTAGAATATTCAGTTTTTAAATTTAGACAATAAAAGAAAAAAAGTAAATAAATACAAAAAATACTAGATCATTATGAAATATAATAATGTAAGGAAAAAGTGATTTCAGTGTTAGTTTTAGACAAATTACTAGTATAGTTAAAATTAGTCTTAAGGATTTTTGTAACGTGCTATGTAAAAAAAGAAACTGGCGTAAAAAGCTTTTGCAAACGCCGTGTCAAATAAACGTATGGAAAAAAATAACTAAAAATATTATAAAATATCTAAATAAATTGTTAAACAATTATACTATAAAATTATTTTTCATGCAAAGAATTTTGGCGCACTCGTATGTAATTGTAGGTGTGCCAATCGGTATGCGTATTTGTATAAGTATGCATACCTGGTTATCCATATATGTATGTGTGCACTTGTGTATCGTGTGTCTCTATAAGTTGTATTAACGTGAGCGCGCAACTGTGTGTATATTTTTGTGCGTTTCTCCCGACACACAACTAGTTCTCCACCATCTACATAGACTGGCAATTTCTGCATGGCACTTGGAAAACTAGCTGTGGGTCGAGACTTAGTGCTCTTCCCCTACGAAGACAATCTGGACGGCAAACTTCAGGTTGTCTAATTTGCCGAGCCCTTCGGCTCCCTTAAGCATGGCAACTCCTGTTCTCGTACCATTCAGCACCACCTACTTGTTGTACTCCCGACTTATTCGCGAACTACTTCGTCTAGTCCCCGACGGTGAACCTAGCCTACTCCGACGGAGAATTCCCCGGCGAGAGAGGTTCTCCCGAAACTAGCCAGGTGCCGAGGTCAGTTCGGCGATTCCGGTTCGCTGGTGCCCCGACGATCCGCGAATGGTAGTGTTATGGTCTAGTCCCTGAATCTAGCTTACGCCAACGGAGGGTTTCCCGGTGAAGGAAGTTCTACCGATTCCGATTCTTCTATGCTTTTAGCACCCCAACTTCTTGAGCCGTTTGGCACCCTATCCGGTGTCATTCACCACCGCACCTCCCTTAGGCCCTTTGGTTCCCCTCTCGTTCCATTTCGCTCCATTTCCCCGCTGAGCAATTCAGCTCCCGACTATACTAAAATCTTGTTCGCGAACTACTCGGTCTGTCCACGAGGATGGATTTAGCCTACTCCGACGAAGAATTCCCCAGTGAGAGAAGTTCTCCCGAAACTGAGCGGTAGGTTTCTCCCGATACCGATGTTCATTTCCTTGAGCCATTCAGCTCCCCGCTTCGTTCCGATTTAGTCCCCGGTGGTGGACCTAGCCTACTCAATGACCCAGCCAGAAGGTGCTGAGATCCATCCAGCGATTCCCGGTGGAGCGTACCTTCTGGTTCACTGACGGCCCGACAGCAGCTTCTGTATCTTGCATATTTCGGGGAAGTTCCTGAATATGTCCGGATAAGCCAGGATCGCATTATATGTGCATATATGTGTGTGTATTTCTGTATTAGTATGTGTGTGTGTGAAACCTACTTTTTGAATTATCTTATGGTAATTGGTGTCTATTCGCATTTAACAATAATTTAAGTCATCGTATTTTCTTTTTTTATTATTTCAGCGAACCTTATAGACAACGTGTCCCTTTAGCTTAGTATGCACCTCTTGCGAAATGAGGTCGCGAAATATTTTTCCTTCTTCCGTGCGGAATTTTGACATTTGCTCGCGAAAACTAGTCTGTGCGTTTGCCGTCAGATGTCGAATTTGATAACTGAAAAAAGACATCAGCTGTTGTTTGTTTATTTCTTTTTCATGTTTCTGCTCTCATTTTTTGAATGTTTTGAATAAATTGTTAATGTTTTTCTTAATTCGTCACTGATGACCAAGACAACTGTGTAACTGTTGGCCGTGTTCAAAAGCTATCCCTTGGAGTATTGATTCATGTTCAGTATAAATCAATCCTGGAGAAGACTGTAATCATAAACAAAGAGTCCTATTATCTTACGGAATTGATAATCGTTCATCTAATCATAAATGAAAATCACAAGATACGTATCATGGTTTTTGTGAATTTTTCTGTAATTATGATGACTACGGTGCGTTAGAAAGCTAAAAAAGTTGAAAAGAAGTATATTGTAAACTGTGGAAATCACTAGAAGAATAATGAACTATTTATGACTTCTGTTAATGTGTGGCATTGAAAAGAGAATCCGGCGGATAGTCAACCGAATACAAAAGCATTGCCAGAGCGACCTCTTGCACTCTCCACTGATGTTGCGATACCGGACTTTGCTAATATCACTGCAGAGGACAATATATTTTGCTATGCTGGATGCACAACGGAATGCTCCTCTTTCGGCGTTTCTACAATTTTATTGTAGATAAGTGAATGATCTATACAAACAGTATAGATCATTCACTTATCTATGGTGCAAAATACCAATATCAAAACGTTTTTGCTTATTATATTTCTTTCATTCCGGCAGAGCATACGAGATTAATCATTAAACTAATTTAATCCAATGTATATATCGCTTAAACATTTACTTATCTACTCATATTTTTTCTGGTTTTTTCATCAACTAGTTTTCTCTAGAAATAACTCATCGGTTCATTTACCATTTGCTGGAGTAAAAAATAGTATTGTTACAAACATATGTGGGGCCGTCGACAAATGATGTACCTTTTTCCGGCCATTTTGAACAGCTCCCCCCCCCCCCTCATTCCCTATCACAGCCGACCGATGAACAAATCAAATATGTTTTGTATGATTCTCTTAAATACACATCCTTACAAATTTTTTGACGCTTGTATTAACATTTTCATTATATCAGCAAATTTGTATGCAAAATAAGTCCATTTCATTACAAATATCGCGTTGATAGATTTGTTTTAAATTTGATGTCATGAAAAATGAAGAGAAGTTTTCTCAGTTCACAATCCTGCAGTTGGTTTGCTAGTTGTGAGGCCTATGATTATAAAAACCACACGTTCATCATTTTGTTTGGGTGAATCAGAAGAGAAAATTTGATGCAGCTACCAAACTAAATCTTGTAACTAGTACGATCTCATAAATTTACAACAGCGTACAAAATATTTACGCAATTCCGCGAATCAAAAAATTTACCACACAAAAAAAATTAACTTGTGAAAATTTAAATTTATTTTCCTTGGAAATGGTGTCACATTAAATTGTTTCTTCAATAAATGGGGATTTGACGTCCGTCAAAAAATATTTAAACTTAATGCTACGTCGCCCAACAACTGACCCTACCCTACCCCCTCGTCAAACTTCGTTACAAATTTGGTGAACCCAAAATGCTACCTCATTTATGCATGACCCTTGTTGGAATGAAATAAAACACTGCATCAACATGGTTAAAAAAAAATGCAATACTGAATATCAAATATTGAATAATATAAAATGATTAAATATTGAATATGAAATATAAAATGTTGAATGGGGTGGGCGAAGCGTAGTTGGTAAATCAATTTCCTTGAACGCAGTGCATCTGGGTTCGAGTCCCGCGGGGTCGGGACATGGGATTAGAAATTTTTGATAAGAGATTTTTCTAACCCGAAGAGGCGAATGACCTTAAGGTTAAAACCTCAATAATCGAAATAAAAAAATATAAAATATTGAATATTCAATATAAAATAATAAATATTAAATAAATACTAAATATTTAATATTAAATCTAAAACATAAAATAATAAATATTAAGTATTGAATATTAAATAATAAATATTAAATATCAAACATTAAATATTACATATTACATATTAAACATTAAAAATTAAACATTAAACATTAAACATTAAACATTAAACATTAAACATTAAACATTAAACATTAAACATTAAACATTAAACATTAAACATTAAACATTAAACATTAAACATTAAACATTAAACATTAAACATTAAACATTAAACATTAAACATTAAACATTAAACATTAAACATTAAACATTAAACATTAAACATTAAACATTAAACATTAAACATTAAACATTAAACATTAAACATTAAACATTAAACATTAAACATTAAACATTAAACATTAAACATTAAACATTAAACATTAAACATTAAACATTAAACATTAAACATTAAACATTAAACATTAAACATTAAACATTAAACATTAAACATTAAACATTAAACATTAAACATTAAACATTAAACATTAAACATTAAACATTAAACATTAAACATTAAACATTAAACATTAAACATTAAACATTAAACATTAAACATTAAACATTAAACATTAAACATTAAACATTAAACATTAAACATTAAACATTAAACATTAAACATTAAACATTAAACATTAAACATTAAACATTAAACATTAAACATTAAACATTAAACATTAAACATTAAACATTAAACATTAAACATTAAACATTAAACATTAAACATTAAACATTAAACATTAAACATTAAACATTAAACATTAAACATTAAACATTAAACATTAAACATTAAACATTAAACATTAAACATTAAACATTAAACATTAAACATTAAACATTAAACATTAAACATTAAACATTAAACATTAAACATTAAACATTAAACATTAAACATTAAACATTAAACATTAAACATTAAACATTAAACATTAAACATTAAACATTAAACATTAAACATTAAACATTAAACATTAAACATTAAACATTAAACATTAAACATTAAACATTAAACATTAAACATTAAACATTAAACATTAAACATTAAACATTAAACATTAAACATTAAACATTAAACATTAAACATTAAACATTAAACATTAAACATTAAACATTAAACATTAAACATTAAACATTAAACATTAAACATTAAACATTAAACATTAAACATTAAACATTAAACATTAAACATTAAACATTAAACATTAAACATTAAACATTAAACATTAAACATTAAACATTAAACATTAAACATTAAACATTAAACATTAAACATTAAACATTAAACATTAAACATTAAACATTAAACATTAAACATTAAACATTAAACATTAAACATTAAACATTAAACATTAAACATTAAACATTAAACATTAAACATTAAACATTAAACATTAAACATTAAACATTAAACATTAAACATTAAACATTAAACATTAAACATTAAACATTAAACATTAAACATTAAACATTAAACATTAAACATTAAACATTAAACATTAAACATTAAACATTAAACATTAAACATTAAACATTAAACATTAAACATTAAACATTAAACATTAAACATTAAACATTAAACATTAAACATTAAACATTAAACATTAAACATTAAACATTAAACATTAAACATTAAACATTAAACATTAAACATTAAACATTAAACATTAAACATTAAACATTAAACATTAAACATTAAACATTAAACATTAAACATTAAACATTAAACATTAAACATTAAACATTAAACATTAAACATTAAACATTAAACATTAAACATTAAACATTAAACATTAAACATTAAACATTAAACATTAAACATTAAACATTAAACATTAAACATTAAACATTAAACATTAAACATTAAACATTAAACATTAAACATTAAACATTAAACATTAAACATTAAACATTAAACATTAAACATTAAACATTAAACATTAAACATTAAACATTAAACATTAAACATTAAACATTAAACATTAAACATTAAACATTAAACATTAAACATTAAACATTAAACATTAAACATTAAACATTAAACATTAAACATTAAACATTAAACATTAAACATTAAACATTAAACATTAAACATTAAACATTAAACATTAAACATTAAACATTAAACATTAAACATTAAACATTAAACATTAAACATTAAACATTAAACATTAAACATTAAACATTAAACATTAAACATTAAACATTAAACATTAAACATTAAACATTAAACATTAAACATTAAACATTAAACATTAAACATTAAACATTAAACATTAAACATTAAACATTAAACATTAAACATTAAACATTAAACATTAAACATTAAACATTAAACATTAAACATTAAACATTAAACATTAAACATTAAACATTAAACATTAAACATTAAACATTAAACATTAAACATTAAACATTAAACATTAAACATTAAACATTAAACATTAAACATTAAACATTAAACATTAAACATTAAACATTAAACATTAAACATTAAACATTAAACATTAAACATTAAACATTAAACATTAAACATTAAACATTAAACATTAAACATTAAACATTAAACATTAAACATTAAACATTAAACATTAAACATTAAACATTAAACATTAAACATTAAACATTAAACATTAAACATTAAACATTAAACATTAAACATTAAACATTAAACATTAAACATTAAACATTAAACATTAAACATTAAACATTAAACATTAAACATTAAACATTAAACATTAAACATTAAACATTAAACATTAAACATTAAACATTAAACATTAAACATTAAACATTAAACATTAAACATTAAACATTAAACATTAAACATTAAACATTAAACATTAAACATTAAACATTAAACATTAAACATTAAACATTAAACATTAAACATTAAACATTAAACATTAAACATTAAACATTAAACATTAAACATTAAACATTAAACATTAAACATTAAACATTAAACATTAAACATTAAACATTAAACATTAAACATTAAACATTAAACATTAAACATTAAACATTAAACATTAAACATTAAACATTAAACATTAAACATTAAACATTAAACATTAAACATTAAACATTAAACATTAAACATTAAACATTAAACATTAAACATTAAACATTAAACATTAAACATTAAACATTAAACATTAAACATTAAACATTAAACATTAAACATTAAACATTAAACATTAAACATTAAACATTAAACATTAAACATTAAACATTAAACATTAAACATTAAACATTAAACATTAAACATTAAACATTAAACATTAAACATTAAACATTAAACATTAAACATTAAACATTAAACATTAAACATTAAACATTAAACATTAAACATTAAACATTAAACATTAAACATTAAACATTAAACATTAAACATTAAACATTAAACATTAAACATTAAACATTAAACATTAAACATTAAACATTAAACATTAAACATTAAACATTAAACATTAAACATTAAACATTAAACATTAAACATTAAACATTAAACATTAAACATTAAACATTAAACATTAAACATTAAACATTAAACATTAAACATTAAACATTAAACATTAAACATTAAACATTAAACATTAAACATTAAACATTAAACATTAAACATTAAACATTAAACATTAAACATTAAACATTAAACATTAAACATTAAACATTAAACATTAAACATTAAACATTAAACATTAAACATTAAACATTAAACATTAAACATTAAACATTAAACATTAAACATTAAACATTAAACATTAAACATTAAACATTAAACATTAAACATTAAACATTAAACATTAAACATTAAACATTAAACATTAAACATTAAACATTAAACATTAAACATTAAACATTAAACATTAAACATTAAACATTAAACATTAAACATTAAACATTAAACATTAAACATTAAACATTAAACATTAAACATTAAACATTAAACATTAAACATTAAACATTAAACATTAAACATTAAACATTAAACATTAAACATTAAACATTAAACATTAAACATTAAACATTAAACATTAAACATTAAACATTAAACATTAAACATTAAACATTAAACATTAAACATTAAACATTAAACATTAAACATTAAACATTAAACATTAAACATTAAACATTAAACATTAAACATTAAACATTAAACATTAAACATTAAACATTAAACATTAAACATTAAACATTAAACATTAAACATTAAACATTAAACATTAAACATTAAACATTAAACATTAAACATTAAACATTAAACATTAAACATTAAACATTAAACATTAAACATTAAACATTAAACATTAAACATTAAACATTAAACATTAAACATTAAACATTAAACATTAAACATTAAACATTAAACATTAAACATTAAACATTAAACATTAAACATTAAACATTAAACATTAAACATTAAACATTAAACCACAGATAACAGACGTTTAGGCTCGATTTGAATCGTGCGTAAATACCCGCTACTGAAATTCCGAGTAAATCAGACGTCTGAAACACGTTTGGCAAACGTTTGCAGATGGCGCAGTGATCACTACAATGCAGTTAGAGTCAGCGATGCCAGATTTACAGACATGTCTGTATTTTACAGACTTTTGATGGTCTCCTACAGACGTAATCAGAAATCTACAGACTTTTAAAAGAGTAACAGTGTTTAACAAAATTTCACTAGAATAATTTGATCAGAATATGAGTGATTCCTTCACAATAGTTTATTAATTTCAAGCTACTTTTAAAGTAATAACCTAGTGTAAATAGGATTTACACAACAATCTACAGACTTTTACAGACATTTTAATTGTTCTTCTACAGACATTTCACAAAGACATGTGGCATCGCTGGTTAGAGTGCAGCTGTCACACACGTGTAGCAAACAGTTGCGCAGATGGCAATAGTGAAACACGGATTTTCAACGTATATCAATTTGAAAGTTTACACAGGTTTTTGAAGAAATTTTGTTCTAGCCTAAACGTCTGTTATCTGTGATTAAACATTAAACATTAAACAATTAACATTAAATATTAGATATTAAATATTAAATGCTACATAATTAATATTCAAATTTAAATATTAAATGCTGAATACTAAATATTAAATATTAATGAGTATTAAATAGTAAATATTGAATAATAAATATCAAACATCAAATAGCAAATAGTTAGTTATTATTATATTACATATTGCATGTTACATGTTACAGTTTGTCAATATTTGTAGGAAAGCCAAATACTATTCCAACGCAATGCCTTGACCGTTGCTTAAATTACACTCAAACTATTTTCCTGTCCGTTTCAATTGTTTATTTATCCATGTACTGTATATATGTCCTTGACAGAAATGGTTTTACTTCGTGAAATGCATAATTTTGATTTCATTAGACGCTTATGCATTTTTCATAAGCGAATATATCAATTTCGTAGGTAACTAATAGACGAGTCTTAAGATTATTATAAAGAATAGTACTGTGAAAAGTCAAAAATCGGAACAAAATTAATGGCATTAGTTGTAAGCTATAGGTGTGTTGCAATTGGACACTAGCTCTGTTTCAAATGAGGGAGAGTAAATGTAAGTGTTTATTTAAAGTTTATGGACTATTGCCTCATATTCTTTATATATATTTTGCAGCACCTGTACAATCTTGTGACATGACTAAATCTGACGATGTATACTTAGAAGAGTTATAGTGCTTGTGAATCTAGAAATGTTTCCAAGCAGGTGATCTTTTTTTCCAATTGGAGACTTATTTGAACATGTATGCAAACTAATGTTTAATGATATTAAAAATATGACAAGAAAAAAGACAAAAAATATTCTTATTCACAATTATTAGACCTTATGACAATTCCTATCTTAAATTCACATTTCACCATGATGCATAATATAAGTATATTCACACAAAAATCTTAAGAACATCCTCAGAAATCTTTAAATATGACTTATGAAATTCGTAAGCGGCTCGATGGTCAACTTCCCCTCTAAATCATTAAACACGCTTATGATTTCTGTATGGGATACTTCTGGCGCAAATTCATAAGTGGTTCTTATGGAATTCGATAGACATTTTAGCGCGGTGCAGCTAACTATTAAATAACTCTGGAGAAAATTTTCAATAGGGCTTAAGTAACATAAACTTTCCTCTAATTTTAACTACATAATTTAATTTTTCATTAATTTACTTTCCGTTAATTTTCAGTACATTTCGAAAACCGATAGTTTTTACTAGAATATTAAGGAAAGAGTTAAGAGGTAAATGTTGAAGCAACCGAGTAATAAACAGAAGCGAAAGTAAACAAAGATAATGTCATATACGTCCCAATGAAAACTTTCCCCAGAACTATTGAATTATGTAGGGGGTGTCGTGTGTTCACTGGCACCTTGCGCCCCACCAGTCTTGCCGGGGTTCGTTTCGTGTTGCTGATAGGGTCGGATCTAGCTCTCGGTACCTTCGAAATGCCACCAACACCAACGCCGCCTGAATGTTATCTGTCTGAAGGACCTTTTCCTGTGCAAAAGTAGAAAATTCGAAATCAGTACAGATTGTCGGTTAGGTTAATTGATAAAATTTGCGACATTACCTGGCTTACGTTTAGCCCGTTTTAACATGTCGTGAACTTCCATAACATGTTTGTTTGTAAATCGACAAGGTCATTCAGATGAAAGGAACGATTGTGATTAAAACTTACCGAAAGAGAAAGTAGCTTTTGAGCTCCTACATATTGTGTTTGCTGTTGATCTATTGTCACCGCGCTCTGCTGCTGAATGGTGATTGTGGGGCCTTGTTGTTACTGTTGGAAGATTTATGTTCGCTGGATCTGTATCTGCTGTGGTTTACTGTTGGTCCATGCGATCTGAAAAAAAGTTTACTTCAGATATAACACACACCAAAAAAAAATCTTGATCGAGCTGTGAATTCTACAAGTATGAGTTTTTTCCCACTGAATAGGATATTACATTACAATATAATTTCCTCCTGTTCGCGGTGCGTCTGGGATTGTATTGTATGCTGTGGCTACTGTGTATGCAGGTGTTGCTGTATCTGCTGCTGTGCAATCTGGGTGATGATAGTCCTGGTTGGAAAATGGTCTCCTATGTTTGACCCTGTTTGACTTGGATCGTTTACGCTAGTTGCGGTTGTGAACCAGGTCGTTGAATCAGGTCAACCCCGGGGGAAAAACCATGGTTTGATCTTCATCTTTACCCACCGGTCGGATAATGGCCATCGTATTGTTTTAATTTGCTGCTGTTATTGTTGAATATGGTACTGCTGCTGGGCCTGCTGTGAAATGCTGCTGATAAGCGCTAGAATAGTGAATGCTTACTTCTGCTTCTGTTGGGGTGCTTGAATCACGATCGGTGTCAAGGCAGGGATATTTTGATGCAAGGAACTGGTAGGAACCACGGCTGGGATTTGACTGCGCTTTTGTCTGGTTCGGATTTCACTAAACCGGGTGGACCACCGCTAAGAAATTGCAACACAAGCTATGTCAGATACGATTTGCAATGGTAAGTTTGTTGCAGTACCAGGAGAAACTGTAAGTACCTCCTACGGAGCAAATAAGGAAAAGGTCGTTCCTGTATTCTTTTTATCTTCTGACAGCAAGCCGAAGTAAAAAGGAGCTAATATTTTTGCTCCTGTTTGTTCCGGAGCATCTTCCGTGTACTGGAACGAACCTGGTATTAGCTGATAAGCGGTGTACCCCGAAAGATCCGCCATTCAAAAAATAGTCTTGTTTGATTCAATACACTGCGAATGTTGGATTCATTATAACCTGTTTTTAGATATTATCACCAGGGCGTATTTGTGATGCTAGGTGTCTCCCGTCATAATGGAAGTAGTTGGAACAGTTGCTGTTGTTTCTGAATCTGAATCATGTGTTCGTGGGTGCTGCGCTGTAACCTTACAGTTTACTTTTGAGGGGCTGTTGGCTGCTGTAGTACCGATTGAATACAATGAACACAGTTGGCAGATTGACAGATTCAGGATGTTGGGTGGAAGGATATTTTGTAGGGTCTGACTGTTGTTAGGAATTGGGTCTTTATGTTAATGATTCTAGTAGGGGTGGTTGGTTGCTAAGTTTGTTTTTGTTGAGACCAGAACCGCTGTTGACGCTGGAGCACGTGAAATTGTGGTTGTGCTCGTCATACTATTGCCTTGGAACCTGAAGTTGCTGCAAATGCGTTTAGTTGTACTTACGTGTTTTGTGAGAAACAAAATGTTAGCACCGTTACTATTCCGATTGCTGTTAGCTTTAAATAAACTAGCTAAAATTTTAGGAATCTCTGTTCCGCCAACAGCGCAAGACAAAACAATAATCAAACGTCATTTTTGTTTTTTTTATCTCCACCTGTCAAAATTCCGCAAGCATCCGAGCGGAATAATACATCCGATCATTATTTCGCAAGAAAAAAGTCAGCCTTGGTGACAGCGCATAGAAAGCAGCGCTATCTCGCGGAAGTTAAATCAAACTTATCGTTTATTGAACCGTGTCTCGGCTAACTGCAGTTTTCGTTATCGTTTTCGCGAGAGCTGCGTACCGCTTACGAAATGAAAACGAACAAATTTTTCGCAAGCATTTCGCGGCGTTTTTGACATTAAAAATGTCTTACTCCACTATCTGGGGCTAGGTGTCATTCTAAAATCTAAACTATCTCCCATGTAACGAAACTATGTAAGGTTTGCACGCTTATAACTCCGATATTACTAGATGGATTTTAATCATTCATACACCAACCGATTCAGAAACACCTAACTTAAATATTGGTAATAATTTAATATCTGCCCAATAAAAGTAGACTTTTGGAAATTGGTAAAATTAAAAAGTTCACAAAAAACGGGAAAAATACCATTCGTGAGGCAGATTTCTCAGACACAGCCGTCAAAAGAGGGCAGCTTAGTTGCTCAATGAAACACGAAAAGTCATAAATAGAAGCAACGCATGTCCGTTTAAATCAGTTGTTGCTCTTATCCCACACGAGCAACGTCGTCTCCGGGCGATGCAATAAGCGCTATCGATTTTCGGTAACGTTGGCATTTGCACACACTCGCACCTAAGTGACTAAACCATATACGGTTAGTTTATAAATAGAGGTGACGCGTACCCGTTTGAATCAGTTTTTGTTCTTATGTCGAACGGGTAAGATCATGGCTGCAGTGTCTGGGCACTACAATAAGCGGTAGACGCTATGCATTTTCGGCAGCGGTGGCCGTGTGTGGATTTGTCGGGTACCAGCATGGTGTCACAGAATGATTTGCAAAGTGGGTGGGCGGGGTGGTTTGGATTTAATTCAATACGGTGTGTGCTGCTTAAGAGTGTTGCGTTTGAAAAAAATATATTTATTTTTATGCATGCGTGTGCGTTGTAACTTGTTAATCCATGTTTACGGCGCATTGTAGCTGCGTAGGGTAAAGAGCCAATTGGTTTTCATGTTTCATATTTCGGTTATATGTTTCTTATCAGTAAGGCATCTGACAACATGCTTCTGTAGTTATTGCACTGTTCAGCAGCGTAGTATTTTATATAGGAGAGTACACTCAGGTTTTTTACGCGGATTTTGAAATTTACGCGGTTTTCATTAACGCGTTTTTTTTTTAAATTTACGCGGTTTTCATTTACACGGCCTGTATCCCCTGCGTGAAAAATCTGAGTGTAATTGCATCGGAAACAATCACATTCCCAGCAGAACTTTTTGTTTTCTAATTTCAAACACTTTTGTTTCGTACTGCACACAACGGAAAATTTTAAAACAGAACTTACCGTCCCAGCAGCAGTTGAAGCGGGTGTTCTTTTTCGATTCAAATTCAAGCCATGTCTTAAGCGTTACTGGACTTAAAATTGTTTTCCCAGTTTAACCAGTCAGAATATCTGTCCTACCCTATGTATTTAAAACACAGTTCTAATTGCGTTTTAAGGTATACAACAAATACGGTTGGGTATACTAATTAAATTTTAAAATAAATCTGTTTTAAATTATGAAACAAACCGCTGTACTGAAGATATAATTATGTCAATCCTATTACCACATAAAACACCTATATAACATAAAACGCTGCAGAATTGGTTTAATAATACAATGTTTACACTACAGAGTTATAACACGTTTTAATAATCAGCAACAAGAAAAATGTCACCAAGATAGCATAAAAACCCGTTTTAACTGGTAGTGCGAACGTTGCATAACAATGTAATTTATCAAATAATTTCATTTTTCCACCACTAATCGATCAAGAAATACTTACACTTAAGATTGTTTACTTAAGTTCATTAGTACATTATTGAAAATTTAAATGGAAACGAAATTTCATATTTTATGGAGAATCTGTATATTTCCGTTGGCGGGCGTGGGTTTCCTCATCACAGCTCTCAATATGGAACTTTTCTTTTGAATATATTTTCTGGACAGACCAGCCTATTTTTACTAGATGGATCAGCCAAATAATGCCAATCACCTAGTGAGATACTTGATTAATTAATAGATTACCCTTAAAAGACCTTCAATAAATTATGTTTTAATGGGGAGGGTATATAGCAAATTGTAACATATGAAAACAGGCGAGTGAACAAGAACGTGTGTCGATATGTGTGATAGATAAAAAGCTATATTTTTAATGTCACCGTGGTCGTGTCCTGTACACAACCCTTTAATTTTTTATGCATAGGTTTTGTATAGGAAATTTCATTTCGCAAGAGGTGCATACTAAGCTTTTGGCAATTGAATGAAGGAATGAAGACGACTTGCTTGAAATGGGTATAATTGAAAAAGGCCCTCGCAAAATCATTCTCAACGTTATTGAACGACACTTTGAAAATATTGTTTCTGAAAATGTGGCAGAAAACGGACAAAACCTATTCAACGAGGAACAGCAAAGAGAGTCAATACGCTCCATCCTTGCTAAGGAACCTAAGTTTCTAAAGATTTTAACTCGGCAGTTGGATTGCGGGATAGTCCCTGAGCCGAAAAAAATGCTCTATATGAACCGTATACTCACAAAACATTTCTTTGAACATCAAATTTTACGTGAAAAGAAGTATGCGGTCATTATAGATGCTACTTTTTATCTTAATGCTAAATATTACTATTGAAATTAAAGGTATCCTACTTGGCAGCAAAACAAGATCTTGCAGTCCATATCTTAGATGAGTTTTCTCAGTTGGAGAGCACTAGCGTCTCAGAAAACGCACTAAAGGAGGTGAGTTTAAGGTTCAAGTTACCTTTTTTAAGCATGTGTTAGAATTGAACGCTTGGTAGTGTGGGTAGGAAAATTTGTGTTCAGCTTTGCCACCGGATTATCCATTTAAACCTTTTTAAAACTCTAAAAGAAGAATATCAGTCGATTTATTAGATCATCACGATTCAATTCATGCAAAATACCTGCTGGAAAAACCATCGGCTTAGCTAAACGGTGCTTTTGAAAAAGTGGCTGTGGTTTTTTCATTGCGCAGTTGTGGTGCGTACCCCAGCTCGGTGTGGTAGTGTGATAAAAAATCACAGCCACTTTTTCAAAAGCACCATCCAGCTAAGCCGATGGTTTTTCCAGCAGGTATTTTGCATGAATTGAATCGTGATGATCTAATAAATCGACTGATATTCTTCTTTTAGAGTTTTGAAAAGGTTTAAATGGATAATCTGGTGGCAAAGCTGAACACAATTTTTCTTACGCATACTACCAAGCCTTGAGGTAACTTGAGCCTTAATGTCCGCTTTACATGTTCAATATTTTTGTCAATACTCTAGAGAGTATTGACAAAAGTATTGAACGTGTGATGAAAAAAAGTTGTATTGACGATGTGCATTTCAAATGGGATTGATGTATTGAAGCAATATCGTCAATACTGGTGTATTGACAAAAATATTGTACGTGTAAGGGCCGCTTAAGGCATATAATGGACATTGTGTGAAAAATGATCATATAGGGACTTCGGGACTAGTCGGCGGTGTTTTCAATTTTCATGTTTTACCGCTTTGATTCGGGCAGATCGAGTAAAATAAAACACGCTGCATAGAAGGGCAGACTGTTGGCAATATCCTTAAATTTTGTCAAAGTGTTTGATGCATTGAGGGGTAAAAGGGTAAGTTGTGGGTAAGCCAGCAAATAAGTATTTAAATGGAAATTAAATTACTATCATGAAAAGTGCTAAATATCTTCAATAGAACTGAATATTGGTCACCAACGTGATTCGCGTGCGTCACTGCTAACCTACCCCAACCGCATATTTCATAAGTTAAAAACAACATGTTTGTAGATTTATACGAATACTGAAAGCACATTTCAAGCATTATACATACATTAAAACTACATTTCTCGAATTCTTGCGACGTTTCAGATCTATCTCTTCCTTAATTTTAATTTCAGTCTTACTTCTTTTGGAAAAACGGTGGTATGGACAGAGGACCACATACGGGTCTAATCGAAACGAGAGTAAGCAACATGCGAAAGGACTTACTTCCCGAGGATAGGCTATTTCGGCGAACTAAGAAAACTGTTATTATTGTTGAGGATGAATTGGTGCAAGTAGCGGAGGGAATGGCTCAGGTGCATAGTTTGCATAAATCACTTCTACAGGAAAATAACTATTATAGTAAAAACATTTCCTCATTTATTGGCGTATGAAGGTGAAATGGTTAGAAGCATTTTATAGTGTATCATCGAGATTTTAACTAGTCCTTCTACAGATTATACAGGCATTTGATCGTATCCAGACAAATATTCACGCTCCTGGAGATTTGCAAACACTACTACGTGCAGGATTGTTATTCGACAATGCTAGCTGGAGTATGGTAGAAGATGGTAAGAGATTTTATAATTGTGTCAAGTAATTATATTTCTCTAATTCCTGTTTTTCCCTAATCAGATTTTGTCAGAGGAGCATTGAGACTGATAAACAAACTGTCAAATAGAGGCATCAAACGTACCACCGTTCACGAAAATGCTAGCTGCGCCCTCGATAAGATGGAATAGCTACGTGCGTACCGAGATCGGTTTTGACGAAAAACTCGCTGTGCAACAATCATCTGCAACAATAATTTAACCACACATAATTTGCATTGCTGATCGCTATAAGAGAGGTAACATGTACGTTGTTTTTAACCAAAACGTCATTCCTTGTGGTAATTCTAGCACACGGGCCATCGAAATTTTATTCAAAGCATTTATCGTTTTTGGGTTGCCGGTACCCGTGTTGCTTCGAAAATTAGATGACCTAATTTCCGTTAACGTCTTAGGGACAAAAGATTACAGCAAGTGTAAAGCTATTACAGACTTAACTGTACGATACAAAGAGTTTTTTGGCGAATTCAATATCCAAATAATATCTTGTAACAATTCTTAATTATCGCGCAAAACTGAAAACTAAAAAAAAACATTTTCAAATAATTCATTGAATCTATAACCTTTGTTTATCTGCATTCTATTTATCACATATCCAAACAATTCCTTCCACTTAATTCGTGGATTTTTTATAGATTGATATCGTTAACCTTACAATGGATCTTTTTCAATATCTAGTGAGTTAAATTCACCTAGTTCAGCTGGTTCCTCTCCCCACCTTTTTACCATCTAGTAAGTTAAATTTACACAACACTGGCTTTTTTTTAAATGGGTCAATTCTACGTAGTAATAGGTTCCACCAATTTACCTAAAATTAAGTATATCTACTTTTACTCAAATTTACCTTATTCCACGATAGTCCAAGGTTGAGTCAAAAGAAGCCAATTTTGAGTTGTTTTTTATTTCCGTGTAGGCCCATTAGTTTGACACCTATTACCCCGGGTACACACATGTCAAAGTAATGGGATATAACATGCTAGAGCGAGACCCCATGTTTCAGTCCATTAATACATGGAGACAGTAGCGCGTTGCTCTCTCTAGTAGTTATAATCTCTTTTAATCGAAAACATTAATAAATGTTGTTTTGAAATATATCTTTTTTACATTAGGATATATCTTTGCAATCTGCTTCATATATAATGTTGGACCGTGTCGATTCCGTAGACGTCTCGGGAATATGGAAAGATGAGCACAAGGTTAGTTTGGAAGTCGGCTTCCTTAATTCAGTTGACGGCAAGGCGATGGATAAAGTAATTGAATAAATGCTCGAAAAAGTGTAATTTTAAATTGTGTATGATTGCGGAAGTGCGAAAAGATACAATAAATTTATTAGTGAGCGTTTTTTAGTTTTTTATGTTTCGAATAAATTATTCATATTCTCCATTTTGAAAGTAAATTGGTATAATTGAACCCATTTTCAGTTCGTTCCACTACATAGAGTTCTATGCAAATGATTTCACTCACACTACTTGGGGGTTTGTTTTCCTGCAGCTGTCATATGTAAAACTGTCAGTCAATTTAAACGTTTGAAATCGCTGGCCAAAAGTATTTATGATAGTGTTTAAATGCTCTGTATCACGTTAAAACTTATTTCGGAGACGTACAATACCGGCTGGTATGAATCTACAATAGAAATAATCTGACCGAAAAGTTATTTTAGATTTGTTTTCCTCCACCTATCAGAAATTATGACAGGTGGAGGAAAACAAATCGTTGAACACACTAATACAGTTAGAGATTGTCAAGTACTCTACACTTAACTCCGCTAGCGAATGACGGATCTCAATAGTAGCATGTCTGTAATAATATACGTACATGGAACTATTGAGAACCAGAGCTACAGGTCCAAAGCCCAGGTAAAGGAGGATGGTTGTGATGATCTGGGCCGCGGTCACCACGTCAAGCAAGATAGGTCATAACCCCAATTCCAAGGCGTGAAGCGACCCGTGCCGAGGGATGAGTGATCGAGGGGGTGAAAAAGATGCTCGATCGTTAACGGAGCCTGTGAGGTACCTGGGCAACCCCACAGTAAGCGTCTCTTACCACGTTACTGCGGAGCTTTGGCGTGGCGGACATTTATTCTCGCGCAACTCGTGGGTACTAAAATGGAGATGAACAAAAATAAAAACAACAATAAACCAGTGAATACAATTTTCATCAAAATTAACACTCATCATCCATTAACCATGGATTAATATCATTCAAAGCTGATAGTAATCCATGGTTTCGATGCACGAACATGTGTACAGACGAAAACCTTCCATAGTAACCTATTTTCAAGCTGCAAACAAATCTGAATCGATGAAAAGCGTAACCAAATTCACTTGTTTACATACCTTTCATTCATTCATTCCACGTGATCATTTTTCAATCTGAGTATGCCACACTATCTTCGATTCTTATCCATTCCGATGTGAGGCACGAGCTTCATAATATTTTCCGCATTCAATCGAAGTGATTGAGACAGTTTTGACGCTCGAATGCTTAATAAGGGCATTAATTGTAGTAGTAAAGGGATTTTATGGCACTAGAACTAGAATTATTGATGCCAAAATATCCTTATTTTTAAGCCTATAAATATTGCAACGAATGCTATTTGATTCATTCATCGTGTATCGAAAGTTATCGATTTCGATGAGAAAACATCCATATTGGCCCGATCTTCACTCAATGCTGAGTTGCCTCTGACAACACGTAGTACAGCGTTTATTGACGAATGAAAAGTTCTATTTGGCGCGTCATTTATTTGGATTTGATCGCCTACTACAAAAAGGATGACCTGATAAGCAAGGACGATTGGTTCAGTATACAACATTCAACGTTGATATGCATCATTTTGAATCATCAATATTTTCATCAATCACCATCACTGCAGTAAACAAACGGAGGTGCCAAACCCCTTTGCTAGAGGTGGTTTGGCGAGGTCTCCCCCCCCGTGGGGAGAGTAGTGGAGCGAGGAGTGCTGCATCTGATAGCACCAGTGACCCCCAGCAGTGGTAGGAAATAGCCCTACCAACGCACTGGACGGGCCACTATCCGTGATGCGCAAAGTGGTGGAGCAGCTCGATTTAATAATCGAATTCACTAGCGCAAAGCAAAATATAAGCAAGGAGTTGAAGCAGAGCCTCCTGGTGCTCCGGAACGCTGTTCGTGTTGCAAGACAGGAACAGCAGGCTTACGCCAAGAGGGTGGAATGTCGGGAGAAGTCCGACAGAGAAACCTAGACAGTGGCCTCCAAGAAGGAGGGAAGAGAGAAGGCCGATACAGGTACTCAGACAGTGGCCTTCACCTTCTATGGAGCAGCCATGTCGGTCGAAGCGGCGGCCGAGTTCCCCTCGAAGGGAAAAAGCAAGGGCAATCGCAAGACGGCGTCGAACGCGAAGCGTCCTAGGAAGTCGCCAGGCGAGGGTGCAAAAACCGACATCACACGGCATGCAACCGTTAAGGCCAAACGCCGTTTGGCCGAGGTAAGTGAGGGCGAGAGTAACCTCGCTGGGCAGAGCGGTGGTACCAGCAACCCAGCGCAACCGGGGCAGGGAGGCGCAAACCCCTAGACGCTGGTGACCAAAAAGAAGCCGGCACCGACACCGGAGGTACCGCGGCCCGCGAAGAAGGCCAAGGACAGAGGCGAGGCCTTGTGGTTAACGACCGACAAGGACAAATATGCCGACGTCCTAAAGTCGATGAAGATGGCCGAAAGCCTTTCGGCCCTTGGGCAAGATGTGCGTAGCGTGAGACGCACCAACACAGGAGAAATGCTTCTGGTACTGAAGCAAGGCGCACAATCTAGTGCGGTGTACAAGGCTTTGGGCCAAGAGGTCCTTGGTGAAGGCGCCCAGGTCAGGTCGCTAGGGGCGGAAATGACTCTCCAGTGCAAGCATCTGGACGAGTTCACGACCGCAGAAGATGTCGTCGCAGCCGTCAAGGAGCAATGCGACGTGACAATTGAGCGGGCCTCTGTGCGTTTTAGAGGGGGACCCTTTGGCACCCAAGTAGCCTACCTCAGGCTACTGAAGGCGGAAGCCATAAAGGTAACCAAGAAAGGTAAGCTGAAGATCGGCTGGTCGGTATGCCCAATTAGCATACCCCAGCCGCCTTCAGTAGATAGGTACTATCGGTGCCTTGAGTCCGGCCACAAATCCTACGAGTGCAAGGGCATAGACAGGAGCAAACTAGGTCGTCGCTGCGGCGAGGAGGGGCATAAGGAGCGGGGTTGCACTAAGGGGCACAAGTGCCTTATCTGCACCGCTAAGAAGCAAGCCCATAAACATGCTATGGGCGGACCATTGTGTCCCTTCGGTGAGGTAAATAAGAAGCCGTGAACGTCACACAGCTAAATCTTAACCATTGTGCAGCAGCCCAACAGCTGCTGTGGCAGTCTATCTCGGAATCAGGACAGATGTCGCCCTCCTATCAGACCCGTACCGCATCCCTCCCGGCAACGGCAATTGGGTGTCGGACGGGTCTGGAATGGTGGCAATCAGTACAACGGGACGGTTCCCGGTTCAAGAGGTAATACACTCCTCCGCCGAGGGTGTTGCGATTGCCAAGATCAATGGCGTGTTCTATTGCAGCTGCTACGCTCCACCAAGGTGGCCAATAGAACAGTTCAACCAGATGATCGACAGGCTCTCGTCAGACCTAGTGGGCCGGAAACCGGTAGTCATAGCGGGAGTCTTTAACGCTTGGGCAGTGGAGTGGGGCGGCCGCTGTACAAATAGCAGGAGACAAGCGTTAATGGAGGCGCTTGTCCCCTGCTATTTGTACAGCGACACTCGATACTGTGCTAGCTAATAATGGCTCCGCTAGTACATTCCGTAGAAACGGGGTGGAGGCGTGGATTGACGTAACATTTGCCAGCCCGAGTCTGGCTCCAGGCATGGAATGGAGGGTAGACGAAGGCTACACCCATAGCGATCACTTAGCAATCCGCTTTAGGATAAACTATGGTGTGCAGCATCCGAGCGCGGAAGATCCCTGTCAGGTACGCGGGTGGAAGCTTTCACCGCGGCCCTGGGACTGGAGGCCAACACCGACAGTCTAAGCGGGGATGCGCTGGTAGCTGTTCTATCACGCGCGTGCGACGCCACTATGCCGAGAAAAACACTGCCAAGAAACGGTAGATGCCCGGTATACTGGTGGAGTGCCGAGATTGCAGCTCTACGGTCAGCCTGCCTCAGAGCTAGACGTAGGATGCAAAGAGCTCGTACCGAGGATGCAAGAGAGAACCACCGTGAAGTGTTTCGAGCTGCGAAATTGGCCTTCAACAAGGCCATTCAAAGCAGCAAGAGAGTGTGTTTCGACAACCTGTGTGAGAGTGCCAACGCGAATCCGTGGGGTGACGCCTACAGGTTGTGATGGCCAAGACTTCACCCCCAGAACGGTCTCCGGACCGGTTGGCAACGATTATCGAAGTACTCTTCCCGTCTCGAGCCACAAGCCCCTGGCCACCTGCACTACGAGACAGTGCGGGCACGGTCGAAATGGTGGCTCCAGTGACGAATGAAGAACTACTCGCAGTGGCTAAATCCCTAGCAATGAACAAAGCTCCAGGGCCGGATGGAGTTCCAAACAACGCTCTCAAGGCAGCGATCATAGCGAACCCGAACATGTTCAGGCTAGCTATGCAGAGATGCCTTGACGAGTGCCGTTTCCCCGATATATGGAAAAGGCAGAAATTGGTGCTGTTGCCGAAGCCCGGGAAGCCGCCAGGCAACCCATCGGCGTACAGACCAATCTGTCTGATCGACACGACTGGCAAACTGCTTGAGAGGATTATCCTCAACAGGCTAACCCCGTACGCGGAAGGGACGGCCTGTCAAGCAACCAGTTTGGCTTTCGGAGGGGTAAGTCCACAGTGGACGCTCTCAACTCAGTGATAAATACTGCCGAGATAGAGATCCAACGAAAAAGGCGAGGCATTCGATACTGTGCGTTAGTGACACTTGACGTGAAGAACGCATTCAACAGCGCAAGCTGGGATGCCATCGCGCTCTCGTTACACCGGCTTAGCCTACCGGTGGGTCTGTACCGGATCCTGGAAAGTTACTTCCAGAACCGCGTACTGCTATACGAGACCGATGCCGGTCAGAAAAGGGTTCCGATTACCGCCGGAGTCCCACAGGGCTCGATCCTAGGCCCGGTGCTATAGAACCTCATGTATGACGGGGTTCTGAGACTGAAGTTCCCTCCTGGGGTCAAGATCGTCGGCTTTGCCGACGACGTAACCTTGGAGGTCTACGGTGAGTTAATTTCTGAGGTAGAACTAACTGCAGAACACGCGATCAGCTCGGTGGAGGAATGGATGAGCGCGAGAGGCCTGGAGCTCGCTCATCATAAGACGGAGGTAGTTATCGTCAACAACCGCAAGTCGGCACAACATGCAGTTATCCATGTGGGAGAAGTTGCGATCACTTCACAGCGAAGTCTGAAGTCTCTCGGAGTCATTATAGACGACAAGCTGACCTTCGGCAGCCATGTCGACTATACATGCAAGAGAGCGTCGACTGCTGTTGCGGCTCTATCGAGGATGATGTCCAACAGCTCAAAGGTGTGCGCCAGTAGACGTAGGTTACTGGCAGGCGTTGCTGTATCTATCCTCAGGTACGGCGGCCCGTCATGGTCAAGAGCACTGAGGGCAACAGAAACTGGAGAGCACCTACCGCGTGATGTGCCTCAGAGTGATATCTGCCTACGCACGGTATCACACGATGCATCCTGCGTGATAGCGAGCATGATGCCAGTCGGGCTGGTCATTCGGGAAGATGAGGAGTGCTTCGAGCTACGTGGAAATAGAGGAGCCCGCGAGCGCACCAGGGTGACCTCGGTCGCCAGATGGCAGCGTGAGTGGGACAACTCCTCGAAAGGTAGGTGGACCCACCGGCTGATACCTAGCATATCGAGCTGGGTGGGAAGACCCCATGGGGAAGTTCACTTCCACCTGACACAATTCCTGTCAGGCCATGGCTGTTTCCGACAGTACCTCCACAGGTTCGGGCACGCGGAGGTCTCAGCCTGCCCGGACTGCCCAGGTGTAGACGAAACTGCCGAACACATACTGTTCATATGGCCTGCGTTAAGCCAAAGCGAACTGAGCGCCATAATTTTTTCCCGGTATTTTCAATGAAAAAAATAATTTTTCATTTATTTACCATTATCATAGAAAGTTTAAGGGTACTTATTTGCTATCGTTTACTATTTGAGTTCTCAGAAATAAATTGATGTAGGTGTTAAGAGTGCTACATTAGCTGCGATAGCGATTTTTAGGAAGGTACCTCCAAATGGCGCTTGGTCCTCTTTGGCTTAACACGGGCCATATGTCATCGGTTCGACGTCGAAAGAAGAGCAATGCTTGACGTCTGTGGCTGGGACACAACCCCTGATACCCTTATTCAGCGGATGTGTCAATCGGTGGAGAAGTGGAACGCAGTCTCGGCTGCTACCACCCAGATTGCCTGTAGGCTACAGATAATCTGGCGAACCCAGCAATAGACGACGGGCATGGCTATCTAGTGATTGGTTAGTTGGAGCGAAAAAGGCCAAGCGCAAAAAAGGGAGTGAATGGTTTGTTCATGCCGAGGCAGGTTTGGCGCAGCGACTGGCAACCGCGTAAGGGGTAAACCCAACCACCCCGAAGCAAAAGAGAAGAGTGAGTGTATAGACGTATAAGTGGACTGCCTCATGCCAAGACGGGAGGGTCGTAGCGTAGTATGTTGGGACTTAGCTATCGATGCCTCATAGCGTGGCAGAGGAGTGAAAGGGTGAGCATCCAAGTCAGTCTCACACGGCATGTTAAGGGTGAGCACAAAAGTCAGCCTCACATGGTATGGTAGAGGCTAGCACAAAAGTAAGCCTAGCAAGGAATGAAAAAGGTGAGCTCACAAGTCAGCCTCGCATGGTATGTCAGAAGTGGGGCCTAAGAAAAATGTCTCACATGGGATGCCAGGGGGAGTGACAGAGGTATAATAGAGTGGCACGATTGAGAGTGAATCAGGTGATAGGGTGAGCACTCAAGTCAGCCTCACATGGTATGGGTGAGGCGAGCACAAAAGTAAGCCTAGCAAGGAATGAGTAAGGTGAGCACACAAGTCAGCCTCGCAAGGAACGAAAAAGGTGAGCACAAAAGTCAGCCTCATGTGGAGTGTTTGAGAGTGAATTAAGGTGCGATAGAGAGAGCATCCAAGTAAGCCTCATACAGGACGTATGAACGCGTGAGTGAGAGTGAATGAGTACATTAAGTACAGCCATCCCCCCAGAAATAATACCGAGAGGCAGTTCCTGGGAAGAACGATGGCGGAGCCCAATGGAGTTTAGTCGGTATTAATGGCTGGTCACCATTCGAGCCCGACACGCCCCCAGTGCGCCCCGTGCGGTAGCTTGGACCCTACCAATAGCACGTGTACTGGGCTAGGACGTAAAGGTCTTTTCCATTGTAAAAAAAGTACTCTACGCGGAAACGAAAAGCTACCTAAAATTGAGTTCCTTTGACTCAATCTCGTGGTATCGTGGGGGAAGTTAAAATTAGGTTAACCGTGTTGAAGGTAGTTTCCATTTAACCACGGCAAAAATTACAACTCCTTGATAGGTTTTTTATACTCAAATTTAAGTTGAATTTACCTAATTTTGAGTATACCCCAAACAACTCAAAAGTACCTTCCTCCAAGGAAGACCTCGACTGAGTCGAATCTCTCGTTTTGTTTTTGACAACACTAATAAGTGCGAAAGCGACGCACAACTCAAAAGTAAGTTAAAAGAACTTATTCTGCAGGTTGTTTTATTTAACCGTGTATAGCACTGGGTAAAAATCTATCCATTTTTTGACGTATTAGGCAATCCATGAGACGTTTCTGATCAGCTGATTATTTCTTCTTTACTTATTCTGACGTTACTCCGAGGGGTGCGACGTCCGACAATATCGTTGATTCGATCCAACATCAAACGAATCGGACTAACAAAGTTGTTTGTCGGACGAGTTTTTCTGTTCGCAGGATTATACTTGTTGACAGAACCCACCGCTGAATTGTCAAACAAACGTCTAATGCAGGGTGGCCAGATAGAATTCCTTAATATCGGTAGGGTCACTAAAAGTTTAACGGTAGTTATCGGTAGGCCGGGTTGTTGTCCCAAAAACGTAGTATTGACATAGAATTGTAAAAGACTGACAACACAGATCTCAGACCAAATCCAACCCAAAAAATGAATGTTGAGTAGGATGTGTCCAAAATCAACAAAAATCGGTAGTTTTCGGTAGGAATAACAAAATATCGGTAGTTTTGCCTAGGTTGTCTGTGAATCGGTAGGGAAGACCAAAATCGGTAGGACTACCGATAAATCGGTAGGTCTGGCCACCCTGGTCTAATGGATTGCCTAATACAGCTGCTACCCATTTTTGGATAGGTGGTGTTTACCCAATAAATGGGTTTTCCCTGGGACGGGACGTGCAAAGTGAAAAAAAGCAAATGTCACCGCGAACCGGCAATAGCCTGTCATTGCAAACCGGACCTATCTTGACTGGGACGGGACATGCGAAGACAGTCTTCTTTTTCCCTCTCGGTTTTGTTGTTATTTTGCAAGGAAAAGTTCGCTCACAATATAATTTCAAGCAAAGGTCAATGATAGAGCTGTGCAGATGAGGTACAGAGTTGTGCCGATGATGTACGGAAAATGATGTAGCTTTCACATGACATAAATTATGTTTTCATTCATATGAATAATCTGATTATATCTTCATTATCCGTAACTGTCAAGTAGTAGAGTTTTGTACCTATTTTTATCTAGAGACATTAATTTTTACCTAGAGCCAAAAATTAAATAACTGTTTTCAAGAATTTTGAATTTGTCTTGTCATAGACTAATAGATCGCAATCGATTGATCAATTTCACCGGTCTGATATAAACAGAGCAATTGCATAATCTTTCTGCTGAGAAAGTTAAACTAATTTCTACGCACTTATTATTTACCACAAATTTGAACGAGAGACGCAATGTTTCATAAGTTGATTCAGTTGTGCAGGTTATTTTTGCTATGGCAACCCAAAATAAGAGGAAAAGGGGCTTCTAGTTCTGGATTTTCTGTACTCCTCCCTGCGGGAAACGCGGAGACAGGTTACTATGATTATTTACCAGAACTTTGTTGGCTGTTTTTGAATTGACAGAAGTGTGCTACCACGGCTCTCAGAAGCGAGGCTTGCTACTCCGCGAATTCTGCGGTGACGTCAGAGAAAACGTTGAGATAAACAGACGGATTTCTAGAAAGTTGATAATTGAAAATATTTAAACTCTTACGGTGAAAAAAACAATGTGCAACGAATTCTTGACGTAATTTACGCCATAATTACACTAGACACCAGAGGTAAAGATAATCGAAGCTCTATAATCGAAGCTCTTATTTGACGGCTGAAAATGAACCTGTTGCGATTCGCGGTGAATAGAAAAAATATTCATATGCCTATAAAGCATATGAAACAACAATCATCATCGCTTACATCGTGCCAGGGCCTACTTTGATGATGAGTTATGTTCTACCATAGACCATGCGGTAGACTTGGGTGCAACGCCCAACTCCTACTTAGCAGAAGGCAAAGAATTCTTCACATTTCCTTTCGATCATGCGAACCTGCCTAGTCCTAGTTTTCCGTTCTAAGTTTATAACTGATTCGTGCTAAAATACCTATCCGTCTTTCAATTCCATTGCTTTCGTTTCTGTTAGTCTCAAATTAGCCGAAAATAACCAACAAGATCGATACAGTAGAACCTTGCGGCAATTAAAACATAGTAACAATATCAATTATTTGGAATATTTATGCTTTTTATTAATTGCCAATATACCGGGACCAGTGCGGATAGAAAAAAATATCTTCTTTAACGCATTCTGATAGCAATAGGAACTTCTTTCCGCCTCAAAATATATCTAAAGGTTTTTTAACAAATGCATATAAATATAGATTCAAAACAAATTTTATAAATGCAAAAAATTTGTTTTTAATACGTCATACACTGAAATGAAAATATCTTTTGTATTTATTAGATTTGTCATATGAATCATACCACTATTCTTTGTGTAGAATTTATATGAGTTCCTGTGAATGTTACACAAAATGTTAAACCTCAGTGATATCCAATAAATTTGAATCCTGCGCGGTCAATATGAATATGATTAGAACAACATATTCAAGTTATATGAATAGCTAACGAGCTCAACCATCTCCTGGGTGTAAGTAGTGGGCTGTAAAACGAAGCCTGACAAGAAAAACGAAATGACGGACCGGAAGCAAATGTTTTAGTTTGGAGTTTGGTAAGGGTTTTTATCAAAATTAAAATGGTAAAGATGCGTTCTAGAGTTGCTCTTCTACTCTCGACCCAGACGGTTGTGTTTTAGTTATCGCCGTGAGAGACAAAACCTATACAGGAAGAATAGGGACAAGGTCATTGACCGATATAAAGATAAGTAGACAATTGATTTGAATTTTCTTTCTCTCCGGTGGTTGAAACATTATAGTGTAGGTAGTTTTCGAAGTGTCTTGAAGCCTTGGTCCATGCTATCGGCATGGAGCAAGACGATCCAGGTATACCGAGCGATAATCCTCCCGGTGATGTACCTTTGTTAGAAACAAATGCCAATAAGCGCGTTCGACGCTACCCTCAGTCAGCTACAGGCCCGTTTGAAGTATTTATTCGTCAAATAGAAAAACCCATCAACGTGCTCTTAGTATCCGCTGAGCTGCTCGCAAAGTCTGTTTTAGCAAACTACGGGTGCTGTTTGCCAATCGGGAAGAGGCAAATAGCGCGGTGTGCAATGAACGTTTGAACAATGTATATAGAGTTTATATTCCTAGTAATTCCGTTGAAATTGATGGAGTCGTAAATCAGTCTGATCTCGATTTTGCACGTGTTGTAAAGGAAGGCTCTGGTAAATTTAAAGATCCCCGCGTCCCCCAGGTAGAAGTACTGGAATGTCATCAACTGGTTGATGTTCTATTGGAAAATAATGTCAAATCATATGTTGCTTCACGTTCGGTTCGCATTACATTTTCCGGCACTATCCTACCGGATTACCTGCACATCGATGGTGTCATCATTCCACTTCGTATTTATTCCCCAAAGCTCATGATATGTTCTAAGTGTCACCGTTGCGGCCATACAAAATTATATTGTTCCAACAAACCCCGTTGTAGTAGATGTGGCGAAATGCATAGTGATAGCTGCCCAATTCAGGAAGAAATCTGCCTACATTGCAAACAAGTCCACCCTGATCAACGAGACTGTCCGGTATATAAAAGTCGTGTAAAAATGACAAGATCCAAGATGCTTCACAAATCCAAGGTAAGCTACGCCGAAACGGTGCAATCTATTTCAAATACTGACTTTAGCCATCCTAATACATATGATTCTCTTAGCGAAATTTCGGTAGAAAATGAGGAAACTCCCCATTGCAGTTATTCTGATGCCCAGAAACGTAGAAAGATCAATAACATTAAATCAACTAAGAAAGTAATGTCTCCAGCATCTCAGAAATCGCCTAAAAATTCAGGTTTTGTATCTCAGTCTCAACCACACTCGACTCCCGTCCGCAAAAGAAACCTGAGGACCGTGGCTTCAAACTCAAAAAATCTGACTTCCCAAGCCTCCACCAGGATCCAATGTCAAACTCGGCTTCACTCACCAAATTTTCGATTTCTAGTGTTATAAAATTATTATCTAATTTGCTACAATTGAGCCCAGTTTGGGTTGAGCTCTTAAAAAATATGATTCCCCTTCTCAGTACACTTCTTAAAAAATGTATTGAAACATGGCTCAATTTTTTCTACCAATGACTAGTTCTCTCCCAGCAACATTCTCGATTATCCAGTGGAATAGTAGAAGTATACTTCCCAAAATTGCCAACCTTCGATGCATCATTCAAGACACACAAGCAGATTGTATAGTAATCTGTGAGACATTTCTAACACACGATCAATTTTTTAATATTCCCTCGTTTCACTTTATTCGGTCAGATCGCGCGGTGAGAGCAGGAGGAGTATTAATTGGCATTAAAGATACATACTCTTACAAAAGAATATCACTCCCAGACTTCTCTCCGATAGAAATTGTAGCATGCTCTATACAGAATAACAGTAACTCATTTACAGTTGCTTCAATATATATATATATATATATATATATATATATATATATATATATATATATATATATATATATATATATATATATATATATATATATATATATATATATATATATATATATATATATATATATATATATATATATATATATATATATATATATATATATATATATATATATATATATATATATATATATATATATATATATATATATATATATATATATATATATATATATATATATATATATATATATATATATATATATATATATATATATATATATATATATATATATATATATATATATATATATATATATATATATATATATATATATATATATATATATATATATATATATATATATTCCTCCGTCGGTTTCCCTAGATCCCAATAAGCTGCGAAACTTGATCTCTACCCTTCCGCACCCTCTTTTTCTACTAGGTGATCTCAATGCTCATGGCACAGAGTGCGGTGAACCGTACAACGATACCAGAGCTAAAATTATTTACAATCTGTTAGATGAGTTCAATATGTCCGTTCTTATTAAAGGAGATGTGACTCGTATAGCATGCCCTCCCACAAGATGCAGTAGAGTGGATATTTCGCTATGCTCATCTGCAATCGCTCTCAACTGCTCATGGCACGTGTTGGATGATCCTGCTGGAAGTGATCATTTACCTATACAAGTTAAATGGCATAACGAAAAAGCTAATGTGGATCCTGATCCTGTTTCTTTCGACCTTTGTAAAACATTGATTTTAACAAGTATTCGTCTATCGTCGCAGACGCGGTACAAAAGTTCGAACTCTGTCAGTCGGAGGACATTTACCCATTTCTTGATGTTGCGAGCTGCTAATCTAGTACAAACAAAACCGATTTCTGAAGTAAGAAGACATTCAAAACCTCCTACAGTATGGTGGGATAGAGATTGTACAGACATTATCAAACAACGAAAGGCGGCCAGCAAAGTATTTAAAAAGTATGGGAAGATTGAACAATTCCTGTACTACAAAAAAATGGAAGCAAAAAGTAAGAAGTTACTAAAAGAGAAGAAGCGGAATTACTGGAAAAATATGGTTGAGTCACTCACGAGAGAGACAGCTATGAGCACTCTGTGGAATACGGCTCGTAGACTTCGCAATTTCGTACCTATTGCTTCTAACATCGATGAATACAACTCAGAATGGATGGAACATTTTGCGTTAAAAATATGCCCGTTTTTCGTAGAGGTTGAACCCCCGAGTTTTCTGAACACTCCTAGTCCATATCCGTATTTAAATCAAGATTTCTCGTTAGATGAGCTTGAGAGTGCGCTTAGTTGTTGCAATAATTCATCCCCAGGGATTGATGGTATTAGATTCTCGCTTATCAAAAATCTTCCTTGTTCGGCAAAGTCTCTTTTGCTACAATCATTCAACTGGATGATTTCCAACAATTGGATCCCAGAATCTTGGAGAAAAGTTAAAATTATTGCAATAATAAAACCTGGGAAGGATGCATCATTAGCGGATTCCTATCGCCCTATAGGACTGCCTGTCGTGCATTCGTAAAACATTTGAAAAAATTCTTCTTGTGCGGTTAGAGAGTTGGGCTGAAGAACATAATATTCTGTCACCTACTCAATATGGATTTCGCCAAAACCGAGGCACAAGAGACTGTCAGAATCTACTGGCTACGGATATACAGATTGCGTTCGAGTCCAAGGAAGAACTGGCTGCAGTGTTTCTTGACATTAAAGGTGCTTACGATTCAGCACTACTGGATATTTTGTGTAACAAACTGAATCAACTGGGAATCCCGGCCACGATTGCTTCTTCAACCTGCTATCCACGAAAGAAATGTTTTTTTCTTTCCGCAACGAAATCAAAACTACGCGTCACAGTTTTATCGGGTTAACTCAAGGTTCAGCACTCAGCCCATTACTTTACAACATTTATGTCAACGATATAGATAGATGCCTTGAAGAAGAATGCGTTTTGGTGCAATATGCCGATGATGCATGCATTTGGTCGTCGGGAAAAAAAGTTCGGATATCGAGAATAGGTTACAGACATCCCTAAATAATATTTCTTTGTGGGCGGATTCCATTGGGTTCCAATTTTCCGTTTCGAAAACCGAATCAATTGTATTTTCCAGAAAACACTCTCCCTCTACTGTAAACGTTTGCCTGTATAACCAAATGACACAAGTTTTCTGTTGTAAATACCTTGGAATTTGGTACGATTCTAAATGCTCGTGGAAAACGCACGTGGAATATGTTGTTAGGAAGTGTCAAAGGCGTACAAATTTTTTACGAACTATCTCTGGTACTTGGTGGGGGGCGCATCCAAGTGATATGATTAGGCTGTATAAAACTACCATTCTCTCTGTGATGGAATATGGGTCCTTTGTATTTCATATGACAGCAAAAACACACTTTTTGAAGCTTGAGCGAATCCAATATAGATGCTTGAGAATTTGTTTAGGAATGTTGACATCGACACACACTATGTCCGTGGAAGTTTTGGCCGGGGTGCTACCTTTCAATATACGCTTTCATCAGCTGAACAGTAGATATCTAATAACTGCCCATATAAGATCCTTTCCAATAATGAAAAGGCTAGACTTGCTATTCGAAATAAAACCGCAATCAAGGTTCCTGATAACATTCCGAGAATGTTTGACAATCCCATCTAGTAGCTCATCATTAATTCGGCATTTTAATCTTAGTACTTCTGCTAAAACGTTCCAAATTAATACCGATACCTCTTTAATACAGCAATTGTCAAATCTCCCAAAGACCATACTTACAACCCATGCTATCACCCTTTGTCGGAACAAAATGGCAGCCTTCCCAGATGAAAATATTTTTTTCACGGATGGCTCACGTTTTGACGATTGTGCTGGATTTGGAGTATTTAATAAACAACACGAAGCTATGTTCCAACTAGAGATCCCATGTTCTGTATACTCAGCCGAACTATGTGGCATACAGTACGCTTGCGAAGTTATAAAAACGCGTTCTCCTGAAAAATATCTGATTTGTTCAGATAGTTTCAGCGCTATAGAGGCTATCAGTAGCATAACGGTGTCGGGCAGAACTGGTCATATGGTATTAAAAATTAGGGAAGCAATCTTTCGTCTCACTGAACAGAAATATAATATTACACTACTGTGGGTCCCTTCTCACTCCGGTATAACCGGAAATGAGTTAGCTGATACCCTAGCCAAACAAGGGGCATTGATCGGTAACATTTTTCACAGGGAAAAGGAACCTCATGATTTTTTTCCGGTGTTGAATAAAATGGCTATAGATAATTGGCAGAGACAGTGGTTGTCGAGTGAAGTAGGTAGTAGGTGAGTGTTACTGAATTTACAGCTGGTCATATAGAAATTAAAAACGGACAACATAGTTATGCGCTAGGTTATGCACCTAGTTAGGATAGGCTGGTATGGCGGCGTAAAAGTTTTGACATATATCAGTTGAAATGGTTACATAAGTACTTTAAACTTGTTCGAACATGGATCTATGTTCTTTGTAATACAACTATCAACGGTCACTATTATCGTTGATAACCTGCCAATTGAAACTTCTACGATATCGTATGCAGATAACCTACAGGTTTACCGAAATGGTAATTGAAATTGGGTTGTGTACAGGGCACGACCACGGTGACATGAAAAATTAGTTTTTGAAGAGAGTGTGATGAAATTCGCAAATGAACTTTAATCTATCAAACAAAACTATCGTCTCATCTCAGGACGGGAGACTATATAGTAGACCGGCAACAATTTTGACTTTTGTTTCTCGGAACACTGCTAATTCAAATGGTAATTGGATGCACAGATATGCTAAAAATGCTAAATATGAGCTTTTCCGATAGCTCTAGTTCACCCACAAGAGGTTTCAATAGTAATTTATAGGGAAACTCGGAAATAAAAACCAAAAATCCTATAAAAAATTCCACAGTAATTCCACAGAGAACAGACATTCATGATCGAACAAAAATATTTAAAAAAAGTGTAAACATTTGAATTAATATAGGATAAACACTAGCGCCGCCACACCAACCTATCCCAACTATCCGTCAAATCCATTCCGAAACCGGATAGAAATCCTGAATGGATTCAGTATGGAATCTTGCTGAAAGAAAAAACCGATTCCGACTCTACCGGTTGATGCATTCGAAACCGTTAGAGATTTTACACAAGTTGAATGCTGAAGATGGACGTCTGTTCTCTGTGGTAATACTGCATACCTCAAAACTTATGGTCGCGTAGATTATTTTATAACGAAGAGCTTTGTTGAAGATTGCATATTGATTGGAGGTTCCCCGATAAAGTTATTTAACTTTGAAGCCCAACCGATTTTTTTGAAAATTTCTATTCGAAGCATGTGCGAGAAAGAGAGGCTACACATAACTGGTAGCGGTAGGTATTAAGTCAGGCCGGACTAAGTGACCATATATTGATTTCGAGAAAAACGAGTTTAAAGTTTGAATCGCAGCATCCTTTACACTATAGTTGGAAATTAATTTATGTCATAATTCGGGTTTATTGTTACATCTGTCGTCATGTTTTTTTCATATTATGTGAGAGCGAAAACCCATTAAGGATATTCATTACAATGCATTAGAAGAGAGACCATTACGGTTTTAAACAGAACATCTTATTTTTTTTCGTTTTTGCACATCATACCGAAAGAAAACATAAGAAATGGTTTCAAAACCATCGCGAACAATGACAGCCAACTAAAACTTTTTAATAGCATTAGTGTTGCCAATATAAGGCTTTCAAAATTGACATTTGTGCGCTGGTGCTATATAATAGCATTAGTACTGCAGAAACGAGCTGTCAATCTCTACACAGTAATAGCACTATATTTCGCCTTTTCTGGCATGATATCAGCATTATATCAGTATTTAGGGCTTCACGGCTCTTTAAGACAGCTTTATATGTGGATCTAAAGCAGATATTAGGCTACGTTATAATGCTTTTTGGTTACTTGGGGAATATAATCTTCAAGGAGAGTTGCATAACAAATGAACCCACAGCATTACAATAGCACTATATCGGCTTTTTATTTGCTCTATAATGGCATTAAATGCACTTGTAAAGCATACATGCTTTCAAGATCCTTGAAGCATGTACGCGTTATATCAGCTTTATATACGCATATAGAGCAAGCGATAATGCTATATGTCGGCTGTGCAGTTATGCATTATTGATGCTTATATAGAACTTCATTGCATTGTTAATGCTGTAATGGAGTTTCAATGCAACATTAGTTCAAATATATAGCCAATATAGTCCAATGGCTTAATGCTTATGGTTATTTGGGGAATTCCAGCTCAAATGCATCAACCGATAGAGTCGGAATCGGTTTTTTTCTTTCAGCAAGATTCCATACTGAATCCATTCAGGATTTCTAACCGGTTCCTGAATGGATTTGACGGATAGTTGGGATAGGTTGGTGTGGCGGCGCTAGTGTTTATCGTATATTAATTCAAATGTTTACACACGTTTTTTAAAAATCTTTGTTCGACCATGGATGTCTGTTCTATCAAAGAGAATAGTGAAAGAGACGAAGAGTGAAAATCAGTCAAAACGGCAACACTCCCTTTATGATGATTTCAACACTAGAATTTTGGCAACCGCTTCTACAGGCAGCACTTTAAATGACTCCTATTATATTTTGAAAACAAACCGTATGTCGATCGATGGATTTGTTTATCAAACGATGTGCATTTCGAAACAAAGAGATGAAATAATTCTAAAGCTTATTTTTACTCATACATATACTCTAGAATGCACCTTACAATCACGATTGAACTAAATTCTGACGAAAATTCAAATTTCTTTTTTGATAGAAGTACAATACTTATCTCCTCCAACTCAGGCATGAGTAATGTTTATTTACATTGCACGATTGGTCTGCTCAATAAGGTATTTTTGGCTTCACACTATTCGTCTCTTTCCCTATTCTCTTTGTGTTCTATGTGCCCTAATGTTTAAGACAAAATACCAACACATTAGGAAATGACAATCTACTTTGAAACTCCTATACAAAATAAAACGCTCCTGAACATGCCTTAAGGGTATGCTACCAGGCCTACAGAACGTAAAAATCAATAGTTGGACAAAATAACTGTTGGAGCTCAGTGTTTGTTTACTTTTATTATTTCGGGTTTAGCTGTGTACTTTATTTTTGCATAATCTGCGTTTTAGGGTTACTGCTTAAAACTATCACAATCTTCCAAACAGGGATGCATGAAGCACAGCACGAGAGCCTAACACGAGCTGAGCGGCCGCTTTGAACGAACCAAAAGCAATAAGCACTGACACCGCTCGTGCTAGGTAACCTGCGTGCTCGAGCTGTAGGATTCGAATAGCTAGCACAACGAGTTAGCACCATAAGCTAGCACATACCGGCTTGAACCTTCGTTCGAACCGGTCACAAATCTTGATAGCTCCTGGTTTACCTAGAGTTTTTCAACAGCAACAGTCTTTCTCAAGGCTACCTATATTTTCGCTCGATCAGTCTTTCTCAAGACTACCTATATTTTTCGACAATTAGTCTTTTTCAAGACTACCTACTTTTTCTACTCATTCAGTCTTTTTCAAGACTAAAACATTTTAATGTAGAATACACTTAAGCTTTCAATATAGGGGTCCCGTTTCAAAATATCGGCTGTGGCGCCGCGTCAGATTTTGAACGTTAATAACTTCCATCATACTTAACAGAATGATTTGATTTTTAGGCCAATTTGTTGAAAATATGTTCCTCTATGCAGTATTAAAATTTGAAGTGTGTATAACATGCACTAATAACAAAAAAATGAGTTGTTGTGCATCTCGATCAGAGCCGACTATATGGTGCACCAACCGAACACTTAACCGATGAAAAGTTTTAAATATAAGTCCGTTACAGATTTGTTTCTATTACCATTCGTATTTGGCTGCTTGGGGTGAACGGAGGACTGTACAATACCGAGAAGAAAATATGTGTGAGCTGTACAAGGCTGGTGAATGAGTTTTGGTCATTATGTGCTACTTGCAGAAGCTATCATTTTTATTTCCGATGGTTGGAAGATAGTATACAGTCACAGACACACGAAAGTACCGATTTTCAATCATCTGACCGAAGCTTATTGGTGATTAGATCCCGCTAATTTCATGCACCGAGCCGCAAATCTCAGAAGGAATTGTGATTTCATTCGGTTACAGCATGTCTTGCCAAATGTCCGAAGACTGTATGTCAACACCGGGAGAGAAGGTCATTATTAGGATTCATCTTCGTGTATTAATTTGTGCAGCGCCATGCTAGTTATCAGGACCAATAGACCTTTCTCGTTAAAAAATTGTATATGCTAGAATGCTTCCTTTTTATCCCCGATGCGTTACTGCATATTGCCGCGATGATTTGGTACCTCTAACTATTGAAAAAATCAAAAATTATGCGAGCTGCTCATTTAACTCCATATTCTGAATACCTATCTTGCCTTGTTTCCCCGTATTTTTACACCATTTGGCTGAATTTCCTGTGGGGAATACTAAAACGATGCCAGATCTGCATATATATTACTAAATCTGCGGATTTTGCAGTTTCGCTGCAGATTTTTGCAGATTACGAATATTTAGCAGAACAAAGCCTAAGCCAGCTAATTTTACCCAGCCTTCAACGTTTCTGATCATTGAAAATATCAACACACTACATTTCTCGCGTGTTTTTTGAAAAGGGCCAATAAGCATGCTGTCAAAATTCACTTTGAGGGGAAATTCCGGACAAACCATTAGCCGCAGACTATAAATCTTAGCAGTAGACGAAAGAGAAAACTTTTTTCTTCCATAAAATATTAACATCCGTTCTCGGAGAGTTACGGTTTGGCCGCAATTTTCTCTCAAAATGAATTTTGACAGCATGCTTATTGGCCGTTTACAAAAAACACGCGTGATTTCTATGTCAAATTGAATGAAGATTTTTGCGGAAATCTGCAGACTTTTATATTTTTACTGTAAGCTATTGTTTGAATAGACCTGGCATCACTGATGCTAAAATAATATTATATATTATATATTATATCAATATTAATTCTTCAAAAGGGCTAATGAGATTTTTGTAAACAAACTTCTTTCGCTCATTACTCCGCTGCCGAGTTGAATTTCATGAAAATTACACTTGAATCAACATATTTACCCTTGGTAGAATCAATTTCAAATGTTTTCTGTGTTGAAATTATAACAAAATAAGAGAAATCAGCAAAACAAAAGTTTGTTTACAAATCTTATTAGCCCTATTCAAAAGTTGATAAGTATATATAATATTCTATATAGAACACTGCACGAAAGTGTATAACCTAACTATTCTGACAGTTCAGAGAGTTTGTTTACATGGACTTGCAAAATTTTTGATTCAACTTAGGTGAATACTTTCGATGCTCTTTGAAGAAAATCAACTCAAGATAGGACTCAAGGATAAGGATTGGAACATTGGAAACCTGGTTCATACACTGACCAATCGACGCTGGATGGAAACCCCGTTGGCATATGCTGAATCAGAAGATCAAGCTTTGGTTTATAAAACGATTGATTTCTGGATGATGAATAAGGATTTGTACACAGTTGTTTGTTCGATCGTGGGATAAGTCCTAACAATATGACCCGATTGATAACTCATTTTTAGATGAAGTTTACCTGAACTTTATAGGTAACAAGTTCAACAATTTATTATTCGTGTTCAAGTTACATTGAAGCAAAAGTTTCACCGATTATCGCATTGTCGTTGATGTAGCCGGCAAGTGCAAAACAGTGCTCAGTACTGACGATAAGGAGTTTGAAGGATTGATAAGAATGAAGAGGATTGTACATTCCGGAAGAATATTGGGAAGGTGAAATTATTTGTTATATTCCATCCCGAGTTGGCATCATTTTGGCACCGCAATAAAGCTATCTGCAATTGTTGTCTTGTTCAAATTGGCGTAGATTTTATTCACTTTTTCGGAAGGATAAGTCATTAGTATGTTGTGGATATAAATGTGTCGCCGGTGTCGTGTGTTATGGTAGTGCCGCTCGGAAACTGTTGGTCATCAGACCCTCCTTGTCGTACTGGTCATAGATGCGTCGATTTTTCTCATCTGACAGCACTTTATATGCTTTGGAGATCTCCTTAAACCGTAAATTCTTCTGGATTTTTTATCTGGGTGCCATCGTAGCGCGTTTTTTGTGCGCCTTTTTGATTTCCGCGTCGGTGGTGGTTCTGGTCACGACCGCTGCTAGCTTTCGAAAGATAATTCCTAGCTGCTGCTACCCTATCAATCAATCTCTCTCTCTCTCTCTCTCTCTCTCTCTCTCTCTCTCTCTCTCTCTCTCGACTGAGGACTTCAATTTCGGTTGACTAAATAATGCAATGAAAATTGTACTTCCTGGGATTTAATCTAACGACGAGAGCAATTCATTGTGAGGAATTACGCGTTCCGTTATTGCTTGAGGATGTGTGTTTCTTCACTTCGGCTGTCAGCTCTTACTTTTTGGGTTATTTTGCGGGATAAATCTGTCTAAATCCGCTACGTTATACTATGGTCACGTTAAAAACACCCTGCTATTTAATCTTGTAGCATTGCTTGTAGCCCTCGGGAAGTCTTCTTCTCGACGTCGCACTTATTATTGTGATCCAACTTGGTGCGAACGGTGTGGTTTCGTCAGAATTGCTCACTCGACAAGCTGTAGGTGCAAGGACTCTGCTACTAATGCCTGAGCGACTCGTTGAAACCTTCGCACAGGGTCAAATCGGCCTGTTCTTGTGCACAGGACCGGAACTGCGTGATCTTCCACGAGCATCGTCCTGCCAGAGCGTATTGCTGAACCAAAGCAGTCTGTGCTTCTGTGGCTGCCTCCTTCGAATCGGAACCGCTGAATATTCTGGTTAGGGGAATGTCCGACGGCAAACCGATTGCAGCAACACCACCTGGCGTACCTGATATTTTTGACTTTAATCCAAGTCCCTGGCTGGTGGCTGCCATTGACGTAGCAACAGCCGAGCGCGTCACAGGCTGGACCATCGGTTGACTCGGTGCCGGACGGGACGAAACAGCTGCAACTGGAGCGGACCTAGAATGGGTTGTAATAGTCATCAATTACCAAAGATGGTCAAAATGTTTTGTGACTAACGTTGTGATTCAGCAAAAAAGCAAACCAAATGAAATTGATTGCAACCAGTGCTGAGCTCCCTCACGGTACTGATGGCAAACCAGCTAGACAAAAGAGAATGAAACGATTAGCAGTTAAAGCTGTAAGCGATGCTTTTTGAGTTATGGTTCTCATTCCAATGAATGTACAACAGTCAGACGGTTCTCTTCTGAATCTCTCACTCATTGGAATTATTATTGAGAGGAAGGGAAATTGACCGTCGTTTTATTAATAATATAAATACGGTTATAACGGTCATCTTATTACAAACAACGAGCTAGAATTAACAAACAGGCGGTTTCACATAAATAGCAATGCATAAAAGAAACTGAAAGGTGCAGAAAAAATCAACAAAGCGCCGCATGCTGCCTGAATACAGTACACTGATAATATTTAGTTTACCATACCAATCCAAAATAAATGGTACTCAATCTGTCTATCATTTCAATGCGTTCTCTCTCGCACGGCATCTGTGAGAGATAGTTAACTGAAACACTATCCGAGGAAAATGGAAATGAAATATTGGTCATTTTTGTGGTGATACGGTCACTTCATATGTACCATCACAATTCAGAGACCATCGTGAGATTGCACAGCACTGATTGCAACAACTAAACTAAATTCTACCCAAAAATTTGAAGAGGGTCTAACTGCCAAACGTAAACATTGAGAAAAAGTTTTGGTCAAATTCATTATAATATTTAAAAATTTGATACAGTTTTATTTCGTATGATTGCGCATATTGTTTCTACTTGGACACCAAACGCAAGTAAATTCTTTTAAGGCCTGATATTACACCAAAAGGTAGAAAAAATAAGTTAAATACTGAAACGTGACTTGCCGATAGATGTTTTCTTTTTTTCTGTTCATTCTATAGTTCGTCTCACATAGCCTCTCTTTCTGCTTCACATAGTTTAAATAGACTGGCTGCATTTGACGTTCGATTTTTTGCTATTTGCATGTCTCGTCTCAGGTTAAATCTAATTTGATGACCAGACTTTAATGGGGATTTTTCATGAAACCGCATTTTTCAAATTGGCAGACGCGATAACTCAAAAACTTTTCAGCTGATTGACTTCATATTTTAATGAGAGTGCCACTATGAGCCACGGAAAACTGAATTAAAAAAATTCTCCACATTATTTTGAAGAAAAGTGAGCGAATTTAACATTAAAATATAAGCTTTTTCAGTTTTTTTGATGCCATTTTCCGAAATTAAAACTTTTTTCTATTTTATTTTTTGGTTAATCGAAAAACTACAAGTCTAAGCTTTATAAATCTTACTAAATTTTCTGTTTCAGACAATTTGATCAAGAGTTATCATGAACATCTGCTCTTGGAACAAGGTCTCCCATGAACATCGACAGGTTTGTAACTATGTACAAAATTTCGTGCACGCATTCAACCTTGAACATGCTTCGTCTCCATGTACAGGTTCGCCTCGAACCCAAGCGAACGGTGTAAAAACTCCAGTTCAAGCATCCGTGTACGTACACCGGGTGCGTACGCGAGAACAATTCGCACAAGGCAAAAAGAATTCACGCTAGTTTTGAGTAGAGTCAGAATGAGAAATGGTGATGTTGCACAGGCGAACATGTGCATGTGTTTTTGTATGAAATACCCTGTTCGGGTTTACACACAAAATGTGGATTTAATATGAGCACAGAACTAGGGGCAGTGACACTAGGAATGTATAACAAATTTGCATCAAATTAGAAAAAAATACTTTTAATTGCCATTTTTGCATCAACTATCAACTTGCATTTTGGAGTAAGCCTTTTTCAAATGTTTGCCTAGAAATGGCTCACTTCAACGAATCATGTACAACAAAAGTCGAAATTCCAAATTTAACGGAACATGGCATGATGATGACAAATTACAACTGAGCGAGCTAGTTTACAAGATGTTAATATTTAGCATCGAACCGAACCGAGTTTCTCATACTATGATCGAATCAACAAAACATTTCAATACCATGTAAATAAACTCTCTGAACTGTCAAATAGGTGAGGTTAAACATTTTCATGCAATGCTCTACAGCGAGAGGTTCACTTTATTTTGTTTACATTGCCAATGAATTTTGTACCGCGACTCACCACTTCATTTGCCGCGTTGCCAAGAACTCAAGAAAAAATATACAAACCAGTGCTGCCCAAACACACTTTTTGAGTCTCACTATTCTTGCAAAGGTGAAAAAAATATTCAACATTCTTGCATTTTTCAAATTTAAAAAAATCATTAAAAAATCACGATAGCTCTAAAAAGTCTCATTTTAACGGAAATATTCTTAAAAATGTGTAATCTTTCGATTAAAAATAAAAAAGAAGGGGGTTAGGTCGGACGAGAAAGGTCTATTGGAACAAAAATCTCCCACCTGGAGAACATTTGCTTTGGCAAACAAATTAGCCCTTTTCAGCGCTATCAAATCTCTCGAATGAATTAAATTTGAAAATATTTTCCTTCATCAATTATTATTGTGACTACGACTAACGGTTCAATATAGGCACCCCATTTCAATATTTCGAAAGAAATAGAACAGAAGGTCGAGTTTTGAAAGCTTGTAACTTTCATTGTACTTAACCAAATTACACAATGTTCGCACTAATGATTCAGAAATATGACCAGGAATCTTCTATTACATTTGTAAGTATGTATTATTTACATGAATAAAGAAAAATTGATTTGCAGGAATCAAATATTATCTGTTCTGTCATTGGCGACTTGCTCATGCTAACAATTCATTTCATCGTTAACCACGCCTTTTTTACGACGTTAAACAATCCAATGATTATAAGACACAAGGCCTGTTTGAATTTTTCGTCATTCGTTTACCTGCTACCGAAGTGCCGACAACAGGGGTAGCAAAAAAAATCGAAGCAAAAAAGGAGCAGCTTGAAAATGCAGCGGTAGCAGAAAATTAGTAGCTTGGAAAGCACAGACGAGCCAAAAGTACACCTTCCGCTAACTACATGTGTGACATCGCCAGTCTGGCTTCGTTTCTCAGGCAGGAAAGATTTTAATGCGGGTGCCAAAAAGGAAAAAAATCACAAACCACGAGTACTTGCGCTTCCAGATCGTTGAAGGTGACGGTCGAGGATAAGAAATCGACTGGAGATAAGAAGCCTGCAGCAAAAAAGACTACCGCGCACCTATCAAGAATGCTGCCCCGAAGATCACCGCCAGAAAGAAGTAAATTCGCGCGTCCCAAATGTATTCAAAACAGTCCTTTTCAGGACTAACAAAATCGGGTGAAGAGTTAGTGAAAGTTTTCCGTTAATGATTTTTCTCATGTTCCTAGCTTGAGCAGTGTAAACCTATTCAAATTGTGATAAATACTAGAGTTAAATATCGAAAAAATCTGATATTGCAAAAAAGCAGTGTAAATAGCCACCCTGTCATTCAGCAAAAACCACAAAAAATGGGAAAAATATTTTTTTACATCGATTTCACGGACCATACGTTGGAAGGACAGCTTGCGGAATAGTAGCACCGCAGTAGAGACAGATCCTATTTCGTAGCACTTGGCTTCTCAACGCCACCAAGGGTTGGGGTACGTTTGCGGATGGCCTTCCTTGTTAACTGCTTGCGGACGTTCTGTTTGGTACGGGCCATGGCGCAAAAATTCCTGCTGTTCTGCTGGCTGGTAGTACTTCCAACGATGGCCACACGAATGATGACAAAAACAGACCGACAAATTATTAGTTTAGTAGAGCGAATACGCACTACTATCGCTCTCTCGCTCGCTCGTATTCGGGCCATGTGCCTTTTCATTCCTTTCTGCTACTAATACTAGCATAATAAAAACCTATGTGCGTTTTCCCACCATCCATTTAGTGAACAGTGTTATCAAACGCATTTTCAGTTTTTCATCAATAACATTCAACAATATTTTCAAAGAATGCTGCAGATTCGAAAAAAGAGAAATAGTTGGCAATGGAAAAGAATTCCCAATTAGAATTTTTTATTGTGACTACGACTAACGGTTCAATATAGATACCCCATTTCAATATTTCGGAACCAAATTACACAATGTTCGCACTAATGATTCAGAATTATGACCAGGAATCTTCTATTAGGTTTGTATGTATAATTTACATGAATAAAGAAAAATTGATTTTCAGGAATCAATTATTATCTGTTCTGCCATTGGCCAGTACTATGCGACTTGCTCATGCTAACAATTCATTTCATCGTTAGCCATCTCCCCCCTCCATGGCCAACAACGCCAACAAAAACGGTCCTTTTCAGGACCACCTTCATTTTTGTAAAGAATAATTTGAAATATTCCTCGCCCAATTTGTCCGAAAATTCCAATGAGTATCAACATATTTGAAAAGCGTGTTCCTTATGTATTCTACATCTCTCCGGTTATGTCGCAGATATTACCCACCCATCTTTTTATCATTTTTCAAGAACAATTCAGCCTAAAGAAATATTCCTTCCAACATGCCTGGGTCCTCCCAGAAAGGCCGTGTGCTAAAAATTAAAGCTAAACGCAAAAGGGTATCTTCTCCACCCGAAAATTCAATTGACTGCAGCAACTCATTCGATGTTTTATCCGAATGTGAAGCTGACGAATTTTCTAAATTTCCTAGCATTGCGCATAATGCCAATAAGAAGAAAACGCAATCACCTCCGCCTATAACAGTGATGATCTCCGACTTCAAAGCCTTTCGAACTGAGCTTTCGACGTTCCTTCCGGACGCAAAAGTCTCTTTTCAGATTGGCCGAAGAGGAGAATGTCGAGTTACAGTGGAGGAATTGATTGGCCACAAACGACTACTCCAGTATCTTACGGAGAAGTTATATAAATTTTATTCATATGATTTCAAGACAGATAGACCATTCAAGGCTGTCTTGAAAGAGCTACCTCAAGGTCAAAGTTTAGATGAAATATCCAACGAATTGAAAAATTTACTTGGCTTTTCTCCTTCACAAGTTATTCTTATGAAGAGAAAGGCTACCGGCGATGACACGCTAGTACGCTCTGGAATTATCCAGGAGCTATATTTAATTCATTTTAACCGTAATGAGGTTAATAATTTGAAAGTAATTGAAAAAGCACGTTTTATGTTCCACGTGCGAGTAAAGTGGGAACATTATAGACGACATGGGGGCAGAATTCAAAATCTGACCCAGTGTCGTAGATGCCAAGGCTTTGGGCACGGCACAACAAATTGTCATTTGGATTCCAAATGTATGATCTGTGGTGATAAATCGCACACGAAAGACACTTGTCCGGTGAAAAAAACCACAAAAAGTTTCAAATGCGCTAATTGTAGCGAAAATCATAAATCGAATTTCTGGGGTTGTCCTGTTCGAGAAAAAATTATAAATTCTCGTTCTAGACAACAAAAACAATAAATAAAAAATGTACCTACTTCTTCAGGTACACTTCAAGAAAACACGCCCAAACGTGTTAATCCGATTCAAAATAGATGAACAACTTCTTCTACCTCCGTCACACCATCCTACAATGGTGTGTCATCTTATGCTTCAGTGGCAGGTAGCAATGCCAAAATAACGGCTACACCTACCACGCCCTCAATCTCGTTTGCACCCAGCGCTTCCTTTAGTCCAATGGATCTTGGTAGCGTAACGGAAGAAAAATTAAAATACCTACAGGAGGCTATGTTACCTATGATGATTTCCATGTTAAATTCTACCTCCATGTTTGAAGCTTTTCAAGCGGGTTGGGAGTTTGCTAACAAAATTGTAATGCAATTGAAGTTTAACAATGATTTTAAATAATCATTTAAATTTATTAAATTGGAATGCGTTCATTAAAAATGCGTTCATTAAAAACGTGCGAAGACGAATTTTTCAACTTCTTGAGGATACATAATTTGCATATAGCCGTTGTGACCGAAACTTTTTTAAAACCAAATATTAAATTGAAGAGTAACTCTAATTTTGATATTCATCGATTTGATCGAACTGTTGGATTCGGCGGAGGAATCGCAATAGCGGTTAATCGCAGGATCAAACATTCCGTTACGCCGTCTCTTGACACCAAGGTGATTGAGAGTTTGGGTATCGAAGTTGCAACTGATCTTGGTATCATTTTTATTGCTGCAGCCTATTTGCCTTTTCAGTGCACTGGCGAGCAAATTAATTTCTTGAAGGGAGACTTACAAAAACTTACAAGAAATCGGTCGAAATTCTTCATAATCGGTGATTTAAACGCCAAACACCGAGCCTGGAATAATGCTCAAAGCAATTCCAACGGTAAACTATTTTTAATGATTGCTCTGCTGGTTATTATTCAATTTTGTTCCCGAATGGTCCTACATGCTATTCGTCTGTAAGGAATCCATCAACAATTGATTTGGTTTTGACAGATCAAAGTCACCTTTGTAGCGAATTGATTACACATGCTGACTTTGATTTTGATCATCTTCCAGTAACTTTTTCACTTTCTCAAGAAGCTGTTTCCAATCCCATTAGCTCAGTGTTCAATTATCACAAAGCGAATTGGGAACGGTACAAAACTTATATTGAGAATAATTTTAATCATGACCTTGATTTACAAAATAAAGCTGACATTGATACGGCATTACAAAATTTAAGTATATCTATAGTTGATGCTAGAAATTTATCAGTACCAACAACACAGAAAAAATTTAATGCTCCTATTATTGACGACGATCTTCAACTTCTGATTCGCTTGAAGAATGTTCGAAGACGTCAATATCAACGTTCTCGTGATCCTGCTATGAAATGTATCTATCAGGATCTACAAAAAGAAATTAAGCATAGATTCACACTCTTAAGAAATGAAAATTTCGCGAAAGAGGTTGAACAAATCAAGCCAAATTCTAAACCTTTCTGGAAACTTTCTAAGGTTCTTAAGAAACCTCAGAAACCAATTCCAGCTTTGAAGGAAGGTGACCACATACTTCTTACAAACGAAGAAAAAGCTCAAAAACTAGCTCAGCAATTTGAAAGCGTCCATAATTTTAATCTTAATGTTGTGAGTCCTATTGAAACCGAAGTCTTACAAAAATATGAAAACGTTTCAAATCAAGTATTGTCTCTAGACGATATTGTTGAAACAAACTATGATGAGATCAAATCCATCATAAAAAAGTTATGAAAGCTCCAGGTTATGATGGAATTTTGAACATTCTTCTTAAAAACCTTCCCGAAATCACCATGAGATACTCGGTGAAAATATTCAACAAATGTCTTGAATTAGCATACTTCCCTGAAAGATGAAAAAATGCCAAGATTATTCCTATTTTGAAGCCAGATAAAAACCCAGCAGAAGCATCTAGCTATCGAACAATTAGCTTACTCTCTTCTATTAGTAAATTATTTGAAAAAGTCATCCTAACTAGAATGATGTCACAAATCAATGAGAATTCTATTTTTCTTCCTGAGCAGTTTGGATTTCGTATTGGACATTCAACTACTCATCAACTTGTGAGAGTAACTAACATGATAAAGGCAAATATCTCAGAGGGCTATTCCACGGGAGTTGCTCTTCTAGACATCGAAAAAGCTTTCGACAGTGTTTGGCACAAAGGTTTTATTGCCAAAATGTGGGATTTCAATTTTCCAATTTACATAATAAAGATAATTAAAAATTACCCGTACCCTACAGGTTTCTTATCAGAATTGTAAATCTAATAAGCTACCCGTTAAAGCAGGCGTCCCTCAAGGATCAAGCGTCGAACCAATACTTTACAATATTTTTACCTCTGGTCTTCCAAATCTACCTACAGGCTGTAAAAAGTCACTTTTCTGTGATGATACTAGCATCTCAGCCACTGGGAGGAGTCTTCGTATTATCTGCAGTCGACTGCAACGAAGCTTGAATATTTTCAATGTTTACCTGAAAAAATGGAAAATTTCCTCTAATGCGGCAAAAACAATTGATTGTGTTTCCGCATAAGCCAAGAGCTTCTTCTCTTAAACCAAATAATAACCATATTATTAAATTTAATGGTTTGAGTTTAACGTGGACAGATCAAGTTAAATACTTGGGTTTGATTTACGATAAAAAACTCACTTTTAAGGATCACATTGAAGGAATTCAAACAAAATGAATCATGTAAACAATAGGGATGAAAAGTTACCACTTGTGGCTGAACACCCAATATACTAAATTAGAAATGTAATGCAAACAAAACAATATAATCAAATAGAAAATAATAATAAAAAAGATGGGTGGGTAATGTCGGAGACATAACCGGAGTGAAGTATAATACACTTTAGGATGTTAATGCGAATGCTACAATTTTGACTATATTCTGATAGGTTATATTAAAACCAGCCATTTCGTTATTTCTAATGGAAATACCGAAATATCGGTACACGTACATCGAAACCTAAAATATACCAACATATTTATCCTCATATGGTAACCCTTCAAAGAGCATTAAATGAGAGTGAATCAATTAATTTGGCAACAGTAGAGAATCGTACATACTTGTACCTTTATTTCGCTATTTCCCTTAGAAATACCGAAATAACTTATTTTAATAAAACCTTTCAGAAATTAGTAAAAATTGCAGCATTCGTATTAACAACTTAAAACGTATGCTACTTCATTTCGGTAATGTCGTTTACATTACCTACCCATCTTTCTAATCTAAAACAGAACAATTGTTTTGAAAACATAATAATTGCATAACCTAAGACGATTTAAAGCTACACTTTTATGAAATCTCAACAGAAAACAAAATTACGTATTAGTCCAACTAGCTTTCTGTCCCGTTGTTGTTGTGAATCATTAAAAATTTAAACATTTTTCAAGGCGTTATGATTGCGATTACAGGGGGAAATGTTGGTTGAATTATATTTATTAAATTCTCCCAATTAATGTTCTATAGCTAAACTATGATCATATTTCCTTAGGCGGCGCGTTTACCCCATGTTTTCATAAATAATAGTATGCTCGAACCTTAACCAAGCAGGTATCTTAGAGTGGAGTTTTCACAATAATGGAGCTTTTCATTTATGTAGCCGCGATATTCGCATACAAAATAAGTAAAAAGCCATTGCGTCATTTAGCCGCACACAAAATAAGCCAGGCTTAATGTGGATACAATTAATCTGTTTTCCGGACCGTTATTTAACTGAGTTTATAACATGATGATACGTAAAACTTTTTCTCAGTTTGCTCCGAGGACCAAGTATTTTAAATTTCCCCTGGTAGTGCAAAAATGCTCTATTAACTTGTAAATAAACTTTCCGAAGTAACTCGTATCAAATCATGAACAGAAAATCATATCAGTATCCAATAAGCCAACACCATCTCCTTTACACAACGAAACAACCAGTACGCATTACGGCTTGCCAGAGGAAACAAACACACAGATAAATTCACCACGGTGCACACTGGAATGCGCGTCGGGGTGAATTTATCTGTACAAGCACCATACGCCACATATAATTTAATGAACAACAGAGCGCGGTTCTCGCACCAAACCACCCCATCGCCAATCCATTTATTCAGCTCTGAAAAAAATAAGTGTTGTGTGCAAGACACTACCACGATGACATTAAAAATGCAGCCAGTTTTATGAGCAATATTATCCGTGGCCAAATTAAAACTTGTTAATTCTATCGACTGTTTCAGAACTACACATAGGCATGCTATTCTTCACTAGAGATAATTGTTTATTTATTTATTTATTTATTTATTTATTTATTTATTTATTTATTTATTTATTTATTTATTTATTTATTTATTTATTTATTTATTTATTTATTTATTTATTTATTTATTTATTCTGATTTGTTTACTGTGTGTGATGGTGATGTGATCCGTTGCGTTGAAATTAAACCCTCGTTTATTCGTGATAAATAGTAATTTTCGCCGCGAAACTTTACCAGCGGATGTGTGAAAAAGTGTTGTTGTATTTTTAAATTAAAATCGATAACCTATAGTGTGATAAATTCAAGTTTTAAAAAAATTTGTTCAAAATCCATGAAAGTTAATGATGCTCACAAACAAAACCTCACATCTATCTTTAAATACCTGCTATCAAATCAAATGTTTGCAAGCACGATAGAAAAATAACTGATCATAAATCAAATTATTCGTAAACGAAGAAAGTTTAATATATTATTATAGATTCTGCACACCCTCAAAACAAATCTCAATTGCAGTCTGTCGACAAACACAATTCGTTTGATTCTACCATCATTGCAAACCTGCCTGGCAAACAACTTCAATGTCTAAGTGGAAAGTTCATCCGCATCGCTTCTGCTCGCTCAGAACGCCTCCCACTACAGACTGCTGCTGAACACAACAGTTTAGACGCCGTCACCGAAGATTATCTGCACAGCAGTCGACTGGAATTTCACCCTTCTGACCCGGTCGTGCTCTCTAACGATTTGAACCAACTAAATGAAGGTGCACTTTGTTTGTCGCTGCCATCGCCGGGACGCCCGTTATACAGCATTACGGAAGCCCCCAAGCGCTCCGACGCAGTCGCGCTACCAGCCAGCGACCCACTTAGTCGTCCCGGCCCTGTGTTTGGAGGTCGTGAGGGAGTCTTCCGAACTCCCTTCTCAGGCGAGTATTTTGCTTTATATGACAGTTCGCTTTCTGAAAACCACTTGGTTTCTAGCGTACCATCGGGTACAACACGTTCGTGCAATTTGCCGTTACTTGAACGAAGCATAATTTCCTTGCCATCACCAAGACCACATCTACAAACTCACGCTGCGCTGCCATCACCGGGACGCTCGTTATACAGCATTACGGAAGCCCCCGAGCGCTCCGACGCAGTCGCGCTACCAGCCAGCGACCCGCTTAGTCGTCCCGGTCCTGCGGTCGGAGGTCGTGAGGGGGTCTTCCGAACTCCCTTCTCAGGCGAGTATTTTGCTTTACATGACAGTTCGCTTTCTGAAAACCTCTTGGTTCATAGCATGCCGTTGCTTACAACTCCAGATTTCCTGTCCGTCTACTACCAGAACGTTCGTGGAATGGGAACAAAAACGCAGGCTTTCTTGCTTGCGCTCACTTCCTGCGACTATGACATTATCGTTCTCACCGAAACCTGGTTACGTGATGATATATTAAACACCGAGCTAACGACGAACTACACAATCTACCAATGCGATCGCAACTCTTCTACCAGTCATCTACGTCGCGGAGGTGGTGTTCTCATAGCGATAAAGAAACATCTAACTGGGACTATACTAAAAATGCCTGGATGTGAATGTTTGAAGCAAGTTGTCGTACGCGTTTCACTGCCAGGTCGATCGTTATATATTTGTTGCATTTATCTAAGGCCGAACAGTGATCCTGACTTGTACAATGTTCACTCTTCTGCAGTCCAAAGCATCCTGGATAAATGTAATAGGCGCGACAATGTACTTGTTGTAGGTGATTATAATCTTCCTAATCTTCGGTGGATTTTTGACGACGATTATAAGTGCTACCTTCCTGAAAATGCAACCACGGAACAAGAGACGGCTACCACAGAAACTTTGGTCGCTGGTGGCTTGTATCAAATCTGCTCTGTTAGCAACGTGAATGGACGAACCTACCTTTCGTCAATGACACGGACGTGTTCGAACTGATTGAGCCTCCCACATCTATACTGAAGGTTGACCCTTACCATAAACCCTTCGTTTTAAGGCTTGATATGCGTTCTGATGACGGTGAAGCTTTTGATACAATTAACGACGACTTCAACTTTGACTTTACTCGATGCAACTTCGATGAAGTCTCAATGGCCATTGGTGCACTCAATTGGCGTGAGATGTTGGTTGGAAATGGCTTAGATCAGGCAGTTGTGGCGTTCTATGATGCCATATATGAGATTCTTCGTCGTAATGTTCCTAAAAAACGTCTCAGCAGAAAAGCAGAATATAAATTTCCGTGGTGGAACGCTGAGCTTGGTCGCCTACGCAACGTACTTCGGAAACACCGAAAGCGATATTTACATCATAGGACCGACGACAATAAAACTACTTCGTCAAACTGAACTGCAATATGAAACAGCCCGGAACAGTGCATTAGGTGAATATCTGAACCAAGTTCAGCGCAGCCTTCGAAATAATCCTTCGACATTCTGGACATTTATAAACAGCAGAGAACGTTCCGTGGGTGTACCAGAAAATTTCTATCTTTGAGACAAAAATTCACAGTCCGCTACCGAGTCGGCGAACCTTTTTGCAGATCACTTCCGAGATGTATTTTCCAGCCCTCCTGTCTATCCATCGCAATAGTACCTTGAAACATTGCCAACGCATAATATCAACCTTCCTCTTCCTAACGTAAATGATTCTGATGTAGTGAGCGCTCTCTCCAGCGTTGATCGTTTGAAAGGGCCTGGTCCGGATTGCCTGCCTCCTGTGTTTATAAAGCATTGTGCCCGAGCACTTTCTGCACCAATAAGTATTATTTTTCAGCGTTCAATCTCGGAAAATATTTTCCCAATGGCATGGAAAGAAGCTGCTATAGTTCCTATTCATAAGGCTGGAGATAGGCACAATGTTGAAAACTACAGAGGAATCTCGCTGCTGAACTGTCTAGCTAAAGTTCTGGAAAAGTTTGTGTACAATGCGATGTACGCTGCTTCTTTCTGTATATAGCATTTTATTTGGATCTTGGGAATATCTTGAGAAACAAGCGCTTTACAAAAATGTTCATTTTTGCTGTTTTCAAAAATGGTGGGGTAAACCCGACCTCCTATGTTTTTGGTTGATTTAGTGCAGATATTACCCAAATTTTATGGGTTTTTTAATGATAAATCTATGAATGTTGTGTTATTGAATTGTAACATGAAGAAAATGGAGTTAAATGTCAATCTTGGAATGCTAAAATCACGAGCAGTAACACGTAATGATATTCCCATTTGCATCGGAGCAATTGCTCGACGAATACTATAATCATCACGTTTTTGTGTCTTCCGTTTGCAATTATGAACCACTTTGCAAAAAAAAAAAAATCAATAATGGCAATAAAAATATATTTCAATTCGATAAATAAAAATTTTCTTAGCAAAAAAGCGGTCGGATTTACCCCAATATTTACAGGTCGGATTTGCCCCATCGCGTCATTTTTCATTACGATGCAATTTAAAAAAATATGTAAAAGGTTGAACTAAATTCATCTATGCACTTTGTAGGACTTAAATCAAAGAATTTAAATCCACTTACATTTATTATGCAATCACTTTAACAATCAGAAATATCCTGTAGTCAATGATGAACAAAAGTCAAATCAAAAGTTGTAACAACATACTTTTTGTCGTATGAGCATCTCAATGTAGACTAATAAAATGCTGTCATACCACCATTATGATTATTTTCGATGCTCTACATGACAACATTGATATTAGTTCGCGTAGTGCTTCTGATTTTCGGTAACAGAGGGGGGTCGGGTTTACCCAACGGTCGGATTTGCCCCACCTTACCCTATATATATATATATATATATATATATATATATATATATATATATATATATATATATATATATATATATATATATATATATATATATATATATATATATATATATATATATATATATATATATATATATATATATATATATATATATATATATATATATATATATATATATATATATATATATATATATATATATATATATATATCGAAGATGTAATAATAATAATAATAAATAATATATGTATCTTTATATATTTGGTGGTTTAATTGACATTAACTCTGAAATGTTTTATATTTGGGGCCCTAAAAAGAACGATTTTAAGGAAATCATTCAAATTACCTGTTTTGTATGTGGGGTCCTGAAAAGGACTATTTGTGGGATACACAAATATGCGTGCTATGGACTGAAAATACTAAACTAGCTAAGGGCTTTTGGTTTAACAAAAATAACATGCAGAATGGAACAATTAGTCAGCTGCAAAAAAAGGTTTGCCATCTCTTCCAGCCGCACGTTACTTACATCAGATAAATATGTCGAAATGAAAAGAAATGACTTATGAAATACTGATAACTTGAAACGTGACATCGGCTTTTGTCACTTTCGCACTGATGATGGAAGGACTGCCTTCATGCAGAATAACGAAAAAATATTTGCGGATTCTTTTTGGTACGGCTTCCGCTAGCTGGCAGTGTTGCCACATCCTCCAATTTTCTGAAATATTGCCGAATTTTGGATAATGTTTCCGAAAGACTATTTTTAATAAATCACAGGTTTTCGCTAATTTCAACCTGGAAATGTACTTTAAGTAGCTGCACATTTTTGTATTTCAGATTGTCAATATACGCGCAAGCAACAAATAACGAATATAAACTGCGCAATTGGATTATCGCTATAAATGATTGGAAATATTCCAATTTGTTCTTTATTGTTTATTATTGTTATAGCCCTTAAAAGGGCTTTTAATTTATGGAACAACTGGTCAGCTTAAACTGAGGTTTGCCAACTCTTCCAGCCGCGCGCTATTTACATCGGATCACCCCCAGCGGTAGCAGTGATCAAATGCAGCACTCATCGCAGCGCATTGTCAACATGCATGATTGCTACTGCTGTTCTTTACGGCCCGACGTTTGACGGGAGAATGAAGTCGCTCGAGAAATGATATTCTTTAAATAGTCGATGATGACGTCATTCATAGAAGCGTAGTGTGCTGGGTGCTCAAATCTGTCGTACGAGACGCTATAGGCACGATGTTACTTGTCTGGCAAAAGAGCAACAACTGATTCAAACAGGCACGCGGCACATTTATTTATAACTTTTCGTTTAAATTACTAACCTGCTCCCTATTGAGGGGATAGATTGATTGATGTATGGGTGTTTTCACGTTTTTCAGATCTGTGTGATGTTGAAATACAAAAATTGTCACGTCATTTCATGATTAGAATCATCAGCGCCTGGCGGCAATCATGGTATCTATTACCTACCATCGAAGAATGTGCTGACATGAGACGCAGCAGCTGCTACGCTTACAACGTCAGAACACAAACTAACGAATTTTTCTAGTGTTCTCTTTTTATACCCGTCACAGTTCTTTCGACGAAAAAGAGGCAGTCCCAGCAACGCCTGCTTTTTGAGCGAATTGTACCAACCAATCATGGATCAGATAATTACTACTTTCATAAAATCCATTATTTCCGCTATTTTTAGTAATTGTACATACTACCGAATTGGATACAAAATTGTTGTACATATTTTCAATCAGATAGCGTAATAATCTTATTTTTTCATTCAGTACAAAGGCAGATATTCACGTTTAAAAAATCGGGTAAAATTCTGGCAGAAAATTTTGAAACGAGACCCCTATATTGAAACGTTAGAAGTATTCTTCAAAAAAAAAAAAAACAATAAGCTAGCACCATGAGCCAGCTCGGTAAGCTGGCACGAGCAAGCTCGGTGAGCTAGCTCAGTGAGCTAGCACGAGTTAATCCAATGAGCTGGCACGGTAAGCTTGTCCGATGAGCTAGAACGGTGCAGTAGTGCAAGCTATGGAACGAAAGAATAGGACAAAGCAAGAACTATGCGTTGGTGAATGTGCGACAGGTTGCTGAAAGAATGATGCAGGCATCATTACTCACACTAACGCGTTGTTTTTTTATTCTGCTTTGCTATAGCTGAGCTATAGCTCCGTGCAGCGTGCTAGCTATCACCGTGCTAGCGAGGGCTCTCGCTCATCGGTGCTCGTGCTACTTGCTAACTCTAGCTCATCGGAAACCAGCGCAAGCACTAGCTCAATGAATTTAACGCTGACACATTATGAGTCAGTACACAGCAATAGGACACGGAGCAGCACCGTTCTTGTACATGCCTGCTTCCAAATACACGTAAGCGAATGATCAGATTTCCATAATTTTCGCCGGCATTTTTTTATTTCCTGTAAACTGCGTCTCAATGGTCAGACTACACAATTTTCGTTATCCCATGTCAGTGTTATAACATAAACATTAGAACTATGTCATGTAATCTCACCTGAGTATAATAAGGGGTCCACATAGTGGATCGTCAGATGTGTGATGTAGGGGGTCCTATGCTGTCTCAAGGTACAATATCATTCTATACGGATGGGTCTAAAATGGGTGAACTGACTGGCTCGGGAGTCTACGGACCAAGAATTAAAGAAGCGATATCAATGGGAAAGTGGCCTACAGTTTTCCAGGCAGAGGTATATGCAATATACACTACTACAAACTACAGACATGCAAAAATCGCAATCTTTTCGGACATCCAAGCAGCACTGTTGGCATTAGGGTCGTCGAAATGTGAGTCCAAACTGGTTTGGAAGTGCATCACATTTTTACAACAACTGGCAACTCGGAATAAAGTAATGATATTCTGGCCACCTGGCCGCCACCAAGGAATCGATGGTAACGAAGTGGGGACGAATTAGCCAGGCGTGGTTCATCAAACATGTTTGTTGGACCAGAACCACTTCTAGGTATATCTACCTGTGCCATTAAACTAGAACTTTCGGCTTGGGCAAGAGACCAACTACTAAACGACTGGCGTAACGTAGAAGGCGCTCGACAAGCTAAGAAATTCATACATCCAGATACAACGATAGCCAAAAAACTAATGGATCTCAAACGTAAAGACTTACGTATAATCACAGGTTTATTTACGGGACATTGTCCTTCTAAGTATCATCAGGAAAACATTGGCAAGACATTTGTCGATTTTGTAACTACGAGCCCGAGAACTCGGAACATATTCTCTGCCAGTGTGCAGTACTATTTCTTCAAAGGGAGCGATAATTCGGAAGGTATCTTATGACGCCTCACGAGATATGGCATACCTGTCCCAAACGGATCCTCAGCTACATTAATAATGTAGTACCCAGTTGTGACGAAACATGTGGACAAACAAACAACTCGTTTCCAACTACATTGGATTCGCGCAATTTGTAACATATATTGCAAACAGGGGCCACAAAAGATAATCTGAATAGTGGTCCCAGTGGCAAAGTTTCCCCTAACAAAAAAAATGTCATGTAATCGTCTTATGCTCCAGGACTAAGTGCTATACCGTCATCTGTTCTGAAAAAATGTTCCGATGTTTTAGCGATCCCACTGACGCACATTTTTAATGTGTCACTTCAGCAGCAAAAATTTCCCGTTGTCAGTCATGTTTCCGGTACACAAGAAAGGTGACAAAAGTAACTCCGGAAGCCACCGGGGAATCATCTCGCAGTCAAAAAAAATGGAATCACTTATCAACGAGGTGCTGTTTTCTGCTAGTAAACATTACATAAGCACTTGTCAGCACGGATTCTACTCTGGTCCATCGGTTGAGACGAATCTAGTTAGCTTCACATCGTTTTACACTTTTACGGTTTACACTGATCTTAAGGCCGATTTCGACACAGTTAACCGCGAGATACTGCTAGCAAAGCTTGATAAACTAGGATGTACCACGAGATTCTGCCACCGACTGCGATCCTACCTTGTACACCGCGAGGTCGTCGTGCAAATTGGTGACACATGTCTGAATCTTTTTTTTAACAATTTCGGAGTTCCTCATGGTAATACACTAGGTCCGTTACTATTTTTATTATTCGTAAATGATGCGGTTTTCGTTCTAATACGTGGAGGGAAACTTTTTCGCTGATGACTTGAAAATATTTCTTGTCATAAGGAATGAAGCCGATTGCCGTGAGTGAGTGTCTCATCGATACATTTTTCAACTGATGTCAAAGAAATATGTTGATTCTTAGTGTTTCGAAATGTTTTGTCATCAGTTTTCATCGTACAAGTGGCATGCTTAATTTCAACTACAATATTTCTGGAACTCAGTTACAACGCTTTGACCATGTAAAGGACCTAGGCGTTATTCTTGATGACAAAGCGATACGATTGCTGGGGTTTTATGTTTAAAATTTCCAACGAATTCCGAGATCCTTTGTGTTTCAAGGCTTTATATTGCTCACTGGTGCGCTCGTAGTTGGAATTTGCAAACATTGTCTGGTGCCCTTATCATGCAACGTGGAGTGAAAGGATTCAAACTGTCCAGCGCAAATTTATACGATATGGTTTACGTCAATTGCCCTCAATGACCCGCTGAACCTGCCACCATATGAGAATCGTTTCAGGTTATTACATTCTTTGCAAGAGCGCAGACCTAGGGGCAGATCACTCTAGAAATGTATAACAAATTTGCATCAAATTAGAAAAAATGCATTTAATTTCCATTTTTGCATCAACTTTGCACTCCCTCACAGAAAAGTTTGTTTAACAAACGTCCTACGCTGATTCACTTTGTTCGACGTTTTGTTTAATGTAGGGCTAATTTTTTGTAGGGTTTTGACGTCTTACACGCAACGCAAAATATATTGCACGCAACGCAACATACATCACGAATTTCTATTTTGATGGAAAGAAATGCATTTAATTTAGCTGATTTCTAAAAATGCATCACAAGTGATCTGCCCCTAGGCGCAGAGTCACTTCCCAGGCCATAGTAAAGCTTATGTTGGCTGAGTACGAGGTACTCGTTCTTCTTGGACAAATCAACCTCTACGCTTTAACCCGAGTTCTTCGCCCTCGGACATAGCTACACATCGAAATGTGTAACACTAACTATGCTGCCAATAGTCCGATTAGGGATCATCCATAAATGACGTAGCATTATTTGGGGGAGGGGGAGTATTGTATTTTGTGATGATGTATGACGATAGGTGGGTAGGGGAACATGTCATGCTACGTAGCTTTTTTAAAGGGGAATAACTAACATAGTCTTTTATTTTTTTTTTAAATTTTGCGGGGTCAAGTGGGGGGGGGGGGGGAGAATTACCGTCAAGCTACGTAATTACCAGGGGGTATTTAGAGGTCTGTGACGAAATGTTACGATGGGGGAGGCGGGTGTTAAAAATCACTCAAAAAATGCTACGTCATTTATGAATCGTCCCTTATAGCGATGGTTCGTCACTTCCATGAGTTTGCCGAGTACTTCGATTTCGATACGAATTCATCACCGTTTGCTGTTAGGTTAATTATTTTTAGTTTAGTTTTTAGTTGAGAAATGTTGCCACATCTACCCTAATGTATTGTAATGTACTGAGAACGAGAGCTTGAAAAAATTGACTTCCCTGTGTGAACTTAAATATCAAAATTCAATTGATGCCCGCCACGATGGATAATAAGTTTGGTTCGATCCCCTCGTCATTCCTTCTCCCGACACAACGCATTAAGGTTTGGACATGTTCGGTTTCAGAAGAAAACTGAATTTTGTTTCCATTCTACCTATGAGAGGGTTACTGAGCAAAAGTGCACCAGATATATATTACGCAGTTCACGCATGCTCGAAAATGATAAAACGGTACTACTGGCGATAATCCTAATTTAGTATTCTGTACTTACTTTTTGAATTTTCAGGGCGAGTAGTCTGCAAAAGCTTTAGAGCCTGAAAAAAAACTACAAAAATCTCCTTCAATTAAAAGTTCCATCTCACCATTTTCACCCTAATATATCTATACAAATATGTTCTGAAATTAAAACCATTAAATATTTATCTTTTATTTAGATTATAGTTGTTTCATTGCAGTCCAAGAATGACTGCATTATTTTAATTAGGAAAAAGATTCATATAAATATTACGTGGAAAAAGCTCTCTATCAAAATAACTAACATTTTTTATAGATTTAATAAACCATCATATGCTTTAATACGTTAAACATTCCCTATACATTTAACAAAGTGCCTTATACATATAACAGTTTTTGCAACCGACCGAGACGGTTGTGCCTCCAGGTGGAAGGTTTTGTTCTCGAGAGAGTGACGGAGTGCGAGACGCTGTATGCGTTATTGTGGGAGAGAGAGAGACCAGCTTGTTAAGTGTGAGTCGACAGTTAATACGTCGGAGGCGTGGTCAACGGCATCCTCGACAAGTGGTGTTTTGACAGCAAACCGCGGGTAGACGAATTTGCCTACCGCGGTGGAAGAAATCGACAGTGATCGACAGTATAGTGTATTGGTGTCGTCGGGCAATTCTAATCGACGAGAGGGAAGCGTCACAGGTAGACCCATTTGCTCTATTTGTCTACCGCAGAAGTGGTACGACGAATAAGGAAAACAAGTGGCACCGATAAGTGCCGCATCGACAGTGGGATTTTCGCAGCAAGCCACAGGTAGCCACATTTGTCTGCCGAGGTGGTGGAAACAGAGAGAGCGCGCTTGTGGTGGTGATACCGACGAGTAGCTTAATCGGAGAGAGTTTTGAAGTGTTGCAGGTAGGACTATTTCTCTACTGAAGAAGCAACGTGACGAAGAAGGACAGCAAGTGTCACATTGTCAAACAACGGGCACCGAGATTACAACGTAACACATGAGGTGTGTTCTAACGGTGTCTTCGTCACCTAATAGATAGCAGATAATAGGTATATTTTTCATTCCTTTTTGTGATAGTTTTTCTTACTAGGTAAAATGGATGAAATCTCTTCAGAACGAAGTAACGAGTAACAGACCCTCCCCCTAAGCCTTCTGCTGAAAATGTAAATCCGACTAGAATTAAAATTTACCCAGAGTCGTCAACGGGACCATGGATTGTATTTATTAGGCGTAAAGCAAAGGCGCTAAATATCATTCAAATTTCTAAAGATTTGACTTCGCGATTCTCGGATGTAAAAGAGATCGTCAAAGTTAATAAAGATAAAATACGCATTGTCGTTGGTAGTCTCAAACAAGCCAATGCAATTGCTTCTTGTGATCTTTTTACGCGTGAATATAGAGCGTATATTCCTTCAAAGGAAATTGAAATTGATGGGGTCATCACAGAATCGAGTTTGACTGTTGATGACTTAGTTAAGCATGGGGTTGGTCGTTTCAAAGACACCATACTTAAAGACGTAAAAATACTTGAATGCAAGCAATTGCATTCAGTATCACACGAAGGAGATAAAAAAGTTTATCGACTGTCTGACTCATTTCGAGTGACTTTCGCTGGGTCTGCGCTGCCCAACTATGTCATTATCGATAAGATTCGTCTCCCTGTTCGCCTTTTTATCCCTCGTCTAATGAATTGCCTTAATTGCAAACAGCTTGGCCACACAGCCACTTACTGTTCCAATAAGGCACGGTGTGGCAAATGTGGGGGTTCTCATCAAGAGAATACATGCAATGAAAATTCAGAAAAATGTTTAATGTGCGGAGAAAACTCGCATGAGCTCCCTGCATGCCCCATTTATAAATTGCGTGAGGATAAAATTAAACGATCCTTGAAGAAGAGGTCTAAGCGCTCCTATGCAGAAATGTTGAAAAATGCTACCCCTAAACCCATCTTCTTAGAAAACACTTACACATCTCTATTTTCGGAACAGTCTGACTCTGACGGAGCGTGCGAAGGTACATCATTTGTTTTACCCGGAAATTCCAGAAAAAGAAAACAGTCTTCTTTTCCCAAGCTGCCAAGAAAGGGCCTTAAAATTTCTCCACCAATAGATAAACTGCGCCCAAAACCGAAAAATTCCGATTCAAAACCGAAATCAATTCCGCCCGGTTTTGGGAACGTACAATCCAAACAGAACACCATTACTGGAAATAATAAAATTTCGACTTCCTCTGGGCCTCAGCCGGGGGTAGGATTATTGAAATTTTCTGAAATTATTGATTGGATTTTTAAAGCATTCAATATTTCTGAACCACTAAAGAGTATACTTTCAGCTTTCCTCCCAACAATTAGAACATTTTTAGAGCAGCTGATTGCTCAATGGCCCATCCTTGCAGCAATTATATCTTTCAATGGTTAATTCAACTCCTAAGGTGAAAGACTCCATCACTGTTTTACAGTGGAATTGCAGAAGTATCATACCAAAAATTGATTCCTTAAAAATTTTACTGCATGATTTAAAATGCGATGCTTTTGCTCTATGTGAAACATGGCTTACCTCAAACATTAATTTCAACTTAAATGATTTCAACATTATTCGCCTAGACCGTGACACCCCGTATGGAGGAGTGCTTCTAGGAATTAAAAAGTGCTATTCTTTCTATAGAATTAACATCCCCTTGTTTGCGGGCATTGAGGCTGTAGCTGTCCAAACGAACATTAAAGGCAAAGACATGTCTATCGCTTCTATATATATACCTCCCAAAGTTCAAATTGGACAACGTCAAATTTTTGAGGTAGTGGAATCCATGGCTGCTCCGCGTCTGATACTGGGAGACTTCAACTCGCACGGAGTATTGTGGGGTTCCCTCTACAATTATAATCGATCCTCTTTGATATACAATGTGTGTAACGAATTTAATATGACAGTTTTAAATACTGGCGAAACAACACGCATCCCCAGACCTCCTGCACGTCCAAGTGCATTAGATCTATCTCTGTGCTCGACATCACTTCGGTTAGATTGCACGTGGAAGGTTGTACCTGATCCTCACGGTAGCGATCATTTGCCAATCGTTGTTTCAATTAACAGTGAATTAGGCCTTACGAATTCAATCAATGTCCCTTATGACTTAACACGAAATATTGATTGGAAAACATACGAAACATTAATTTCCACTTCTCTTGCTTCGACAGAAGAGCTACCCCCTACCGAAGAATATGAATTCTTAGCGGGTTTAATTAATGAAGCAGCAGAACAAGCCCAAACGAAATGCAATCCTGGAATGACAATAAATAGGCGGCCCCCTAATCCTTGGTGGGACAAAGAGTGCTCTGATGCATATGAAGCTAAACAAGTTGCCTACAAAGAAGTTATGAAACAGAAAGGGGGTATACGTGAGAACTTTGAAAATTATTTCATTTTGCAAAACAAATTTGACAGTATTCGTCGTGCCAAAAAGTCTAGTTATTGGAGACACTTCGTTAATGGCTTGTCAAGAGAAACATCAATGAGTACTCTTTGGAACACAGCCAGAAGAATGAGGAATCGAAACGTGACTAATGAAAGCGAAGATTTTTCGAATCGTTGGATATTTAATTTTGCCAAGAAAATTTGTCCAGATTCTGCTCCTGCGCAGAAAATCACTCGCGATGCTCCCACAAGTAACGATTTCATAGATTCGCCTTTGACAATGATGGAATTCTCAATTGCACTCCTCTCATGCAACAATAATGCTCCGGGACTAGACAGAATTAAAATCAACTTGGTGAAGAATCTGCCTGACCTAGCAAAAAGACGCTTGTTGAATTTATTCAATAAGCTTCTTGAGCAGAACATTGTCCCGCACGACTAGAGACAAGTGAGAGTTATCGCTATTTCAAAACCGGGAAAACCAGCCTCCGATCATAACTCGTATCGACCGATTGCAATGCTATCCTGCATCAGGAAATTGTTGGAAAAAATTATCCTACGACGTCTCGACAATTGGGTTGAGGCGAACGGCTTGCTATCAGATACCCAGTTTGGTTTTCGGAGGGGAAAGGGAACGAATGATTGTCTGGCGCTACTTTCGTCAGAAATCCAACTCGCTTACGCAAAAAAGAACAAATGGCGTCTGTGTTCTTAGACATAAAAGGAGCATTCGACTCAGTCTCCATTGATGTTCTCTCGGAGAAGCTACATCAATGTGGTCTTTCACCGATATTAAATAATTATTTATACAATTTATTGTCAGAAAAGCACATGCATTTTTCATATGGCGATTTGGCGACACTCAGAACAAGTTACATGGGCCTCCCACAAGGCTCTTGTCTAAGCCCCCTTCTCTATAATCTTTACGTGAATGACATTGATAATTGTATTGTCAGCCCATGCACTTTAAGACAACTTGCAGATGATGGGGTGGTTTCTGCCACAGGACCAAAAGCTATAAATTTACAACAACCATTGCAAGATAGCTTGGATAATTTATCAATTTGGGCTTTAAAGCTGGGAATCGATTTCTCTACGGAGAAAACAGAGTTGGTCGTTTTCTCAAGGAAGCGTGATCCAGCTCAGCTTCAGCTTCAGTTGGTTGGTAGAACGATAGCCCAAGTCCTGACTTTTAAATACCTTGGAATTTGGTTCGATTCTAAAGGCACATGGGGAGGCCACATTAGGTATCTAATAACGAAATGCCAACAAAGGATAAATTTTCTGCGAACAATAACTGGATCATGGTGGGGTTCTCATCCAGGAATCAGGAATCAGAATATATTGGCTCAAATGGCACAATACAACAATACTTTCAGTAATGGAATATGGGTGCATCTGTTTCCGTTCAGCTGCGAACACTCACATTATTAAACTGGAACGGATACAGTATCGCTGTTTACGAATTGCCTTAGGTTGCATGCAGTCGACCCATACGATGAGTCTTGAAGTACTAGCGGGAGTTCTTCCTTTAAAAGACCGATTCTGGGATCTCTCTTCTCGTTTACTTATTCGATGTGAGGTTATGAACCCACTGGTAATTGAAAATTTTGAAAGACTTGTCGAGCTTCAACCCCAAACCAGATTCATGACAGTGTATTTCAATCACATGTCACAAGAAATAACGCCTGCTAGGTATGTTCCCACATACGTCAATATACTAGATACTCCTGAATCCACCTTATTCTTCGACACGTCCATGCAAGCAGAGATTCGTGGAATTCCGGATCATCTACGCTCGCGGGAGATCCCTAAAATATTCACAAGTAAATATCAACACATAGACTGCCTTAAAATGTTTTACACTGATGGGTCACGAATCAGTGAGGCCACTGGTTTCGGTATTTTCAACAATAATTTTTCAATTTCTCTCAAACTTGCAGAACCCGCCTCTGTTTATATAGCGGAACTAGCAGCAGTTCACTACAGTTTGCAAATAATTAATACTTTCCCCCTGAACCATTACTTTATCCTCACTGATAGTCTCAGCACAATTGCAGCTCTACGCTCAAAGAGGATTGATAATCACGATCCATTCTTTTTGGGGAAGATACGAGAATCTCTGAGTAACCTAACAAGAAAATGTTATAAATTTACCCTAGTGTGGCTCCCCGCCCATTGCTCTATTGCGGGCAATGAGAAAGCTGATAATTTAGCCAAGATTGGTGCACTAGATGGTGAAATATATGAAAGACCCATCGCTTACAATGAATTTTATAGCGCTTCTCGACAGAGGACACTTGCTAGTTGGCAAACATCTTGGGACAATGGAGATATGGGACGATGGCTACACTCAATTATCCCTAAAGTATCAACGAAGGCATGGTTCAAAGGATTGGATGTAAGTCGGGACTTCATCCGTGTGATGTCTAGGCTCATGTCCAATCATTATACTTTAGATGCGCATCTCCGTCGTATTGGGCTCGCTGAGGGTAATCATTGTGCTTGTGGAGAGGGTTACCACGACATTGAGCATGTTGTTTGGTCCTGCACTGAATATCGTGAAGCCAGATCACAATTAGTAGATTCTTTACAAGTTCGAGGAAGACCAATCCATGTTCCTGTTAGAGACATCCTGGCGTATCGCGATCCTCTATACATGGAACTTATCTATAATTTTCTAAAAACAGCGCCTGTCAAAATTTAATTAAATTCATCTCCTCATACTCTCATCCAAGGCTAATCATTCACCAATTAAAGTGTCCTAGAATATTCAGTTTTTAAATTTAGACAATAACAGAAAAAAAGTAAATAAATACACCCGAAAATACTAGATCATTATGAAATACAACAAGGTAAGGAAAAAAGCAAACAATAAAGTGATTTCAGTGTTAGTTTTAGACAAATTACTAGTATAGTTAAAATTAGTCTTAAGGATTTTTGTAACGTGCTATGTAAAAAAAGAAACTGGCGTAAAAAGCTTTTGCAAATGCCGTGTCAAATAAACGTATGGAAAAAAAGTGCGTTGTACATTTCATTGGACCACCTAATGTTTTAATATGATAATTATCAGATAGTTATTATATAGTGCGCTGATAGATTTGGGTTTAACATTGGAATTTAAATGTTATATGGAAATCTGATAAAATTGAATTTGTGAGGAATGCAACATTCAACATGATAACCATATAAGTTTGATATACTTTTGAAAGTCTAATGTAGCAATCATTGGAAATTCCAATAGTGCTGAGTTATATGAATATCATATAATATGGATGTAGCGATTCCGCTCAGTGTAGACTTTGCCAGGAAATAACGGTACTGCCCAAAGGTTATTTCTTTCAAGAAAATGAAAATCGTCAAGATAGGTCCGGTTCGCAATGACAGGCTATTGCCGGTTCGCGGTGACATTTGCTTTTTTTCACTTTGCACGTCCCGTCCCAGGGAAAACCCATTTATTGGGTAAACACCACCTATCCAAAAATGGGTAGCAGCTGTATACGTAAAAAATGGGTAGATTTTTACCCAGTGCTATACACGGTTAAATAAAACAACCTGCAGAATAAGTTCTTTTAACTTACTTTTGAGTTGTGCGTCGCTTTCGCACTTATTAGTGTTGTCAAAAACAAAACGAGAGATTCGACTCAGTCGAGGTCTTCCGTGGAGGAAGGTACTTTTGAGTTGTTTGGGGTAAGTTAATGCACACTCTATTTCAACAGAATATTGGTCGCCGACACTGTACCTAGAAAATTGTCTACGCGCCATATGTTATTCAGGAAAACATCTGTTGGCTGGTACGATTATCACGAATAACATATGGCGCGTAGACAATTTTCTAGGTACAGTGTCGGCGACCAATATTCTGTTGAAATAGAGTGTGCATTAACTTCTCTCTTCTTTGACTTTGTCCTCAAAGAGTCGAAGAACGTTCTTGTGTGGGCATATTCCAATATTGTTGTATTTCAATGAATCTCTCAGTTGAGATATCTGGATACGAATTCTTTTCAGGAATTGAATGTACAATGATTTCTGGAGGTGCTGTAGGAGATATTTCTTCTTTTTGTACATTAATCTTAATATCTGTACTTCCAGTTTTCAATTGAATTATCATATATATTCCAATTGCTATTATCATTAGTGTAATAGTGGAAACACTTATCGTGCTGAAGAGATTGAATTTCCATTGAAGTGACTTATTTTGAAGATAAACGTGTTGTAACATAGATCTATGCTTTAAAGTAAGATTTCCCAAATACTCAGGAGATGGTATATCGACAATATCATTCTCGTTTACTATTAATCCTGTTGTTAGTCTGAATTCTTTTTGTGGTGTCTCAATAATAGCATTTGAGTAATAATTGTCATCCAAATGTAGAACGCATTCATCAAATTGTATTAGGTACGATCCTTCCAAAACTTGGGTATGATTGCTACAATTTGATTGTAACGTTGTATTTATATTAATAAGAAGAATTGTTGCATCATTGATTCTTTTCACCATTCCGTTTGCATAAACCTTTTCGTAAGTACAATTAGCATGCTGTAGTTGTATCAAATTATTGACACATTGACTTGTTATTTTTAACAGATCAGGATCGCACAAGAAGTAATCTAAATCTTGCGAACATTGTTTTTGTATTTCATATACTTGTGACTTATTGAATATAGTTTGATTGAAGGGAAATTCTTTTTTGATTATTAATTAAGACATCTATATATTCATAATCATATGTTTCGTTTGATAACTGTGGAATTTTTAGCATATAGATCACATGAGTTTTATTCATAGCAACTTGTGCTGTAGCTTTTGTCAGCATATTTTCAAATGAAGTGACTGGGATGTTTTGTTCGATCAAAAATGTCTTAATCTTTAAGAAATCTTTAATTGATAAAATTCGACTACTGGGAATTCCATGTTTGGCAAGGAGTACAGCATCTTCAAGTATTTCGATTTGATGTTGTGTTGCATCTAGATTCAAAATTATCTGCAGTAAATTCATCTCGACGACTTGTTATTCTTTTGATTTAGAATCCAATTGTAATAGATCATTCGCCATTTTATTTAAATGTTGCATTCTGGAATTAATCGCCTGGTTGATTAATACTTGTTGATTGTTACTTTCGATGAGGTCATTCATGGTGTTGTTGATTGTTTTCAAATCTTCTGCATCAGGAGTTCCAGCTACCCATTTCAGCACTTTTCCAATGCTGTCCCATCTCTTTTGGCGATATGTGTGAGGAACCAATTTATAATATGTATGAGTCAATAGTAAGTACTTATTTTGTAATAATGTATACAATTGATGATTATAAACATTGTTTTCAATGATTTTTTCAAATTTGATAATTGTTGTTCCAATTTCAAAAAAACTAATGGGTTGAATAATTCTTACATATCCTAATTTAATTTTCGCTTTTCCTAATGGTATTATTACCAAAGGATTTCGATTTAAGTCATGTATCTGTATCCTTGCTTCGACTGTTAATATAATTACACATACTGCGAATCTGAAAATAAGAGAAACACAAAAATATATTATGGAAGATTTTTTCTCAAATTTACTTTATGAATTTTTTGATTATTAGAATCGATTACAAATGTATCATGATTTTCTTTAATTTTGATCTTTTTGAATTTACTTTTTCTTTTTGAAATTTCATTGGTTTTCTCGAAAGCATACGTTCCTTGATCAAATACAGGGTAATCTTTATTTTGGATGTTGTCATTCTTTTTTCGATATATTTGGGTAATTTTTTCGTGGCTCTTAATTTTTCGTAATGCTCTTTGATCTGCATTTAATTTTTTGTCATTTTCTCCAATATACACATTATGTGGAGTGTTTTTTATAAATGAATGGATTGTATTGTTGTATTTATAAACTGCACTTCTCATCAATTCTGGAATAGTAATTTGTGGTGATTCTTTTTTAATACATCGTGAAATTTCTCTCAATGTTGAATGACTTCTTTCTATTTGACCGTTTGTTTCGGATCTATGAATCGGAGTTTTATAAATTTCTATACCTAAATTTCTCAATCTTTGTTCAATTACATTTGAACTAAACGAACTTTCGTTATCTAATACTATCATTTTTGGAATATTCCATTCATGTACTATATTTAACAGAGCTTCTTCAATGTCTAGAAGTGATTTTGATTCAATTGGTTTGAATTTTAAATATTTGGAAAATTTATCAATTGAAGTTAAAAACAAATTATTTTGATCATATACAAAAATATCAATATGAATTATTTCTCCAGGATACGTTGGAATAGGTGTTTTAAATGGTATAAATTCTTGGGGATTACGCTCATACTTTTCTGTTTTACAAGTTTCACAATTTTTTACGAATTGACTAACAATTTTCCTCATTTTTGGAAAGTAAAAATTTTTCAATAATTGATTTGAATTTTCTTGAGAATTTCTATGCGCAAACTGATGATTTTTTTTAATTTCTTCTAATTGCCTTTCTTCATTATTTAACTCTTGTACTTTGATTTGTGAAAATCTAGCTCTTATTTGTCTAGGATTAAACGTTTCTCGGTAAACTTCTTGAATTACTCCCATCATTGGTTCATCTGTACAAATCGCATTTAATACTCCTGGATTAAAATACTCTTTTAGTTTTTCCTTTAGGAATTCTTTTGAAAATCTTCTTTCAATGAATATGTGTCTTTTATAATTATCAACAGGAATTACTAAACCGTAACTTGAATTTTTACCAATTTTGAAGATTAATTGATTTTTAAAAACATTTACTGGTGCTTCTGTTGAAGGAATATAGGAACTGTCATCATTCTCCGCTGAATGCTGGGTGGCCGTCATTGAGTTAATTTGAATTCGTGACAAAGCATCTGCTACTATGTTTGCCTTTCCAGGTTTGTAATGAATTTCGTGTTCATGCTCTTCAATAAAAGCTTTCCATCTTTTAAGTTTGGCATTATTATTTTTTGGTGAAATTGTGAAAGTTAATGGTTGATGATCAGTAAAAATTTTAATTTTGTGACCATAAATAAAATTTCTCAAGGATTGAAATGCCCAAACTATTGCAAGCATTTCTTTTTCATTCGTTGCATAATTTTCTTCCGTACTTGAAAGTGTTTTTGAAATAAAAGTTATAGGTTTTTCTCCATCATGAAATTCTTGAAATAATACTGCACCAATTGCTTTGTTGGAAGCATCAGTTGTTAATAAAAAAGGTTTACTAAAATCTGGAAATGATAAAACATCATTTGAAGAAAGAATATCTTTTAATAATTTGAAACTTTTTCGACCTTCGTCATCCAAAGTGATTTTATGATTTTTCGACTCATTCGTAAGGATTTGACGATGACCATTTTCACCTTTCAAAAATTTTGTTAAAGGTTTGGCAATTTTAGCATAATTTTTCACGAAGCGTCTATAATATCCAGATAATCCTAAAAACGCACGAAGTTCTCTCAAATTGGTTGGTTCTGGGTATTTTTGAATACTTTCATTTTTTTGTCGTGACTAACGACTTACCTTTCAATATAGGGCCCCTTTTCAAAATTTAGGAAGAAAAATGATGTAAGATTGTGAACGCTTATATCTTTTGTTGTACTGAATGGATTTAATCAATTTCTTCGGCATTTTGTCGAAAATATTTGTACCAATGTTGTATTAAATTTTGGAATTTGTAGGACATTCATTATCAACGGAAAAATAGTGTTTTAAAAAATCTTTCGAAAACGACTCGGAAAAGTGAAAAATTTCAGCCCATCCCGCACAGAGCCGTCAAAATGGTGCAGCAAATGAACAATAAAATAATGAAAAGTTTATATATAAGTCCACTACATGTTTGTTTCTATGATTATTCGTATTGGGTTGCTTGACGAGAGCAGTTGGTGGGGGAAAGCCGGCATATTAGTTTTGGTAAAGCCATTAGAAGCCGGACGGAAAGGAAAGGCTCATGCACGCCACGAGAACGAGCGAGAAAGCGATAGTAGTGCATATTAGCGAAAGCGTTACGTACATTTTGAACTTTAATAACTTTTCTTCTACTAAACGGATTGCCAATCTTGTTTCATAAATTGGAAGGAAAACGTTCAACGCTTGCTACCGATACGTTGTTTGCTAAATAACATTTGTTTAAATAGTTCAAAAACTACTTTAAATGAGAATCAACATTAATGATAAAACCTATAAATAGGGGTGTCGCAGCTTTTCTCAAAGCCAGACGTGTGTAAGACGCAGTGCATAACAGACGTGCGTGGTCGTGAGAAGCTGCATTGGACGACCAATCAAATCGGTTACCACCGGAGAGAAGAAAAACGTTGGTGGCGGTGAGAAGGCCAAAAAGCCAAAGGCTAAGAAACGCAGTCACTGAAAAGGCGATAGTAACTGCCACTAAAAATGCCACCAAAACATCGAAGGCTGCAAAGCGTACTCATTCGGTGTGAGCTGCGAAAGGATGTATGTACGCAGTAAAAACAATCGTCGGCAAGGTTTGAATTGTTTCAAAAGATTCTCGTCTTGTATTAACATAGTTATCTACAAGCCGTCCTTATTAGGACGAATGCTAAATGGAAAAAGAATATAATTAGAAAGTTTCTTTTATTAACTAGTACTAAGTTTGCACTTGTTAATTCTGTTCTTTTACCAGTGAATCATAAGAAAATGTTTTTCTAATCTACAAACCCGAAGGTTTTTGCAAATCCTTCCAAGAAAATCAGTGAATGTGGCAACTCTGCCACTAAGCGAAAGCTACACCAAAACGAATGATGAAAAGATAGGTTGGTAATGTATATGACATAACAGGGGTGTCGTGACCACACTTCGAAGTTATTTCAAATCTTGCAAAGCATAAATTGACATAATTTCAATGATTGTTCCTATATGAATGAAATGACAAATTTTCAGATCAACGCGGCAATAACTTTGCAATTTATAGAACAATTTTATATTTTTAGTTATCATATATTAACTGTCATCTCTTCCAAACAACTTAACCCTCTGCTGCCAACCTCGTGGTTTTGCAGAGTTAAGGAGAATCATTGTAAACTGTCCAATACATGATTTTATGTTGTTACCTCCACTAAAACCACTTCAGAACACTCCTACCTGTCATACATGTACATTGTCTGCTTGTTTTTTTTTTATATTCATTTCGTTTATTTGATAGGCACAAATGCGTTAGCTTGGCGGTGCCAAATGCTTTTGTTTTTACATTTTGATATCTTAAAACTAGGAGGTTACAATGTTGAAATATTTTTTTTTACAAAGGAAAAGAAAGTTTACAGCTATCTTAAGACTAGAAATAAGATTCAATATACAAAAGAGGGCCAAAAGATTTTTTTATGAAAAAATTTAAAACAAGGGATTCACTTTGATATACAAGAGGGGGAGTGATAGTATTTTACGAAATATTTTACGGTTATCTTAAAACTAACAATATAGTTTAGTACACAAAAGGGGGGAACAAATATTTATGAGAAATTTCACAGAAATCTTAAAACTAGGGATTCAATTCTATTTACAAGATGGAGGACAAGAGTTTCAATAAAGAGTAAAAATTATAGCTATCTTAAAACTAGGAATACAGAATACTAATTTGAATTTTTTAACTAAAACTTATGCTTGGTCAAGATATTCAAAGGGTGGCTTATTTCCGCATCAGTGTAGCAGCAGTTGTATCAAGGACAGGGGAGAGACAGGGAAAGAAGAGCAAAACTTGCAACTTTCGCTCGAACGGCGGGGGGGGGGGGGGGAGGGGGATCAGCGAATCAAATTTGCGCCTCAGTATAGTAAGTCGTCGAGTACCGGATTGGCGGATGGTATTCTTCGGACCCGCGGGGAATCCTTCAAAAGTCATCGGACCTCGAGTCGCTCTCGCTTCAGTTTCCTTCTATGCAGGCGTAGTGGTAAGGGCGATGGCGGTTACATAGTGGCATTCTGGAGCTGATCGGTTCCACAAGGCAGGAGGAAACTCTAAAAACGAGAAATAAAAGAGAGGGGCTAAATTGGGATATTTATCGTTTTTATGAAGGTATAAACAAGGGACATATAGGGGAAATCACGAGTTGCCAGCATATCTCGGACTGGTACATTGGGTGGTCTACTACATTGTCTGCTTGTTGAAAATCATTATATGAAATTATTGACCTGTATTCAACGCGGAGAACTCGGTAATAAAATTGTTTTGCTGAATATACTAACGAACGGGATCCCCAGGAAAATTTCGCTGAGCCCGGTGAATCGAACGTAATGCGTAAAATTTAGCCATTTGAAAGAGATACAAGCAGATTTTAAGAATATGATCATCGCGGTTATGTCCCGGACATTACCCGCCCCTAGTTTTTTTTTGTGTTCATTTCTGTACGCTAGGAAAAAGATTCCGATGGTTGAGAGATTTTCACATTGATATTTCAAAGCAAGAAAATATGAAATTTGTTCATTTCATGAATGAATGTCTCAACGAGCTTAGAATCCAGCGCATCCCCTATCAACGCAGACGCCAACAACAAAGGTTCTTTTCAGAACCACCATAATTATTATAAAGAATAACTTGAAACATTCCCACATATTTCATTGAGTATCATTCGATTTGAATTACAAGTCAAACGAGTAGTCACGACACTCCAGTCATGTCCTAGACATTACCCACCCATCTTTTTTGGATTTGGTTTCAAACCATCTTTTGATACTATAAATCCTAAAAATTCAACTTCAGTTTTCAACCATTCAGATTTGTCAGGGTGTATTTTGAAATTAGCCTTTCGTATTGTTTCAAGTATGATTTCTAAATTTTTCAAATGTTCTTCTAAAGTTTCTCCGAAAATCAATATATCATCTATGTAAACATAACAAATTTTACCAATATGTTCGTGTAAAACATCATCCATAACACTCTGAAAAATAGCTGGTGCATTTTTAAGCCCAAACGGTAAACGTACAAATTCATATTTTCCATTGTTATCCGAAAATGCTGTTTTTTCAATATCTTTCTCATTCATTGGAATTTGGTGAAAACCAGATGTCAAATCAATGGTAGTAAAATATTTCATTTTACCTAAATTCGCTAAAATTGTGGACGTTTCTGGTATTGGATAACGATCACTAATAGTTTTTTGGTTAATTTTTCTATAATCGATCACTAATCTGAATTTCTTTTTTCCTGAAGCGTCATCTTTTTTTGGAACAATCCATACTGGTGAATTATATGGAGAACGTGATGGTCGTATGATTCCATCACTCAGCATTTTGTCGATTTGTTGACAAACTTCTTCTTTAAAAACCTGTGGATATGGATATGTTTTTGAGTAAACTGGGTTTTCATCAGTGGTTCGTATTTCAGCAGTAACTTTAGAAGTATATGTTAATTTTTCGTCAGGAGGTTGAAACAAGTCTTGATATTTTCCTAATATATTATAAACACTTTCCTTTTCAATTTTCGATAAGTGATTATCACGAATGGTTATTTTATTTATTTCTTCCAATTTGTGCTGTAATAAAGGAATCGAAAACTTTCTGTCAATAAAAAGTTTTTCATTTGAAGTATCTATGACAGCTTTAATTTCTTTTAAAGTGTCATGCCCAATTATAGCGTCGAATGTTTTTAAATTTTTTAAATGAAATAATTTTACATTTACATCTGAAAACGGTTTAAAAAATTTAGCTTGTGAATATTTTTCAATTTTAATATCGCCTCCTACTGAAGAGACATAAAATGGTGGGTTAACTTCATGTGAAATTATTGCATATTTTGGATGTATAAAATTCTTATTTGAGCCAGTATCAATTAATATTCTCAATGGTTCCTGTCGGTTACCATAATATAGAAAATATGGTAATGACGAATTCATTCTAAAAAATTTAGTTCAGCTTGATCTTCAAAATTTTCTGTTGTAGGTAAATCTCTATCTTGGTAATTCGTTTCTTGTAGGTATCGATCGAACGATGTACCTTCTGTGTAATCTTCTGAAGCTAGATACGAAAGTTGATCAAAGTATTGATTCGCATCTATATCTTCATTAATTTGTGGATTTGATTCTATGTTGAAATTTCTTGGTCGTTTAAATGGCACGGGGGGTTTATTTGCATAATTCACTTGATGGGTTCTTATAGAAGGGTCTACTTCCATAGGAACTGGTTTGTCAGCTTTTCTCATAAAAGGATTGGAAAACGGGCCATTCTGTTGGTTAAGATTAGGAGGTTTTTGGTACTGATATTGCTGCATTGGTTGACGTGGTAACATCATTGGCGGCATCCTTGGTGGCAACATTGGTGGTATTACTTGTGGTCTTGGTGGTGTTCTTATTTGATGATATTGCTGAAAATTATTTTATCTCTGTGGAAAATAATAATTTTGATAATTAATAGGTGGTTGTGGTTTTACTTGAGGAAACATATATTTTGGGGGTAATGGTGGTTTTAAAGAATCAGGGATTTTTGACTTTGTCATTGTTTTCCTATATTCTATGTTTTGAAAAGATAAGCAATATGCATATGCTTGTGCTAAATATGTAGGCCTGAAATTTTTCAAAAATTGGCCCAAAAGTTCCCCATCCAAACCTCTCATAAAAGCATCAATTGCTTTATCATTATAATTACTAATCATTGCTTGCATAGCCTCTGGGTGAGAGAATCTGCTATCAGTTTTTATATGATTAGCAATTGATGAGAGTAATTTATTAATTTGATCATAATAAATGTCAAGAGTCACAATGTCACGTTTTTCGCCATAGTAAGTTTGTAATGTATTTTTAACCCTCAAAAAGGCAACCGGGTCTCAGAGGCCCGGTCCGTTACAATTTTTTAGTTACAAAAAAATGTGTATGCAGTATAAGCTTGGGCATGGAAATTTTGATAAGTAGCTTTGGAATCTATAACAAAAATTAAAAATTGTGAAATTTTCATCTATGGAGTGATGCGCAGCTATGTTTGAATTTTTTACATGCACAAAAAGGCAAGCCGGGCCTGGCAGGCCCGGTGTGCATGCAATATTTACTAGGAATACCACGTGTTTTATACATTAATATTTATCTGATAAAAACATTTTGATGAGTTCTTCTTCATATTAGCAGGAATTTTTTCATGTTTTGATTGATTTTATCTTTTTACCTTTTCTTGTAAGAAAAAAATCTTGAAAGTTTGAGCGAATTCTATACATTTCTTTTATAAGAAATATAAAAATAGCATACGATAATGACGTGTGTCATATTTTTTGGGTAAATACTTTTATTTCACCCACTATGGTCTACTTGACAATTATTTGGATACAACATAACCTAATTCTGTCGTTATTGTCTATTTTCGTTTTGTTTTGTGTTATAGTTGTCGTAATTATTCAAATTGTAGGATCTAAAAGCAACAAAAAATTGAAATGGCTATAAGACGATATGCCCATGTTTTCAAAGAATCTGAAATAATGGAAGAAATTCGAGCAAATTCAATAGCAAACGATTCCGAAACTGATTTGCAAAGCGAGGAAGAAGATGTGAATGATATTGTACTCTACTCCGGTTATGCATCAGAAGAAATTAATAGCAACCCAGAAACATTTATTGGTCGTGTTCAAACGAAATGGAGCTCAGAATCAATCGATAGTCGACGTGATCTTCCGAGTACTCACCTTTTGGAAAAAATTGACCTTTTTACATCCATTGCCTTATACGCTGAAATCGGGATTTGCTGCGTGTTCGTACTCATCATCCTGTAATTCCGGAACCGGAAGTCGGATCAATTAGAAATTCAACAACAGCCAATGGGACTGCTGTACCTTTCATTTGAAACCAAGTTTGTAAAAATCGGTAAAGAATTTGCTGAGAAATAGGTATAAAATTATCTTAGGAACTTGGTAAGTTCCCCCGGGGCATCAAGAACCACCATACCTGGCCAATGTGATCGAAGTGCCTTCGGTGGGTCATTAATGATCTAGACATGCAAAGCCAAGTAATGTTGCGCATATTTTAATATATATTGCATCATTTGGACATCATGGTGGTATCAGTTTCTATGGAAATTTGCTGTGTGATTGTACTATTCAACACGTAACTCCAGAACCGAAAGTCGGATCAATAAAAAAATCAATAGCGACCGATGGGAAGGCTGCACCTTTCATTTGAGACTAAATTTGTACAAATCGGTCCAGCCACCTCAGAGAGAAATCGGTGAGATTGTTTGCCACATACATACATCCATACATGCATACACACATACACACACATACAGACATTTTACGATCTCGATGAACTGAGTCGAATGGTATAAGAGATTTGGCCTTGCGGGTCTCGGTTAAAAAGTCGAAATTTTGACCGATTGCATAACCTTTCTATATGAGAACGGCCAAAAGGAGCTTGAATTTAGACGGGCCTGAGAGGCCCGGCTTGCCCTTTAATGTTAGGATTTTAGCTTGCCTTCACAAGGGTTAATTAATAAAAAATTGGTATTTACATTTGAAGCCACAAGTGCGTTATTTGCTTCACCTTTTATTTTCCTTCTAATAGCTTTACAAACAACGTAAAATTTATTTTTCTGATTGATAGTTGAGTTAGCATTTGGTTTATATAAATTAATTAAACTTTCAGCATCAGAGATCCAACAAGTCAATTCGTTGGGATGTCCAAAAAATCAGGTAAAGTTTTTACAATATCTGGTATTGCTTCAATAGTTGAAGGGTCTGCCGGTACATTATTTTCGTTTACTAATGTTAGAGATGGATCGGAATAATCCAACTCTTCACGAGGCGCTAAAGTTGCCTCAATTGCGGTAACGCGATTAATTAAATTTATAATTTGTTGTTGTTCTGCCATGTTCTCCTGATTCAACTGTAACTGTGCAAGCTGATCTATTAGGTCGTCCAGTATTTGAGTTTAAAAAAAAAAACTAAATTAATCCAAATTGTTCAATTTACACTATTTTTGTTCTCACAAAAAAATCACTTTATTTCACTTAATTAATTTTTATATTTATTTTTTTTCACTTTCTTAAATTAATTTGTTAGTTCTATTACTTACAGTATTTTACTCAGCATCCCTCTGACAGGATACTTTTTCCAAATCCTCTAACGGTTGGCTCTATTAATTTTGGAAACTAATCCTTTTCCGGAGTATCCGATCGTGGCACCAGTACAGAAACTCTTCTTCTCAGCACAGCGACGTGTTCCTTTTTGATGCTGTTGTCTACTTGGGCGTCCTCTCCGTGCGGCTGCTTATGCGATGGGAAGAGTGTGAAAAAAGATCCGTGATCTTTCTCACAAGTCACTTTCACTTTTTTCACTTTTACTCACTACTGGTCCCTATTCGGGCGCCAGTTAAAAAAAAATTACTAATTTATTTAAATTTAAAAAAAACTTATACTATACACTTATACTATACTACGTCTTACAATCTTAACGTTCCTACTCCAACTGAATGCGGTGTTCCTCTGCAGTGGCTTCAGTGGCTGTTGTTTAGATTTGCGTCGACCGGCTTCTCAGTAAAACATCTGTTGGCTGGTACGATTATCACGAATAACATATGGCGCGTAGACAATTTTCTAGGTACAGTGTCGGCGACCAATATTCTGTTGAAATAGAGTGTGCATTAACTGGTATACTCAAAATTAGGTAAATTCAACTTAAATTTGAGTATAAAAAACCTATCAAGGAGTTGTAATTTTTGCCGTGGTTAAATGGAAACTACCTTCAACACGGTTTACCTAATTTTAACTTCCCCCACGATACCACGAGATGGAGTCAAAGGAACTCAATTTTAGGTAGTTTTTCGTTTCCGTGTAGAGTACTTGACAATCTCTAACTGTATTAGTGTGTTCAACGATTTGTTTTCCTCCACCTGTCATGATTTCTGATAGGTGAAGGAAAACAAATCGAAAATAACTTTTCGGTCAGATTATTTGTATTGTAGATTCATACCAGCCGGTATTGTACGTCTCCGAAATAAGTTTTAACGTGATACAGAGCATTTAAACACTATCATAAATACTTTTGGCCAGCGATTTCAAACGTTTAAATTGACTGACAGTTTTACATATGACAGCTGCAGGAAAACAAACCCCCAAGTAGTGTGAGTGAAATCATTTGCATAGAACTCTATGTAGTGGAACGAACTGAAAATGGGTTCAATTATACCCATTTGAGAGTACTTTCAAAATGGAGAATATGAATAATTTATTCGAAACATAAAAAAACTAAAAAACGCTCACTAATAAATTTATTGTATCTTTTCGCACTACCGCAATCATACACAATTTAAAATTACACTTTTTCGAGCATTTATTTAATTACTTTATCCATCGCACAGTGATGCCGCGATGGCAAAAACCCCCAAAAAGTTTTTATTTAATTCATATGCCATATTATTTTTTCCCAATTCTGCGGCACTTCAGACATCATACTTCCAATTTTCTTGATTATCGTATGACAAATAAGCTCTCCAGAGCATTTTGAACTAGGGGTGTTGAAAGATGTTTTTCATTCCATTCATGGAAAACATATGGCGCTATAATGCAATAATACAACTAGGTTTTTAAGTAGGAAGGAAAAGTCAGAAACGGATCACTCCAACTTTAACTTGTGGCAATTTTTGTGTACTTTAAGGAAATCTTAGTGCGATCTTGCGCAAATCTGCGACAAAAGAGTTATGATTAATTTTTTTCACCGTTGACTGTAGAAACTGCGCAAGGGCTAGGTATCAAGTGGTATGAAGTTGATAATCGCAAATTTTTTTTTTGATTTCCAGAAAATAATCCAAGCTGATCTCAAATTTTGATGTCTTATTTTGATTATTAAGAACTATTGTGAAATAAACCGTCCAATGTTAAAAGTGATATTTTGATCATTTTGCACTTGGCCCATAACAGTACTTCTCACATTAACCAGGCCAACTAACGAATAAAATGGGTTTTTTGTATCGACAATGTTCAATTTATATTAAACCTTATTAATATGTTGGGTTCCACCCTAGAATCTTTTTTTTCGTTCGAATGTTTTTTTTCAGACATAGTTTTTAAAATGGCGTATCAAAACAATTTAAGAACATTGTGAATTATAAAAGAAAGTTTGATCGAAATGACGAATGAGTAAATATCATTGCATAGTAAGTGGTAATTATTGACAAAATACACCGAAAAAAACACCATTTATTGCACCTAGCAGTAAGAATGAATGAAGTGAATAAAATGAACAATAAAATGTAATGAATTACATGAATATAATCAACGAAATAAAATAATAGAATAAAATAAATAAATTGTATTAAATGAATAAAATGAGCAAATTCTGGTTGGGCGATTTCAAAAAACTTTTTTTTTTATTTTACATATTTGTAATCTATACCTATATAATATCTGTATATGTATAGATTATCTATCAACCTGGCAAAACCGATTAAATCGTAAGTTTCAATAATAATATTCTATTTAAACTTGTATTTTATTATGCGTTTTCTATAAAGTCGTGTTTTCGTTTGTGTAGGCATGTTCCGTTCTAAAATTTTTAGTATATCGTGTGTTTACGAGTTTTGATTTAAAAAGTGTTACTATGGCCAGACACGAGCTATTTGGGATTCTAGGTAAAAGAAACAGTTAATTTTTTTGATCAGCGAAATAAAAAAACCGCAATAAATACATCCTGGAAAACGATGCTCGAAATTCGACCTCACGGCTAGAAGACAGGGAAATGAATAGCATATAAATATAAGGAGTAGAACCAATCAAATGAATTTATGAATAAAATTTATATAACAAATAAAATGAATTAATCGAATAAAATAATTAAAGTAAAAAGAACTAATGATATGAATTAAGCAAATAAAATTAGCAATATGAACAAAATGAATAATATGAGGAAATTTAATAAAATTACTTAAATAAAACAAGGAAATTACATCAAAATAAATTAAAAAGAATAACACAAATAAATAAAATGATGGAAAAAATTAAAGAACTATTTAAATAAATAATGAAAAAAATAAACAAAATGATTAAAATGAATTCATAAGTGATAGGAATAAAAATGATTACATGAATAAATTTCATAAAAACCAATAAATTTAAACATCATATAAAATTTCTGTTCTTGATCAAACGATTCAAATTAATAAAATACAAAAATGAATCTAATAAACAAAATGAGCAAAAAAATTAAAGGGTTGTGTACAGGACACGACCACGGTGACATTAAAAATATAGCTTTTTTCAAGAGCGTGCAAATGAATTTTATCTATCACACATATCGACACACGTTCTTGTTCACTCGCCTGTTTTCATATGTAACAATTTGCTATATACCCTCCCCATCAAAACATTATTTATTGAAGGTCTTTTAACGGTAATCTATTAATTAATCAAGTATCTCACTAGGTGATTGGCATTATTTGGCTGATCCATCTAGTAAAAATAGGCTGGTCTGTCCAGAAAATATATTCAAAAGAAAAGTTCCATATTGAGAGCTGTGATGAGGAAACCCACGCCCGCCAACGGAAATATACAGATTCTCCATAAAATATGAAATTTCATTTTCCATTTAAATTTTCAATAATGTACTAATGAACTTAAGTAAACAATCTTAAGTTTAAGTATTTCTTGATCGATTAGTGGTGGAAAAATGAAATTATTTGATAAATTACATTGTTATGCAACGTTCGCACTACCAGTTAAAACGGGTTTTTATGCCATCTTGGTGACATTTTTCTTGTTGCTAATTATTAAAACGTGTTATAACTCTGTAGTGTAAACATTGTATTATTAAACCAATTCTGCAGCGTTTTATGTTATATAGGTGTTTTATGTGGTAATAGGACTGACATAATTATATCTTCAGTACAGCGGTTTGTTTCATAATTTAAAACAGATTTATTTTAAAATTTAAATTAGTATACCCAACCGTATTTGTTGTATACCTTAAAACGCAATTAGAACTGTGTTTTAAATACATAGGGTAGGACAGATATTCTGACTGGTTAAACTGGGAAAACAATTTTAAGTCCAGTAACGCTTAAGACATGGCTTGAATTTGAATCGAAAAAGAACACCCGCTTCAACTGCTGCTGGGACGGTAAGTTCTGTTTTAAAATTTTCCGTTGTGTGCAGTACGAAACAAAAGTGTTTGAAATTAGAAAACAAAAAGTTCTGCTGGGAATGTGATTGTTTCCGATGCAATTACACTCAGATTTTTCACGCAGGGGATACAGGCCGTGTAAATGAAAACCGCGTAAATTTAAAAAAAAAACGCGTTAATGAAAACCGCGTAAATTTCAAAATCCGCGTAAAAAAACCTGAGTGTACTCTCCTATATAAAATACTACGCTGCTGAACAGTGCAATAACTACAGAAGCACGTTTTCAGATGCCTAACTGATAAAAAACATATAACCGAAATATGAAAACCAATAGGGGACCATTCATAAATTACGTAACGCAAAAATTGCCCAAAATTGACTCCCCCCTCCCCCTATGTAACAAATTGTCACAAATTTCTCCATCCCCCCTCCCCTGTTACGTAACAAATTCCAAGAAAAAAATTGTTTTCTTCGAAGAAAACAGGTTACGTAACGATGTAGTTAACACCCCCTCCCCCTATGTCACAACTTGTCACAACTTGTCGTACCCCCTCCCCCCCCTAAATGCGTTACGTAATTTATGAATGGTCCCTAGGCTCTTTACCCTACGCAGCTACAAAGCGCCGTAAACATGGATTAACAAGTTACAACGCACACGCATGCATAAAAATATATTTTTTCAAACGCAACACTTAAGCAGCACACACCGTATTGAATTAAATCCAAACCACCCCGCCCACCCACTTTGCAAATCATTCTGTGACACCGTGCTGGTACCCGAAAAATCCGCACACGACCACCGCTGCCGAAAATGCATAGCGTCTACCGCTTATTGTAGTGCCCAGACGCTGCAGCCATAATCTTACCCGTTCGACATAAGAACAAAAACTGATTCAAACGGGTACGCGTCACCTCTATTTATAAACTAACCGTATATGGTTTAGTCACTTAGGTGCGAGTGTGTGCAAATGCCAACGTTACCGAAAATCGATAGCGCTTATTGCATCGCCCGGAGACGACGTTGCTCGTGTGGGATAAGAGCAACGACTGATTTAAACGGACATGCGTTGCTTCTATTTATGACTTTTCGTGTTTCATTGAGCAACTAAGCTGCCCTCTTTTGACGGCTGTGTCTGAGAAATCTGCGTCACGAATGGTATTTTTCCCGTTTTTCGTGAACTTTTTAATTTTACCAATTTCCAAAAGTCTACTTTTATTGGGGAGATATTAAATTATTACCAATATTTAAGTTAGGTGTTTCTGAATCGGTTGGTGTATGAATGATTAAAATACATCTAGTAATATCGGAGTTATAAGCGTGCAAACCTTACATAGTTTCGTTACATGGGAAATAGTTTAGATTTTAGAATGACACCTAGCCCCAGATAGTGGAGTAAGACATTTTTAATGTCAAAATAACAAATAAAATTAGCAAATCATCAAAGTACATAGAATAAAATATAGTAAAGAATAAAGTCAAAAATAAATGCCTATATTATATGTATAATCAATAAAAAATGAAAAATTAAAGATAATTTTTTGTCACAGTTTCAACAATCTCTAAATATGAGCAATAGGGCTACTTTTGACGAATTTCGCGCCAACTCGAACAAATGTTGGCAGCACCCTCTCAGATTTTAATGAAACTTACTGTACATGAAAACTGTCACAAAAAGCCACTTTGCATACTTTGTTTTTCCAAAAATGATCTAGACTGTCTTTTGAAAAGGGCCAAACTTTCTTTACCAACTTTTTTTCAAATGGCTATAGTCTAAAAATCACAAGTCCTAAAAAAATGTTGTAGGAGTGATTTTCATAAAATTAGTCAAATTTTTGAATAAAAATATTGAAAAAATTCTTCGTTGACTCCTACACTGAAAAAAATCGATTTTAAAAATTTAAAGTCGATTTACAAAAATACCCATTTTTGATTTGGATGAAATTTATTTGAAAAGTTATTTGAATAAAAAACTTCCTTGTCCAAACTAAACTGACTTTTTTTCAGTGCATTTTTATCGAAAATTAAACCAATGAAAGTCATAATCATCTCAGATTCCATTTTCCCAGCTGCTAGTTGCCTGATACATGCAAAAAGTATCAGGAACGAACTTGGTATATATTCATAACAAACTTGAATAAAGACTGGAAGGCTGGAAGATTGGAAGATCAGAAGACTTGAAGATTGGAAGACTGGAAGATTGGAAGACTGGAAGACTGGAAGACTGGAAGACTAGAAGACTAGAAGAATGGAAGACATGAAGACTGCAGTTCATTTGTTCCTCTCAAAACTAATAAATTTCTAAAATTTATTTTATGTCTGATGGAGCAGTAGCACAATACAAAAATAAGAAAAACTTCGCAAGCTTGTGTAGATTCCAATCAAAGTATGAGTTAAGCGCAGAATGGCATTTTGTTGCAGCATCCCATGGAAAAGGACCCTGTGATGCTATTGGTGGTACTCTCAAGCGAATGGCAAAAACATCCAGTCTTGCTCGCGACTATGGAAATACCATAACAACTCCCCGAGAGTTATATAACTGAGCAGTTTAACAAACTGATAAAAATATCACAAAATTAATGTTCTGCTACATATTCACAACAAAATGTCAAAAGAATTCGAAGAGCTGTATAATAACCCCAAAACAATATCTGGTACTCAAAAATTCCACAGTTTTGTGCCTATTCCTAGTGGCGAAGTAGAAAAGGTTTTCTAATTCAAAAGATGAACCAAAAATATTTTCCTTGTATAAAAATAGTACAAAATAGCATGCTTGAAGATAATTCAATACATAATGTTGTGGTGGTTTTTTTCTTTCTCTGATTCTTCCTCAGCACTAAACAAGAAAATAAAGAAGTAATAATGAAATATTCGTTTAATGACGTAAACTCTTTTTAATGGGATTCTTGATTAAGGAGTTACATACCTTTTAATGATAAAAATGTCAAGAAAATTTGAATTTATGTAAATGAATAAAGCAATTATTTCATTACATCAAACCTATAATATTTTGGTAGTACACTTTTCAGTGAAATAAACAAGCATACGTTTATAGAAATATTTTGATAATTGGTGGAGTTATGGCTTTTCCAAAAAACCGTTTTTATTTAAGAGGTTTGCGGTGATCACGATTGAAGACCAATAGATCATCTAAAATCCCAAAACTCAAAAAATTCCATTAGTATATGAGTATTCCCCGTACCTTTACGATTAGTTGAATAAAAAATAACTTTTTCCTGCATTCGAGAACGTTTTTAGTAAAAAACGCTGTTTTAAGCTCTAAAAATTGTATTAAAATATTCTTATCCATGAAACAAAAATTTATGAATGAAAAAAGAATCGTTAAGGTACGCGAAAAATTTATTACGATCAATTGAAAAAATAAGAAAATTGATTCAGTAGTTTTTCGACAATCGTGATCGCGAAAAAACCATTTTTAGTAAAACTACATTTCGAGATGATCGAGTTTAAAATTTCAAATTACCACTGCTCTTGGTAGACGAAGCGCGCTTGAAAGCACTGTAACTTTCGATCCATTTCTCGGATCTCTATTAAAATATGGGAAAACATTCTCAAGGAGTTGTACTTTCAGATAAAGTAATAAAAAAAATTTCGATCTTATGAAAAATGAAAAAGTACTTAACCCCTAAATAAAAATATGCTTTGTTGCTAAATTAGACAACATCTTCTCACAAACCAAGTTTTATTGGAGTCTGAGATGATTATGGATTTCATTGATTTAGTTTAAGATAAAAATATACTGAAGAAAAAAATCAGTTTGGTCAAGGAAAAGTTTTTTTATTAACTTTTTTCCTTAAAAGTGACAAACTTGAATTTTTGACGGTAAGTAGGGAACATAATTAATCTTGGAACAAAATTTCATCCAAATCAAAAATGGGTTTTTATTTGCAAAGCAACTTTAAATTTTTTAAATCGATTTTTTTCAGTGTAGGAGCCAATGAAGAATTTTTTCAATCTTTTTATTTCTTATTTGACTAATTTTGTGAAAATCACTTGTTTAACATTTTTTTGTAGGACTTGTGATTTTTAGACTATAGCCATTTGAAAAAAATTGGTAAAAAAAGTTTTTTCAAAATACAGTCTAGATCATTTTTGGAAAAACAAAGTATGCAAAGTGGCTTTTTGTGACAAAGTCTTTATGTACAGAAAATTTCATTAAAATCTGAGAGGGTGCTGCCAACTCTGAATACGATTTAGCGCAAAATTCGTCTTTTTGAAAGTTTGTTTACAAGTTTTTGGAAAAGTGGTTACATAAAGTACCAAAAAGCCTGCCGGTACTTCCATTCCATTCTTTTCCACATTCTTATTTTTATTTTATTTTATAATTTCATAGTTTGTTTATAATTTAATCATTTAAACTTGTCATTTACAAAAATAGCTCAATTATGTGTTTAATCCTAAACTAGCATATTTCTATTTGTTATTCCTATACAATAATTGAATCCAGAGGGAAATATCAATCACATGAATAGCAAAGATACATTGTCCTTTCATTAAGTACATTTCGGCACTTTTTGGGTAACACTATTAGGAGTCTGTACAGAAATGGGATTAATACGAAATAATTTATCAAATTCATTATTTTCTATTATTCAAAAGTGCTTGAAATTCTTGTTTGTATACGAATTTATCACAAAGAAAACGGTTAGTGATATAGGGATACTTTATTCAGAAACATTATGTTGTATTAAAATATTGTGAAAACTTATTTTTGGAGACTTTGATAAATATTGCGATAAATTTGGAAGTCTATTCAAGGTAGAGAATTAATGTATTCAAAAAAGATTGTTTAGATTGTAACTTTGTTGAGAAAGAAAATTTTCTAATAACATTTTTACAGTCGGTAGTTTTGTTGAGTTTTTTTATGATTACTGACCGCTGAGAATTACGATTAATGCAATCAAAATTCGACATTTATATGAGCCAAAACGCAGACTGTTGCATTACAGTCAGATGATCATTTCATCAAACATTGCTCGATATATACATACTTTTACTATTTTACCTTAAGGATTTATATATGTTGTGCTTGGCCAAAAACCGAAAATAAATTTCATATATTTGTGAGTATCATATCCTCAATAGCGTTTGGTGAACTTTTCATGGCGAACTGAGCACTCTGAAGTTCATGGGGTATACATGGGTGCAAGCTATATCACAGTGTATTTCCGGAGACCTGTTTCAAACTTTAAGTATTGTTGTGCCGTGTTTCAAATCAACGGGATCAAACAAATAATAGTCTTCTGTGCTCTACGTTCGGGTACGTTTTCATTGAAATGTGAATAAATTACACAACGTGATTATCTCGAGGCGACTTTTCGAAAAGTGACCGCGTGATGACTAAAATATTCTAAATACCGCTGAACCAATCGATCTGAAATTTTCAGAGACTGTTTATAATTACACAATTTCAATTTTAACCATTTACACTTGTTCAAATATGAAAGCTCCCAAAAACCGTTTTTTAAGAAAAGTCGTCATCATTCTCAAAAAAAAAAAAAAATATCTTCGCCAAATCCGTTTTTCGCCAAATCCCCATTTTTTATGGTTGGTAACTGTGTGATAAGGTGTAGGTATCAAGAATATTACTATAATCTTTTATTAATTTTTAAAGCTTAGCCTAAGCTGATCTCGAATTTCAAGTTTTATTATTGCTTGGAACAGTTTTGAAATATGGCAAATGTTGAAAGTGATGGTTTCGATAATTTTGAATATGGTAGACAATTATTCTTATTTCGCGTTTTAACTAGGCCAAATAGCCAAATAAAACTAATTTTTGTGACAATAATGTTCAATATATAATGAATTTCTTGAATATCTTGATTTATACCCTGTAATATCTTTTCGTCAAAATATATTAATAGTTTAATTGCTTTGAAGTCTGTACGAGGTAAAGTACCTTCAAAAAAGTCTCTTATGAAAAAATATTTTTTGTGGGAAATTATAATTTCCTGTCTATATTAAATCGAATAATTGCTAATCTCACTTTCAGGCAGATTCGCCACTCACTTATAGAATTCGTTCTCTCTACAAGGAACTTGAACTCTTTCAGAGCGATCCAAAGATTTAAAGTTCGACAACAAGTTATCGCAGGGTTCTGCAAAATTAAAATATCTGCATTTATTGAAAATTGGGGTTCCTATTTTCTGCAACCAACCAGTTTGAAATTATTCACTGATTGTTTGAAAAAAAAATCATATATATTTCGATTTTATTAATTTTTCCATTCGATTAACAAAGAAGTTACGGTTAGTTAATAATATCGGGTTATTACTGTACTGCATTAATATTTATGAAAGATTGATTCCTAATCATTCAAAAAAATTCCACAGCTATTTGTTTTGGTGAGTTTCGTATCGTTATCGACTACCGGAATTAAAATTTCTGATTGCCACAGATAGCGATTTTTGCATCGAAAATGCAACATCCATTTTCATAAAGAGAGCATGCGTTTAATTGTTTGCTCATTCAGCATGATTAAAATCATACATTTCTCGAATAAGATTATGTTGGAAATCGATTCAGAGACCTGAAATCATGGAAAAAAGTTATCAAATAAATGTTTTTGTACACCTTTTGGGTTATTGCCAACTTCTGTATGGAGTGGAATCACTGTGCATCGCCATGCCGCCAACTGAATTAAGGAAGCCGACTTCCAAACTAACCTTGTGTTCATCTTTCCATATTCCCGAGACGTCTACGGAATCGACACAGTCCTACATTATATATGAAGCAGATTGCAAAGATATATCCTAATGTAAAAAAGATATATTTCAAAACAACATTTATTAATGTTTTCGATTAAAAGAGATTATAACTACTAGAGAGAGCAAAGCGCTGCTGTCTCCATGTATTAATGGACTGAAACATGGGGTCTCGCTCTAGCATGTTATATCCCATTACTTTGACATGTGTGTACCCGGGGTAATAGGTGTCAAACCTAGCATATGTGAGAGCGAGATGATAAATTTTCAGTGTTAGCAGCGACATGCGACATCTAGTAGTTATAATCTCTTTTTTACGATTCGTACCTCGAGATTCCAATGTTGCTGATGGTGCATACCTTTGGCAGTATCAATTTTGAAGCACCTTGTTCTAGTATGCACTCCGAGCAGCAGTACTATTTTCGGTTTTCAGTTAGATTTGCTTTTTCGAGTTGTGCTTATCTATCTGACTGTAAACCTGCATTGAGATATCAGACGTTTAAAATACTCACACTGATATCTTACATTTTTATACTACCGCCCTCCCCTCAAGCCCAGAAGCGGTTTGTTTTCCTCCCAATTCGCCGTGCAACCGATTTGTTTTCCTCCCAATTCAAACGTCAAAACGGCACAATACCAACGCAGCTGGATAAGTCTATTTTACAAACTCTTAAGTGTTTTTCAACCATTTATGAGTAAAACTTTACACATTTTTCTTGTTGAATAGTAGTTTCTGGATGGGCAAAATTTTACCCAGTTTCTTATTCGAAAAAGTACCCAATTTGTGACAGCGGAAATTGAACCGATAATTGGATAATTCTGGTACTCATAAATGGATACTTTATTTTAACCAAGTCCGAGATGGGTACACTGAAAAAACTTAACACATTAACATTATGTGGAAATCTATTGAATTATTTCAATTCTATTTCTACCATTTTTGTTAACCATTTTTTTAACGACCTATTGAGTCAATTTGTCAACTGTTGTTACGGCATTTAATTAGCAAGGGACTGGAAGGTGAAGTATATTTTTCAATATTAGCGGAAACTTAATGGAATTGCGTGCGGGGCTTTGCCCTTTTTATAAAAATTGTAGGTAAAATATTTCGAAAAAAGGAAAACATAAAAAACTCGCGCATCGTCTAAGCTACATTTTAGTATTTTTTAAGTTGCGAAATTTGGTGTTTCGTTCGAATGGTGTACCGGCAAAGCTTTTATTTTCGAATTTCTCTTATATTTCATATGAATGTACTACTTATTAATTACATACACTCAAAAAAAAAGTAAACGTTAGGCCTATTGATTTTACACGTAGATTTTTGCAATTAACGGAGGCATATAGACACTATTTGCTAGCACATAAACCTAATGTGTGTATTTACAAGCAGTATTAATCTTACATTCACATTTCATAACTATTAGGCACATAAAACCCCATTCTATAACAATATGCACATATAACTTATGTGTGTGCATACATACACTCAGCGAAATCGCTACATCCATATTATATGATATTCATATAACTCAGCACTATTGGAATTTCCAATGATTGCTACATTAGACTTTCAAAAGTATATCAAACTTATATGGATATCATGTTGAATGTTGCATTCCTAACAAATTCAATTCTATCAGGTTTCCATATAACATTTAAATTCCAGTGTCAGACCCAAATCTATCAGCGCACCATATAATAACTATCTGATAATTATCATATTAAAAACATTGGGTGGTCCAATGAAATGTATATGACACTTTGATAAATGTATAAGGAATATTCAACGGATTAAAGCATATAATGGTTTATTAAATCTATAAGAAATGTTAGTTATTTAGATGGAGAGCTTTTTCTACGTAATTCTTATATGAATCTGGACTGATTGTTTTCGGATGTGCTCCAAAATTATGGTATTCATAGTATACCGATCGTCTCATTATTCTTAATTAAAATAAAGCAGTCATTCTTAGACTGTAGTGAAACAACTATAAATTAAATAAAAGATTAAACATTTAATAGTTTTTAATTCAGAACATATTTGTGTACCATTGGTGGTCCAGATCGCTAATTTAGGAGGAATTTTTACTTTCTGACAAACTTGTATAATTTAGCCGTATCATGTCTTAGGATGAATTTGTGTACATCAGAAGATGCTTCTTTTTATTGGAACAGTTATTAGGGTGGTTCTAATTTATCTAAAATACGAAAATAAACTTTTTACTGATGAAAGACAGAGCTCCACAGTCTTCCACAAAGTTGTAAAGTAACTTATTTTGAATAAATTTGTTGAATATATTAAAGCTCTATCTCTTTTAGTTTTTGTTATACAAGAAATTAAAAAAAAGATTAGGGTGTTCCCGAAAGAAACATTTTTTTAGTATAACTTTCGTATCTTTTACTTTTTGTTAACATAACCTTTGAACAGCTTGTTGAAAACTTCAAGCCGAGTATTTTTCTCCAAGACACCGAAGGTCTAACTTTTTTCTTTAAAAAGTTATGGACACTTTTCGTTAAAAATAGCCTATTTCAAGGCTCAATATCGCTGATGCGGGCACCTAAAATTGAATACTGTTTCAACCACATGACCATACTTTTTAGTATATTTGAGCAAAAATTGGCGAATACGTTATTTTTTTTTTTAAATTTGCGATTTAGATTTAAAGTTTGTAGTTTTGCAGGTTCAACGCATTTACACACATATCGTTGTATTATGAAAAAAGCCACTTTCAAATGTCATTCTCTCATCGCAGCAAGCTTTGCATAAGTGAAATGACTGTCAAAAACCTGTTTTAATCCACCTAGCGGTGCAATTGTGCCTTTCTCATTTCTCTAAACTATGGCACGGAGGCTTTTTATGTTCAACATAGTTGTGGAAATGTCCATTACATTCTTAGTACACTTTGCACTTATACACAATGGCATGCCAGCCACGAACTGGATGAGCTATGTGTCGACGATGAAACACTTGAAACAAAAAAATATCATACTCCATCAGCCTAATCAGCATTAGATCAATGTTATCTGCTTGCTAACTCATTTTGTCATGCGGGGGTGGGTATGTGTGGAGGGCGAAAGTCCCATGAACGAACGACTCCCCAGCTTAAATTGGTATGCTTTGTGATATAGTGGTGGTTTAAAGATGATGGGGTTGAAAGGGAGGGGTATGAGGGCTGGATGGGGTGGTGGTCTGAGGGGTGATTTAAGGAGATTTTTAAAGGAGGGGAGTAAACAGTAGAGGGGGTGTAACCCCTCTCCGTGAACCATCAACTACGCCCCTGTTAAAATTCAGAAACCTTATGCGAGTCGAAAAAAAAATTTGCCGGGATTAGGTTGACGTTTTTCAGAGTGATTGCATAGCCTTTCTATATGAGAATGGCAAAAATGTGCCAAAAACCAAAAAAGTGAATCGTCGTCAAATTTTTTTTCGAGTTTGCATCAAATCTCGACGTTTCATGCACCTTGAACACATTTAGCATCAAAAATAAAAATTCTATTTTTAATTTTTCCTATAGTTTATATGAGAAATTTCTGCGTGGCCGCACTCTGAAACCCGTAATTCCGGAACCAGAATTCCGATCGATCCAAAATTCAATAGCAGCTGATGGGAAGGTTGCACCTTTCATTTGAGACTAAGTTTGGGCAAATCGGTCCAGCCATCTCTGAGAAAAATGAGTGACATTATTTGACACATACGCACATACATACACACACATACATACACACATACACACACATACAGACTTTTTTCCGATCTCGACGAACTGAGTTGAATGGGATGTGACACTCGGCCCTCCGGGCCAGGATTAGGTTGACGTTTTTCAGAGTGATTGCATAACCTTTCTATATGAGAAAGGCAAAAATGTGCCAAAAACCAAAAAAGTGAATAGTCGTAAATTTTTTTTTTTCGAGTTTGCATCAAATCTCGACGTTTCATGCACCTTGAACACATTTAGCATCAAAAATAAAAATTCTATTTTTAATTTTTCCTATAGTTTATATGAGAAATTTCTGTGTGGCCGCACTCTGAAACCCGTAATTCCGGAACCAGAATTCCGATCGATCCAAAATTTAATAGCAACCGATGGGAAGCTTGCACCTTTCATTTGAGACTAAGTTTGGGCAAATCGGTCCAGCCATCTCTGAGAAAAATAAGTGACATTATTTGACACATACGCACATACATACACACACACCCATACACACATACATACACACACATACAGACTTTTTCCGATCTCGACGAACTGAGTCGAATGGGATATGACACTCGGCCCTCCGGGCCGGGATTAGGTTGACGTTTTTCAGAGTGATTGCATAACCTTTCTATATGAGAAAGGCAAAAAAGGTTTCTGATTTTATTCGTTTTAAATAAAACTAGTAAATATGGATATTAGTCGAAGAGAGTTGGCGAATTTGCTTATCACTGGTAAAAAGACCGATGAACTGCTTAAGTTCATTACAAGTAGTAATCCAAATGTAAAATTGAGACTTGTTAATGTTCGAAAGAAATTTTATATTTTTTGTTAAAACAACCTTTGAACAACTTTTAGAAAACTTCAATCCACGTTTTTTTTCATAACTCTGAAAGTCTAACTTTATTCTTTCAAAAGTTATGGAAACTTTTCGTTCATAAATAGCCCTTTTTCAAATGTCATTATCTCTGATTGGGGCAAATAAAAGTAAGTTCGGATTGAACCATAGAAAAGAACTTACTTTTAAGTATATTTGAGCAAAAATTGGAAAATATTATTTTTTTAAACATGTAATTTTAAATTTATTAACCAAAGTTTTAAATTTTGTCGCATAGCGACATAAAAGAAATTGCCTAAAGCCTTTGTATTTCCTTTTCTGTTTTGCTTACATATCAACAATACAGAATGTGTTCATTAAAAATAATTTGGCTATAAAAACAATTTATGATTTATATAAGGAGAATTTATTCAATGCCAATTAATTCAAAAGTAGATGCATTGCATTTTCAGGTATATCCAGCGGTGCTCGATGAATTCGACGTTTACATTTAAGACAAATTATAGGATCTGATGAAACAAGAAGTCTCTTGAAAACGTCATCAAGATTGATGAGTCGATCGAATTTGCGTGCGTGGAATTCTCGGAATCTGCGAATACTTTTATTCCTGGTTTCTTGAACTTCTTCACTGCACATACCTACTGGCAGCATGTTATGTTAAATAATGCTTTCTCCATGGACCAGGAGTTTATGCACGGTTGGTGAGGGAGCGTACCAGCCATACAGGCGTACATAAAGCAATCGTGTATCTTTGGCGTAACTATGCCGGTCGAGGGATTGCCCTTCCTATGATCATTCTCATGGATAGACCGTTCCAACATCAAATTATGGTCTTGTCAAATTTTGGCCTTGTCAAACTGCAAATGACGTGAAAACCCAAAATGATACCAGATAAGGTATAGGCATACGTAAAGCGAGAGTTTTGGTTTTACAATTGACAACATCTACATTGCGTAAATACTGCTTCGCTTCCCAAAAAAGAGGTTATTAAAAACGAAATTAATTAAAGCAATGTTTTTAATATAGAAACTAGTTCTTTCAGCCTTTTTGAGGTTCTCAAGGCGTTTGCCACCAATAAGATTGTTGTACACACAAGCATACACCTTATGCAGATTATCTTGAATCTGTTTTGCGTTTGTCAAATCTGCCACTCTTCTTATTCTTATCCGGACACGCTCTTCTTCCCTTTGGGGCAGACCCTCGATGCCGGTTTTGCGTTAAATGCGATGTCATATGTTGATTGTTTACCACAAACAGTTTCGGAACTGCGTGAAAGAGAAGATTTTATGGAAGCAAGCCATTCAGAAGATGAACTCCTTGTCGAAAAATGAGACATGGACCTTAGTTAAGATGCTCGAAGGACGGAGCGCCATCACTTGCGATGTCATATGTTGATTGTTTACCAGAAACAGTATCGGAACTGCGTGAAAGAGAAGATTTTATGAAAGCAAGCCATTCAGATTGTTTCATCAGATCCTATAATTTGTCTTAAATGTAAACGTCGAATTCATCGAGCACCGCTGGATATACCTGAAAATGCAATGCATCTACTTTTGAATTAATTGGCATTGAATAAATTCTCCTTATATAAATCATAAATTGTTTTTATAGCCAAATTATTTTTAATGAACACATTCTGTATTGTTGGTATGTAAGCAAAACAGACAAGGAAATACAAAGGCTTTAGGCAATTTCTTTTATGTCGCTATGCGACAAAAATTAAAACTTTGGTTAATAAATTTAAAATTACATGTTCAAAAAAATAATATTTTCCGATTTTTGCTCAAATATTAAGTATATTAAGTAAGTTCTTTTCTATGGTTCAACCCGAACTTACTTTTATTTGCCCCAATCAGAGATAATGACATTTGAAAAGGGGCTATTTATGAACGAAAAGTTTCCATAGCTTTTGAAAGAATAAAGTTAGACTTTCAGAGTTATAAAAAAACGTGGATTGAAGTTTTCTGAAAGTTGTTCAAAGGTTGTTTTAACAAAAAATATAAAATTTCTTGCGAACATTAACAAGTCTCAATTTTACATTTGGATTACTACTTTTTTTTTTTTATTCATTTCGTTTATTTGATAGGCACAAATGCGTTAGCTTGGCGGTGCCAAATTCTTTTGTTTTTACATTTTGGATATTTTAAAACTAGGAGGTTACAATGGCGAAATATTTTTTTTTTTTAAAGAAAAATTTTACAGCTATCTTAAGACTAGAAATAAGATTCTATATACAAGAGAGGGAGCAAAAGATTTTTTTTATGAAAAATTTTAAAACAAGGAATTCAATAGTAATAGTTTTTTAGGAAATATTTACAGTTATCTTAAAACTAACAATATAGTTTGGTACACAAAAGGGGGAACAAATGTTTATGAGAAAATTCACCGGTGTTTTAAAACTAGGGATACAATTCTATTTACAAGATGGGGGACAATAGTTTTAACAAAGAGGTAAAATTACAACTATCTTAAAACTAGGAATACAGAATACAAATTTGAACTTTTTTAGCGGAGACTTATGCTTGGTCAAGATATTCAGAGGGGGCTGTAGAAGCAGTTGTATCAAGGACAGGGGAGAGAAAGCGTAGATGGTGACCGGGAGAGAAGAGCAAAACTTGCAACTTTCGGGCAAACGGGAGATCAGCGAGACAAATTAGCGCCTCAGTCTAGTAGGTCGGATTGGCGGATGGTATTCTTCGGACCCGCGGGGAATCCTTCAAAAGTTATCGGACCTCGAGTCGCTCTCGCTTCAGTTTCCGTAGTGGTAAGTGCGACGGCGGTTACATAGTTGCAGTCTGGAGCTGATCGGTCCCAAAAGGCAGGAGAAAACTTCTAAAACGAGAAATAAAAAGAGAGGGGCTAAATTGGGATATTTATCGTTTTTATGAAAGTATAAATAAGGGACATATAGGGGAAATCGCGATTTGCCAGCATATCTCGGACTGGGACATTGGGTGGTCTACCTCGGGCCCGAAGGGAATCCTTTAACTGAGACCTGGCGTCCAAATACCCGGCGCATACCCAGACAACGTGCTCGATGTCGTGATAGCCCTCGTCACAAGCGCACAGACTACTCTCCGCAAGCCCAATACGCCGTAAATGCGCATCCAAGGTGTAGTGGTTGGACATAAGTCGGGACATTACACGAATAAAATCCCGACCCACATCCATCCCCCTGAACCAAGGCTTCGTTGATACCTTTGGGATAATGGAATGTAGCCATCGTCCAAGTTCACCATTGCTCCACGAGGTTTGCCAACTGCTGAGTGTCCTCTGACGACAAATACTAAAAAATTCGTTGAAGCAGATTGGTCTTTCATATATGTCACCATTTAATGCGCCCACCTTTGCTAATGAGTCGGCCTTTTCATTGCCCGGAATAGAGCAATGAGAGGGGACCCAAACAAAGGTAATTTGATAAGATTTTTCAGATAACGTACACAAGGACTCCCGTATCTTCCCCAGGAAATATGGGAATTGCTTTTTGGGCTTCATCGCACGAAGAGCCTCGATGGAGCTGAGGCTGTCCGAAATGATGAAGTAGTGATCTGTGGGCAGAGTGTCGATGATCCCAAGGGTGTACTGAATTGCAGCTAACTCTGCGACGTAAACTGAAGCGGGATCATTGAGCTTGAATGAAGCGGTGATAGTATTGTTGAAGATACCGAAGCCAGTGGACCCATCGAGATTTGATCCGTCAGTGTAGAACATTTTGTCACAGTCGACTTCTCGGAATTTATTATAAAATATATTGGGGATCACTTGCGGGCGTATATGGTCCGGGATTCCACGAATCTCTTCCTTCATGGATGTGTCGAAGAATACAGTAGAATCAGAAGTATCTAGGAAACGAACACGGTTGGGAGTATATGAAGAAGGGTTAATGCTCTGTGCCATGTAGTCGAAGTACAAGGCCATAAATCGGGTTTGAGAATTAAGCTCGACGAGCCTCTCGAAGTTTTCAATCACCAACGGGTTCAGAATGTCGCATCGGATGAGCAATCGATATGAGAGTTCCCAAAATCGATTTTTTAGCGGAAGAACGCCCGCCAGCACTTCGAGACTCATCGTATGGGTCGAGTGCATGCAACCCAAGGCAATGCGCAAGCAACGATACTGGATTCTCTCCAGTTTGATGAAGTGTATGTTCGCAGCGGAGCGGAAACAGAAACACCCGTACTCCATCACCGACAATATCGTTGTTTGGTACAACCTGATCAGGTCTCCTGGGTGAGCACCCCACCATGTTCCAGTTATTGTTCGGAGAAAATTGATCCTTTGTTGGCATTTCTGTTTCAGATACCTAATGTGACATCCCCAGGTACCTTTAGAGTCGAACCATACCCCGAGATATTTAAATGTGAAAACCTGATTGATCGTTACACCCATTAATAGAAGCTGGAGTTGCGCCGGCTCACGCTTCCTAGAAAAAACAACCAACTCAGTTTTCTCCGTGGAGAACTCAATACCCAGCTGAAGAGCCCAAGCAGACAAATTGTCCAAGGTATTTTGTAATGGTCCTTGCAAGTCGGCAGCTTTGGGCCCTGTGACAGAGACCACGCCGTCGTCTGCAAGTTGCCTTAGCGTGCATGAATTGGCAAGACAATCGTCAATGTCATTCACGTAGAAATTGTAGAGCAGGGGACTTAGACATGAGCCCTGGGGAAGACCCATGTAGCTAAATCGCAATGTTGTTAAATCGCCATGCGAAAAGTGCATGTGCTTTTCAGACAACAGGTTTAGCAAAAAGTTATTTAAAATTGGTGAAAGACCATGCTGGTGCAGCTTCTCTGACAGAATGTTGATAGAAACTGAGTCAAAAGCCCCCTTAATATCCAAGAAGACTGATGCCATCTGCTCTTTGTTAGCATAGGCCATTTGGATTTCTGTAGAAAGTAACGCAAGGCAATCGTTCGTCCCTTTGCCTTTGCGGAAGCCAAATTGTGTATCTGACAGTAAGCCATTTGCTTCAACCCAATTGTCGAGGCGATACAAGATCATTTTCTCGAATAACTTCCGAATACAGGACAGCATTGCAATCGGCCGATACGAGTTGTGGTCGGAGGCTGGTTTTCCTGGTTTTTGGATGGCGATGACCTTCACTTGCCTCCATTCATAAGGGACAATGTTACCCTCAAGAAACTTGTTAAATAAATTCAACAAGCGCCTTTTTGCAATGTCAGGCAGATTCTTCAGCAAGTTGAATTTAATTCTGTCTAACCCTGGGGCGTTATTGTTGCACGATAAGAGAGCAAGTGAGAACTCCACCATCGAAAACGGTGTTTCGTTCGCGGTATCGGGAGGAGACGCGGCGCGGCACGTTTTCTGTACCGGGACAGAGTCCGGACAGATCTTCTTGGCGAAAGCGAATATCCAACGGTTTGAATATTCCACGTTCTCGTTGGTACTATTACGGTTACGCATACGTCGAGCCGTACCCCAAAGAGTGCTCATCGCTGTTTCTCTCGTTAACCCGTCGACGAACCGGCGCCAATAACTGCGTTTTTTGGCTTTCATTAGACTCTTCATTCGCCTTTCTAACGACGCGTACTGTAGATAGCTAGCGGGTAACCCGTCTTCCCGGAAGGCCTTATATGCAGTGGACTTTTCCGCGTACAGCTCTGAGCACTCTTTATCCCACCACAGGGTGGGAGACCGTCCATGGGTATTCGCGCTGGGTACTGGTTTAGTCTGAGCTTGATTCGCACTGTCGAGAATCAAGCCAGCCAAAAACCTGTACTCTTCCTCCGGAGGAAGTTCTTGAGTGGATTCGATTTTAACGGATATCGCGGTCGCGTAACTCTTCCAATCAATGTTCCGTGTGAGGTCATACGAGACATTGATTGTTTCCGATGGTCTTGAACCGTTAGCAATTGAAATCACGATAGGCAAATGATCGCTACCGTGGGGATCAGGGATCACCTTCCACATGCAATCTAACTGTAGCGATGTCGAGCAAAGCGACAAATCCAACGCACTTGCGCGTGCTGGTGGTGTAGGAATCCGCGTTATTTCTCCCGTGTTTAAGATGGTCATGTTGAAATTATCGCAAAGATCTTGGATTAATGTTGATCTATTATCATCATGAAGACAGCCCCATACCGTACCGTGCGAGTTAAAGTCTCCCAGAACTAGCCGCGGTGCCGGTAAGGATTCCGTGATATTACAAAGCGTTCGGTGCCCTACCGAGGCTCTAGGAGGAATGTAGATGGAAGCAATGCAAAGGTCTTTACCTTTGATTAGAACTTGACAAGCGACAATTTCAATGCCTGGTGTCGAAGGGAGGTTAATTCGGTTGAAAGAATAGCACTTTTTGATCCCCAAAAGTACTCCTCCATAAGGGTTTTCTCGATCCAGACGGATTATATTAAAGTCGTGGAAGTTGAGATTTATATCGGAAGTTAACCAAGTTTCACATAATGCGAAAACATCACATTTTAAACTGTTTAGTAAGAATTTGAAGGAATCGATTTTCGGGAGGATACTTCTGCAATTCCACTGTAGGACAGTGATCGAATCAGTGACCTCGTTTGATGACTTAGCCATCGAAGGATACGATCGCTGCAAGGAGGGGCCATTTAGCAGTCAACTGTTTCAAAAATGTTTGCACCATAGGGAGAAAATGTATCAGAATGCTTTTAAGAGGATCAGTAACATTGAAAGCTGTGAAAATTAAGTCCACTATGTCAGAAAATTTCATTAGTCCGCTACTGGACTGAGTATTTGTTTGAAAAAAGGGAACACTTGGGGTTTTTGGTGTCCCTGGAAGTGGTGGATACTCCTTGTTAGAATTAAAATTTCCAAGTCCTGGAGCAAATTGCTTCGGCTTTAGTGCATCACTTCCGTTGGATTTATTGATTGTGGTTGGCGCACTCTGAGTGGACGACACCTTGGCACCCTTACGAGGCAATCTAGGGGAAGCTTGATTTTTCCTCTTCCTGGACTCCCCTGGGTTAACCAAAGATGTTCCCTCTTGTGGGTCGTCAGATTCTTGCTCAACGCCAGCCAAAAGAGCAAAGGAATTTTCGGAAGGGACAGATGGCGAAGCATTCTTGAGAATTTCTGCATAAGAGCGCTTCGAGCGTTCCTTAAGGGAGCGCTTAATTTTATCCCCGCGCTGTTTGTACGCGGGGCATGATTTAAGATCATGCGGAAGGCCCCCGCAGTAAATACACTTCTCAGTTTCTCCACTGCAAGAGTCATCCTCATGTTCTCCCTCGCATTTGCCGCACCTTTTCTTATTGCCACAATAGGTGGCTGTGTGGCCCAGCTGCTTGCAATTGCTGCAGTTCATTACCCGCGGTACAAACAGGCGAACCGGTAGACGAACCTTATCCAGGAGGACATAGTTGGGGAGGGAAGACCCGGAGAAAGTCACCCGAATCGAGTCTGACAATGAATAAGTTGTCTTATTATTCTCAGTTTTTGCTGAATACAATTGCTTTCATTCCAGAATCTTCACATGTTCAAGTGAGGGGTCCTTAAAGCAACCAACTCCATACTTCAACACGTCTTCGCACTTCAAACCCGGTTCGGCAACGACCCCGTCGATCTCCACTGCCAAACAAGGTATATACACCTTAAATTGCTTTGTAAAGCGCTCGCTGCGAGCAATCTGGTTTGCCTGGTCGAGGTCATTCACTAATATGCGTATCTTATTAGCTCTAACACGTGTTATCTGAGCTACGGCCGGGTAGTTAGCAGTCAGCTCCCGTGAGATCTCTAAAATATTAAGCGATTTCGTAATGGGCCGGAAATAGACCACCCAGGGCCCAGTTGAACTGGGTGGGTATGTTTTAATACGAGGAGGACTGGGGGAATCAGGGGAGGGAGTAATTTCGGGTTTATCCGGTATATCCATGGGAATATCATTCCCATCCAATGTTACTTCGCCCTCGGCCATTTAGGCACGAGGATAGCACGTGGTGTAAACGAGAGATGAAACTTATATTCAGGGGAAAGGGATCTAAGAAGTAGCGACAGATCGGGGGAAAGGGAAATGAGAAAAAAAAGATACTTAGCTTATATAGCGGCTTGTCCGGTTATTGAACTATTCACTTCACCAACCTAGGCACCGGCGAACAAAGCCTGCCGCAAACAATGACTGGCCTTCACAATGTATATATTTATATTGATCTACTCTATGCACAGCACAAGAAAACGATCTGCTTCGATCGAGAGTTCAGACGATTGTGTGATGGATTACTACTTGTAATGAACTTAAGCAGTTCATCTGTCTTTTTACCAGTGATAAGCAAATTCGCCAACTCTCTTCGACTAGTATCTATATTTACTAGTTTTATTTAAAACGAATAAAATCAGAAACCTTTTTTTGACAGTCGTTTCACTTATGCAAAGCTTGCTGCGATGAGAGAATGACATTTGATTGGCTTTTTCATAATACAACGATATGTGTGTAAATGCGTTGAACCTGCAAAACTACAAACTTTAAATCTAAATTGCAAATTTTAAAAAAATAACGTGTTCGCCAATTTTTGCTCAAATATACTTAAAAGTATGGTCTTTCATGTGGTTGAAACAGTATTCAATTTTAGGTGCTCGCATCAGCGATATTGAGCCTTGAAATAGGCTATTTTTTAACGAAAAGTGTCCATAACTTTTTAAAGAAAAAAGTTAGGCCGTCAGTGTCTTGGAGAAAAATATTCGGCTCGAAGTTTTCAATAAGCTGTTAAAAGCTGTGTTAACAAAAAGTAAAAGATACGAAAGTTATACTAAAAAAACTTTTTTTTCAGGAACACTCCAATCTTTTTTTTTTAATTTCTTGTATAACAAAAACTAAAAGAGATAGACTTTAATATATTCAACAAATTTATTCAAAATAAGCTACTTTACAACTTTGTGGAAGAGTTCTATCTTTCATCAGTAAAAAGTTTATTTTCGTATTTTAGATAAATTAGAACCACCCTAATAACTATTCCAATAAAAAGAAGCATCTTCTGATGTACACAAATTCATCCTAAGACATGATACGGCTAAATTATACAAGTTTGTCAGAAAGTAAAAATTCCTCCTAAATTAGCGATCTGGACCACTGTGCAGTGGTGAAATGGAACTTTTGATTGAAGGAATTTTTTTCAATTTTTTTGAGGCTCTAAAGCTTTTGCAGACTACTCGTCTTCAGAATTCAAAAAGTAGATACAGAACACTAAATTAGGATTATCGCCAGTAGTACCGTTTTATCATTTTCTAGCATAAGTGAACTGCGGAATCTATATCTGGTGCACTTTTACTCAATAATCCCTCTCAGAGCTCGCATAGAAACAAAATTCAGTTTGCTTCTAAAACCAAACATGTCCGAACCTGATGGCGCTGTGTCGGGAGAATGAATTACAAGGGGAACAAAACATACATTTCATTCATCGTGGCGAGTATCAATTGAATTTTGTTTTCTTTTAAGTTCACGCAGGGATGTCAATTTTTTCAAGCTCTCGTTCTCAGTACATTACAATACATTATAGTAGATGTGGCACCATTTCTCAATTAGGAAGCAAAATCTTCAATTTATTACACGGTGCTACAGCAATTTTGAACTTTTCAAGAGACCTAGTACAGGTTGTAAAGCACTTCAAGTGCATTTTAAAAAATTGTTGTAAAGATGAGGTATAGAAAATCTTGAATTATTGCAAAATTAAACCATTTTTGGGACTTTCTGCAATAAATTAATTGCGCTGTCAGTTTTCAGCCGATTTGCGATTTATCAACATTTCTAGTTAGAAGAAAAGTATACCTTTCCAAAGGTAGCCATATGATGCTGTTTTGTAAGAAATACTGCGCCATTTTTGGACAACAATATTAAAATTGCCAAATTTTTGAGTTTTTTTCTTGAAAAACATGCAAATGGTTCAACATTTTCCCAGAGCCATGGTCTAGTTCTAATAACACTTCGAAAGAACATTTAATTCCGTGTCCAACGACATTTTGATCATTAAAATCGATTGGGAAATGGCAAAGGTATTCAATTGTTCCCAAATTGGAAATTGTCGTGCATGAGCCCTTAAGGCGGAAAATTCTCTTTCTAAATAACCGCTGTGGTGCGATGCTGATCATAGTAGCAGTGCCACATAAAACCCTTAAGAGTCGTGGGAGCAATTCCTAATTTAGGCAAAGTCGAATTACTCCGTTATTTCTCCACCGATAGTCATGATCAAAATGTCGTTGGAAATTAAATGTCTTTAAAATTATCATTAGAACTAGGACGTGCTTCTGAACAAATGTTGAACCATTTGCATGTTTTTCATGAAAAAATATAGAGTTAAAGTCTTCAGGTAAAATGTTTGAAACTAGTTTCTCTACAACTTTGCTGAAGTATTTGTCTATCTGAATTATTGTATAAAACAAATTTCGTAACTCACTATTAGGGGGATTAATCATAAATCCGATAAAACAAAAAGAAGGGGAGTTCTACTCCAAGAAACTTTCTCAAAGACACCACATTGCTAAAGTCAACAGTTTTGACGCAATCCAAAAAACCCCTTTTTTGCTCTTTAGGACCAATGTGCAGTGTGTTACCTTTTCAGCAGAAGGAAATTACATTTGTATTTAAAAATTTGTGTTCAATAATAAGTATTAATTAACTAAACTATAAATAATTAACTTAACAGCAAACGGTGACGGAATTGTGATGAATTGGTATTGAAGTCTAAGTGCTCGACAAACTCGTTGAAGCGACGAACCATCACTATAATCGGACTATTGGAAGCGTAGTTAGTGTTACACATTTCGATGTGTCCTTTACGTGATCAACGCGTTGTAGCTGAATATACTTGTGTTCAATTTTTTTACTTTACTGTTCTAATCTATATACGACTCAAAACTATAATAAAACTGTTATTAAAGACAAATAAATTCTACAGTTTTAATTACGCAAAGTCGTCACATTAAATATTGTTTATAAAATGTCAATCTAGCAGCGTTACTGCAACGGGTTAAGTTTAAAAGAAATTGTAAAAGGAAGCAAAAAACGTTTTCGTAAGAGGCAACAAAAACTAGAATCATTTCTCCATTTATAGCATTTTCTATTTTAGCACATTGCCATATTAAATTAGTAAATCAGTTTCTTTTACTTCATATTTAAGTTATACTCCCGGTCATCGGTTATCCGTGATTGAAGTTGCATTTTTAACTATCTCAGAATTTCAGAATAGATTTGAAATTCTCGGCAGCCAGCTGCCCAGAGTAAAAAACACGCGCTAATTCTTCTCCGAGTCAGATTTGTAACTATTTACCCCACCTCACTAGCTCCTTCCCGTAGTAAACGTAGAGATGCAGAGATATACAGAATCTCCATAACCACGTTTGATATAACATTAATTTCCTTACCGGATTACTGTAAAGACGTGGCGTATAGAACTTTCGAAACGTGCACACTGCACATAGGGGCCGTACACAAATGACGTAGCTTTTTTCTGGCGATTTTCGACCCCTCCCTCCCCCCTCGTAGCATTTGGTCACAAAATTCTAACCTCCCCCTTGTAAATGACGTAGCATATCTCTAACCCCCCCCCCCCCCCACGCAACGCGACCGGGAGAAGAAAAAATTTCATATGTTTTTCAATTCTTTTAAATATATGTCCTTACAAAATGTTTGACGACTTTTATCGACATTTTCATTATAACAGCAAATTGCCTACAAAAGAAGCCCATTTCATGACAAATATAGTGTGGATAGTTTTGTTTAGAATTTTACATGTCATAAAGCACGAAGAAAAGTTCACAATCCTGCAGCTGCCAACGATTTTAGGAAGCATAAGCTCAACTAAATTACTAAATTTTCTTTGATTGAATCCGAAAGAAAATTCAATTCAGCTATTAAAATAAGTCTACTAGTTAGCAATATTAGCTAACTAATGTGGAAATTTAAATCCGCATGAAAAATTTATCATTTTCTTTGCGAGCCTGCCATTCCGCGAACAGTAAAATTTACAAAATGAAAAAACCGCGTGAAAATCAACTTAGGAATGGAGGAACATTAAATTTTTTCTCTAATTAATGGGTTTTGATGCCCGCCAAAAAATTAAAACTTAATGCTACGTCGCACAACTTCTGACCCTACCCTCCCCCTCGTCACACTTCATCACAAATTTGGTGTACCCCCCCTACCCCCTAAAATGCTACGTCATTTATGCATGACCCCATAGAGGATGGATAGCTACTCCCAGGCTCAATCCGTTGATTCTGGTTCATTCGCTTGTTCTGGTCAATCACGAAGGCTACTTCTACGAATTTTACGATCGTCATGCTCATGCTCAGTTGGAAAAGAAAGCAAATACACGATAGGTTTTATATATATATATATATATATATATATATATATATATATATATATATATATATATATATATATATATATATATATATATATATATATATATATATATATATATATATATATATATATATATATATATATATATATATATATATATATATATATATATATATATATATATATATATATATATATATATATATATCTGATTGGGAGTGTGAGTAAGACAGCTACTTAGCTGGATATATAAGCTCCTTTTATTTTCTTAAATATAACGTTCAAAGTGGTCCCATTCGGGTCAAAATTATAAACAAAGTCTAATTAAAGTGCCATAGTGCATCGTGCAAGTGGAGTTCATTAGGATATTGCAGTGTTTCATGCGAAAAAACGCCGAAAAGTGCAAGCCCCTATTGTCAGAATATTGCATTGTGAAATAGTAATTAGACGGGTATTGGTAGTGGAGAGTAAGGGAATAAAAAGTAACCCAAATGTTCCGGCAATAGACGCGTGTTGAGTACCAGTGCTAATTTATCGCATAGCAAGAGAGCGGGTAGGTGCTATCGAGACACCACTACCACTCCGATACGTGATAAGGGAAATTGTAAATCACTCAAAAAAAAGTGCGCGGCGCTGACAGAAGGATAAAAAATAATCTCTTTTATTCCATCTTTTTTGGGAACTTTAAAATTGTTTTTTTTTTTTAAATAAATATAAATAAATAAATAAAAATACGTTGTATCGTGCAGAATTATGGAGTCAATCGAAGAATCCATCATAAATACTGCAACCGAAAATACGATGGAGGTAGAAGGGAACGATGAAGAAAATGATCTTCTGCAAAGTGGTTCGATGGGTGATGTTGGGGGTGCAGGTTCAGTTTCATCTTCCATTCTAAACTCCGACGAGGACGATGGGATAAATGTCACCATCAAAGAGGTACAAAAAAATCTACGGAAAAAGCAACAAAATGAACAAAGGCAAACTCTTAAGCCAAAGTTAAGTGGAGCGAAACGGAAGAGGTTTAAAAAATTGCTGCAGAGTGGGCATGGTCGGCAAGAAGCGCTTTCGATGGTTCTAGTGCCACAAAACGTATCGACACCGACAAGACCAAGGAACATTAACAGCAGTAACAAACAATATTGACGGAAAACCCCTTCCTAAAAAGCAAAAAGGAATGCACGCCCATCACTCTGTTAACAAACGGATGGAAATTATCAGGCAAGAGCAATCAACAACAATCTCCGGAGAACAACAACCGACCTACAGTGACGTGGCCAAATGGGTAAAGGTAGGAATACTGCCAAAGGACTACCCACAAATCCAACTGACGATGAACCAAATGAATATCGTACAGGAGGCCATTCTACGAAAAGTCACACAGCAAAGGAAAGAGTCTTTCAAGCCTAAGTTTACCAACTGCTGGCAACGTACCGGACATCTGGTTGTAAACTGTCTAGACACGGAAACAGCTGATTGGCTAGACTCTGTGGTTCCTACGCTAATCCCGTGGGAAAACGCTCAGTTAATGGTAGTTGACGCGAACGATATCCCAAGATTAGACGTGATGATTGGCTTTTTCCCTCAAAGTGAGAATGACGACAACGACACTATCAGGATTTATATAGAGAGCCAAAACGATGGCTTGAGCACCGATAGATGGAAAATAATTCGACGTAACACTCTTTTTGAGAAACACGTTGAATGGTTCTTCACTGTTGATGAGGCCTCCATGCAACATTTTAAAGCGAGTAACTTCCTTATTAACTACAAATTTGGGCAAAAAAAACTGAGAAAAAAGGTATGTATAAGCCCAACTCAGATGTTATGCTAATATCAAATGACGAGGAACCGGTAAATTCTTTAAGTACTGGAAACCTAAATGTCCCGGAATCCAGTGAAACGGATAAAAATTTACCGGATATAGAGTCCTCCAAAAAACAATTAAATTCAAATTCTGACCCCTTTTTAGCTCAAAATCGCCAAAGAAAATTTTACGACCAATATCTTTCTGGGAACTTAAAGAACTCGAGTCACTCTGGGCCCCCAGTGGATCAGATGAGCTCTTGGCTCACGAAGGACTAGAAAAGTTCAGGCAAACCAATGGACCGGAATTCTTCGGGGCATTCGAAGGACTGGAACGCCTCTGGGCAATTTAAGGACTGGAGTCTCTCTGGCTTTTCGAAGGACAAAAAACATTCAGGACTTTCAAAGGACCAAAATCGTTCTGGGCCTTCAAAGGACGGGAATGTTGATGGGCCTTCAAAGGACGGGAATGTTGCTGGACCTTCAAAAGACCAGAAAGTTTCTGGGCTTTCAAAGGACTGGAAGTTTACCGGGCCTCCAGAAGACCGGAAAGGTTATGGGTCAGAAAGGGACCGGAGTGTTCCGGAGTCTTCGAAGGACCGGAAGAATTCTGGGTCTCAAAACAATCGGAATATATTTGGGCGTCCAAAGAACCAAAATCATTCTGGGTCTAAAATAATAAGGAAAAAATAAATAAATAAAAAAAAACAAAAGATGGCTGGTAACATTAAGTTCGTGCAAATAAATTTACATCATGCCAAAGGAGCAACCGGAATCCTTTGTCGAAGATTCTTGAAAGAAAATATATGCGTAGCACTTATACAAGAACCCTGGGCGCATAATCACCAAGTTCTTGGAACAGATGCACAAACAGGTAAGCTGATTTATGATAAAAATTGTCCTAACCCTCGAACAGCTATTCTAATAAAAGGGGGATCAATTTCGTACCCATATCACAATTTATTACCAAAGATCTAGTTGCGATTCGATTGGAGATTCCCACAACACGGGGGAAAACCGAAGCTTATATAGCTTCAGCCTATTTCCCCGGAGATATGGATACGGTACCTCCACCCGAATTAACTGCTTTTATTAGTTTCTGCAAAATGAATAATAAACATTTCATTGTTGGGTGCGATGCGAACGCCCATCATACCATATGGGGAAGCACCGACATTAACAGAAGAGGCGAAGACCTTTTTGAATACATATCTTCGAACAATATCGATTTATGTAATAAAGGAGATCAGCCTACATTTGTTACAAAAACTAGACAAGAAGTATTGGATCTAACAATTTGTAGTCCTATACTTTCGACAAATATTAAAAACTGGCATGTCTCAGATGAAGAATCTTTATCTGACCATAAACACATAGTGTTTGAGTACAATGCTGGTGAATTAATCAAAGTTGTCTACAAAAATCCTAGGAACACCAACTGGGAGAGGTATAAGTCAACAATGCAATCTGATAGCACTTTATGGAATAGTACAATTTAATCAACAAAACAATTGGACAGAGTTGCAAAAGATATCACTGAAAGAATTGTACAAGCGTATGATGCCAGCTGTCCAGTTAAGGAAGAAATCTCAAACAGAGATGTTCCTTGGTGGAACAGAACTTTAAATATTTTAAGAAAAAAATCTCGGAAGCTTTTTAAAATCACGAAGAATAACCGGGAGGAACTATTGTGAGAACATTGAAAAAAACCCAAAAATAGCAAAGCTACAAAAAGTACTTTCTAAAGACCATTCAAATGGACTAGGAAATCTAAAGAAACCAGATGGTAATTTTACTATAAATACAAAAGAAACTCTGGAAATAATGATGGAAACACACTTTCCAGGGTCAAACTTAGTACCGAGGGACGAGGGAATAGATGTAGGGGTTGAAGAGAGCAGGAGGCTAGCTAGGGCCACGAGCAACAACTCATCCCTACCTAACACCATATTCACACAATCTAAAGTTGAATGGGCCGTGAATTCCTTTGAACCGTTCAAATCTCCTGGAAGGGATGGTATTTTTCTTGCACTTCTACAGAGGGGTGGAGACGCATTGCTTGATTCCTTAACAACAATTTTCGAAGCAAGTTTAAAACTTGGTCACATACCAAAAATATGGAACCAAGTTCGCGTTGTCTTCATTCCTAAAGCAAGCAAAAAAGACAAAACAAACCCAAAATCTTTTAGACCAATAAGCCTAACATCTATCGTGCTTAAAGTCATGGAAAAGATAATTGACGAACACATAAAATCAAAATATTTACAACTAAATCCCCTTAGTAAATCTCAATTTGCATACCAATCAAATAAATCTACTGTCACAGCTCTACATAAATTAGTAACCAAAATAGAGAGTACTCTCGAGAAAAAAGAAATTGCTCTAGTAGCATTTCTTGACATAGAGGGTGCTTTCGATAACGCATCTTACAAATCGTTAAAAAAATCAATGGAGAAAAGAAACATTGATCCTTGCATTAAAGTCTGGATCATGGAAATGCTGAATAACAGAAAAGTATCTGCTGAATTGGGGGAATCGTCCATAACAATAACGACCACTAAGGGATGTCCTCAAGGAGGTGTATTGTCGCCCTTGCTATGGTCGCTTATTGTAGACGATCTACTCAATAAACTTGCGGAAAAAGGCTTTGAAGTTGTTGGATTTGCTGACGACGTGGTCATAATAGTTCGTGGGAAGTTCGACGACATCATCACAGATCGAATGCAATCTGCATTGAACTGCACTTTCCAGTGGTGCCAAGGAGAAGGGTTAAACATAAACCCCTCTAAAGCAGTTTTGGTTCCGTTTACTCGCAGAAGAAAAGTGACGCTCAAAAGTCTGACAATTAATGGATCTATCCTAAAATATTCGTCAAGTACAAAATGTTTAGGAGTCATTCTAGATGAGAAACTTAACTGGAACTTACACTTAGAGCAGGTAATAAGCAAAGCCACAAATGCTCTCTGGATAAGTAAGAAAACTTTTGGAAAAAAGTGGGGGCTTAAACCTAAAATGATTCATTGGATCTACACGGTTATAGTAAGACCAAAGATAGTGTATGCTGCACTAGTATGGTGGCCGATAACAAAGCAATGTACGGCCCGGAAAAAATTAGACAAATTACAACGCTTGGCCTGCATGGCCATAACAGGAGCAATATATAGTACACCAACAAAGGCCATAGAGGCAGCTCTTAATAAGCTTCCACTGCATCAATACGTGCAAATGGAAGCCAAAAAGAGTGCACTGAGGCTGCGAAGAAACAATAATTTTCTTGAAGGCAATCTTTTTGGGCATCTGAGTATACTGAAAGATTTCTTCATGAATCCATTAGTAGCAATGAATGAAGACTGGATGGAAAAAAGCCTAAACCTAGACATACCGTACCAAGTGGTTGAAATGGACCGTCGAACTTGGGAGATAGGAGGCCCAAATATTCTACCAGGATCAATTAATTTCTACACAGATGGATCAAAAATGAACGATAGCACTGGAGCTGGAGTGACTGGTCCTGGGCTTGATGTCTCGATACCAATGGGAAGATGGACAACTGTTCTCCTTGCAGAAATATATGCCATCTTAGAGTGTGCATCTATATGTTTAAAAAGACGCGCACGGATTTGCATATTTTCTGACAGTCAGGCAGCTCTGAATGCACTAAAATCCTACGAATGCCAATCCAAATTGGTGTGGGAATGTATGACACTACTGAAGCAACTGTCTGATAAAAACCAGGTTTATCTGTACTGGGTACCAGGCCACTGTGGAATCGAAGGAAATGAAAAAGCCGATATACTAGCTAGACAAGGCTCAAACTTACCATTCATTGGACCAGAGCCTTTCTGCGGGGTGTCCAAATGTGTACTACAAATGGAAATCAAAAAAATGGGAGGAAGATGCAATACAATAAATAAAAAATCACTAAGCATTGTTATTGGGCTACTTACGGGGAACTGCCCGGCCAGATATCATTTGAAAAAGATAAATCGAAGTCAAACAGAAGTCTGTCGGTTTTGTGACTGTGATATAGAGACCTCTCAACATTTGCTCTGCGACTGTCCAGCACTACTAGTGCGTAGAAAACAATATTTCAACAAGGCCATACTAAGTCCTTGTGAAATCTGGTTAGAAAATCCCAATGTGGTAGTTAAATTCATTCTAAGAATTATACCAGACTGGGGTACTTCGCACCATCAGACAACGACAGTTACCCTCAATGGTAACTCGTCGACCTGAACCGATGCGATATTAAGCACGGGTATACCACAATAGATCAACTCAATGGTCGCGGTGGTTCCAAATCCAAAAAAAAAAATAAAAAAAATATATATATATATATATATATATATATATATATATATATATATATATATATATATATATATATATATATATATATATATATATATATATATATATATATATATATATATATATATATATATATATATATATATATATATATATATATATATATATATATATATATATATATATATATATATATATATATATATCCGAGGCTGCAGTTTACAGTAGAAATGGAGGTGGAAGGTAAACTGAAGTTCTTGGATACGGTTCTACGACGAGAAAAAGACGAAATCACTACGGAGTGGTTTCCGAAGGACCCGAATGGAAGATACCTGGACTTTAAATCAGTTAGCCCTTTCACTCATAAGAAAAATACTATAATAGCATTGGTAGACAGAGCATTGAAATTAAGTCATGTTAAATATATGCAAAATACTTTAGAAACAGTCAAACTTATGTTTAAAAATAATAACTATCCTAAACGTTTAATAGAAAATGTGATAAAGGAGAGAACACACAGAATGTACAACAGTTTAGAAAGAGAGAAAGATAATGCGAAGAAGAAGTTCGCGACAATTCCATACGTGGCAGGTTTGGGAGAGAAATTGTCGAAATACTTGAGACAATTTGAAATAGATGTTGCATTTAGACCAATAAACAAAGTAAAAGACGAACTGTTTACAAGAACTAAAGATAAGATAACGAAAGACAAAAATACGAATGTAGTGTACGAGATACCATGCGGTCAATGCCATAAATCTTATGTAGGTGAAACAAGCCAGTTTCTATGTAAAAGAATAGAGCAACATAAATACGATGTTAGAACGAAAAGAATAGGAGGAACTGGCTTGACTCAACACAGTGTAGAAAATGGACATGTTTTTAATTTCGACAAGACAAAAATTTTAGATAAGATGACACGCAGCAGCACTAGATTAACAGCTGAAACTTTTCACATTAAAATTAAAGGAGACGAAAATGTAGTTAACAAACAAACTGACTCTATTACATTTAAAACGGCATACAACTCTATTATCCAAAAATTGAGATCCAAAAGTGACAGTAGAAATTAAAAACAGAGATAGTGCTAGTGTAACGAGGATTGAAGATTGTAAGTTAGATTTTAAGTTGTGAAGAATTGCTATTGACAAATATATGTTTTAGTGTCCGCAGAAGATGAGTGAAAGCCAGGAGTAGCTCGAAACGTCCGGACGATCTGGCAATACGTTGGTGTTTTTATTTCGCCGAAAAACGTCGATAACCATCATCGAACAGAATGAAAAAATGCAATAAATATATTGAAACTAAATGTAATGAACTTAGGTACATAATATAAATATGATTGAAAATAATGGTGATATACTAAGAATGTAACAAAATGCTGATACTACACATCGGTTTCACATTAAATTTAGGAAGGCAACAAAACTTCCCGCTAAATTGTTTAGTTTTACATATGTATTACCTTCGGGGAACTTTCTAGTATTTCTTGGCTATTGTATCGATGTTTGTGAATTCAAGGTTTAGGAGTTCAAACATCAGATATCATTTTTTTGTTATTCGAGGTAAACCTGCGAAATGTTCTACGAAATTTCTTATAAACAAACATGTTCTAATTAACTAATATTTTCTCTCCAATTTTTTTAATCAAATGCGGAAGACTGGCACCTAATAATTTAGCTCTGTGGTCAACTTATTGGGTATCGAGCCCACAAAAAATGTCTAAGCATTTTTCTATTTTTCAAAAATCAATGCTAATTTCAAGCATCTATTGAATATTTTGATCAGGTATGAATGAATGATTTCGTATAGGTCGTTACGCACAATGTAAAAGAAATCGCTTCGCCAGGTTTCCTGGGACCACCAATTTCCGCAATTTCATTTTTTCGTTTTTCTTGCCGATCATGTGTTGAACATTGTTATCATCACATTTTTATGAAGTTTAATTCGAACACATTATCTTGAGACAATTGTTGATTTTTTGTGAAATTTCCTTATTTGTAAAACAAATTTAAGATGACGTTTTATCAAAACTACACTAAAAAAAGTAAACGTTATGCCTATTGATTTTACACATAGATTTTTGCAATTAACGGAGGCATATAGACACTATTTGCTGGCACATAAACCTAATGTGTGTATTTACAAGAAGTATTAATCTTATATTAACATTTCATAACTATTAGGCACATAAAACCCCATTCTATAACAATATGCACATATAACTTATGTGTGTGCATACATAGTTTATACAGTTGACACATAGAAGGTACCCTCTAAGAAAAGTTGTCGAGCTATCGGACTGTCGGTATAAGTCGACGTTCGAAAATTCTCCCGCTCTTTCAGTCGACTAAACATGCAGCCCCTCTTCTCTTTCCCTTCTCTCATTGCAGTCGACCGAGTAACGTGAGAACTGTCAGTAGTGATAAAAGAAAGCAAACTTGGTGGCGTCAGTTGGACGATTTTCTCTTCAGGTATTAGTAATTATTAAATAATTATTTACATTAGTTATTTACATCATTTACAATTATTGGATGTTTCGTCATACGTGGGAGAGCTGTTTGTTAACCATAGTTCTATCCTCTAATTGCAGGTATAATGGTGTATGGACGTGATTGACAAAGAACTCCTCTTCCCCCAAGAATATTTCACCTGTGCGTACAAGATTCTGGATCGGATGAAGAGATGGAGCTGGGTGGGGACACGGTACATTCGTCCTAGCCTGTCAACGATTCCAATCAACTCAGCTCAGGTTTGACTAAGACGAACACTGCTTAAACAAATTGCACACTGGATACACATTCATATGTTTGATTGTAGCCGCTACTACTTACTTCTGAAAATCTAATTTCTGGTTGCATTCGCTGTCCAATCCATTGAACTATTGGAAGATTTCAATTAATTCTAGAATCATTCAATCCAGGGGTTAACATACTGTTCTGCCCAAAAAGAAAAAAAATTAAGAAAACAGCACCTGATCAGGTTACCCGTGCCATGGCGGCACAGCTGAGCTGCGGAAGGTCATCGAGCCGGAAGTGATCACAAATGTTATAAAATGAACCCATCGATCCCTGATTTATGCTAACCAAACGCGAATAAGTGCTAGACCGGAAAGCACGTGAAATTTTAATAAATTAATTTTATTAAGAAAGAATCTGAAATGTACACAGAAGTTGATACTCCCCGGAGTATTAAATGCGAAGTACAGTGAATGTAAATATGGAGAAAATGAATGAAAACCACTTGGCTGGTCTTATTGAGATCCACAGGGAAAGAATCATCAGAAATAACTCAGCACACGCTGCAAGAGAAAAATGTTTAAGAAAACAAAAGAAATAACTCGTGATCAACAGCAGACACCATTACAGCTAATAACAGCCACCATTAGCAGTTGGAATTTGATTGATTTTCTCTTATTCTTTCTTCGATAATGCTCAGCAAATCGTGTCGCTTCGGAATTTTAAGGTATCGATTTCGTAGTAATATGTAACTATTATATAGACCACGAAACATCTCGAGTCTGGAGCATGTAAAGTCAATAAGCCCTGATTGATAACATTTCAATTAAGTTGTAGTCTTATGGCATTTCCGTTTTTGACGGTGTACAACACCATTGTACAAATGCCAGTGGTTTTGTTTCTGTTTTTGTATTTCTATGATTATTTGAAATGATAGCCTATTAGTATAGGCTGTCAGGTTAAGTACACGTAGAAGAATCAGACCTTTTTGAAACAACAAAACCGATTTAATCCACCTAGCAGTGAGATGAGACAATTCTTACACATTTCACTATTGGATTATGCAGCACTCACGAGAAGTAGGCACCAGAGGTGGGATGAAAACAGTTTCTAATCTTGCACGAATAAAATCTCGAATAAACTGAATAAATTATAGAAATCAACAAAACGAACGAAATAGAAAAGTAAAGCAAAAAATGAAATAATAGGTTTTTAAATTCATAAAATGAGTAGAAAAATTAATGTAAATCAAATTAATAATATACACGAATTAAATTAGATTAGGTTATTAAATAAAAATTAATATTATATTTAGAAATAGTTATACGATTAATAGAATAAATTGACTCATACTAACATATTGAATGAAATAAAACGAATAACTGAACATGAAATGCATAAAATTAAAGATATGAATAAAATGAATCAAATGAATAAAATGAATCAAACGAATCAAATGAATCAAATGAGTCAAATGAATCAAATTGATCAAATGAATCAAATCAATCAAATGAATCAAATGAATCAAATGAATCAAATGAATCAAATGAATCAAATGAATCAAATGAATCAAATGAATCAAATGAATCAAATGAATCAAATGAATCAAATGAATCAAATTAATCAAATGAATCAGACGAATCAAATGAATCAAATGAATCAAATGAATCAAATGAATCAAATGAATTAAATGAATTAAATGAATTAAATGAATCATATGAATCAAATGAATCACACGAATCAAATGAATCAAATGAATCAAATGAATCAAATGATTCAAATGAATCAAATGAATCAAATGAATCAAATTAATCAAATGAATCAAATGGATCAAATGAATCAAATGAATCAAATGAATCAAATGAATCAAATGAATCAAATGAACCAAATGAATCAAATGAACCAAATGAATCAAATGAATCAAATGAATCAAATGAATCAAATGAATCAAATGAATCAAATGAATCAAATGAATAAAATGAATAAAATGAATCAAATGAATAAAATGAATCAAATGAATCAAATGAATCAAATGAATCAAATGAATCAAATGAATCAAATGAATCAAATGAATCAAATCAATCAAATGAATCAAATGAATCAAGTGAATCAAATGAATCAAATGAATCAAATGAATCAAATGAATCAAATGAATCAAATGAATCAAATGAATCAAATGAATCAAATGAATCAAATGAATCAAATGAATCAAATGAATCAAATGAATCAAATGAATCAAATGAATCAAATGAATCAAATGAATCAAATGAATCAAATGAATCAAATGAATCAAATGAATCAAATGAATCAAATGAATCAAATGAATCAAATGAATCAAATGAATCAAATGAATCAAATGAATCAAATGAATCAAATGAATCAAATGAATCAAATGAATCAAATGAATCAAATGAATCAAATGAATCAAATGAATCAAATGAATCAAATGAATCAAATGAATCAAATGAATCAAATGAATCAAATGAATCAAATGAATCAAATGAATCAAATGAATCAAATGAATCAAATGAATCAAATGAATCAAATGAATTAAATGAATCAAATGAATCAAATGAATCAAATGAATCAAATGAATCAAATGAATCAAATGAATCAAATGAATCAAATGAATCAAATGAATCAAATGAATCAAATGGCTCAATTGAATCAAATGAATTAAATGAATCATATGAATCAAATGAATCAAATGAATCACATGGATCCCAAAAATCAAATGAATCAAATTGATTTAATTCATCCAGTGAATACAATGAATCATATTAATGAAATGGATCAAATGAATAAAAAGAATGGATGAACAAAATAAATAAAGTAAAAAATAAATGAAATGCATAAATAAAACAAACGAATCAAATAAACAAAATGAGCTGAAGTGATAGAATGAAGAAAAAGAAGAAAATTAGCAAAATTAAATGCATTGATTGAAATGAAAAATTGAACAATGGTAAAAGGTTATAAATTAATATAAAGAAATAAATTGAATCAAATAAATTATTTGGAAGAAAAGATTGAAACTGAAAAAGTAGTCAGATTATTAAAATGAAGAAACTGAACAAAATGATTAAACTGGAAAAAATGAATAAAATGCATACAATGAAAACAATGAATAAAATAAGTTAAATGAATGATATGAGTAAAATGCACAAAAAGAATAAACTGATCAGAGTGAATCCAAAGAATGAAACGAATGAAATAAGTAAAATGAACGCATATGAACAAAACGAATAAAAAGATGCGGAATGAAATAATTAATTAAAATGAAATGGTCATATATTTGAAGCTAAAAACATTTTTGAATTAAGAAAATGAATAAACCGGATTGTACGAATTTGAGAACCATTGCATCAAAAAGTTTTGAAATGTTTTTGAAAATCCAATCTTCTGAGAAAAGGCTAATAAATAAGCAATGGACTTTCTAGGGCTTCCATCTTTTTTGGTTTTGTTCTTTTTGTTTTCATGCTTCTTTACTTGACAGCGTCGTTTTAAGATTATCTGGTGTTTCTACTTTATTGTTGGACCATAATTATTTATCAGGAACCTGGAACGTTCAATTTGCTTTGGAATTCGAAGTTTACTTTTTGGTCACATATTCCCGAAAAAAATATTTATGAACAGAATAAAATTTTCTGATCTTGTATTTTAACGCGCAATTGAATATAGTAAAGTGAGACAAGGTCACATGTGCTTTCAAGCCCCTTGAACAGAGAACGACAGGGAGAATGCGATTCGTGAATGAGACAGGTAGATATTTCAAAATTTTTATTTGCATTGAAGTAAATAGTGTGAAATGTCTAGGCTATGTCGATAGCATAAAAGCCGTGCATTCAGTTGATTGCAATGCAGTCTCTTTCAATTCATCCTTATAGCTTTCATCTTGTTTCGTTCGGAATTCTCGTTCAGGAAATATGGATAAATAAGTCCTATACAGACCAATACTGTGAAAAAGAAATGGTTCAAACTACTCAGTATACCCAGATATGGACGACGATAAGTTAGAAGACACATTACAGTTGCATCCCCCATCGAGAATGGGTACTTTGGGAGACTTCTTTTCCTGGATCTGATTTGTGGATATTTTTGGTCTTTGATCCGTTATTTTTCATGAAAACTGATACAACTCATGGTTCATTCGCCTGCGCAACGTTCCGTCTTCCATCTGCAACACCTTACGTTCGAAAACTCCAAGGGTGCGTAGCTCCTTCACGAGCATAGTCCAGGTCTCGTGGCCGTAGATAATCAGCGTCTTGTAGATAATCAACTTCGTGCGGCGGCGAATTTTGTTCGACCGGAGCGTCCTCCGGAGTCCAAAGTAGGCACGATTTCCCGCCAAGATCCGTCTCTGAATTTCTCTGCTGTTATCATTGTCGTCGGTTACCAGTGAGCCCAAATACATGAATTCGTCGACCATCTCAATTTCGTCACCGTCAATCCGAACTCGGGTGGGAGGTTCACATTGTCGTCTCTAGAACTTCTTCCTTTCATGTATTTTGTCTTCGAAACGTTGATGGCAAGACCAATCCTGCTGGCTTCAGCTTTCAGTCTTTGAGCATATATTTCATTCAAAATTCCATAGAGATACGAATAGTTTGAATATCGCACGTGGAATGTCTCTTTTAAAAATTTTCATCGTCAAACTTTCATATTACGCAGTTAAGCCAAACATTTTTCGGATATAGCCATGAATTTCCTTAATTATAGTGTAGATACAGGCTTTGAATACAATTGAATTAAAATTGAGTTGATGTAGCAGCAGACAAAAAAATAGTTTTGTTTTCTCAAACCTTCGCAATTACAATTAATAAATATTTCAGATTGGCAGATTATCACACAACTTAGAAATGGATACAGAAATAGTTAGATAGATGCGATAGAAGAGAGACAGAGAGAGAGAAAAAGAAACAGTGAGAGAGAGATGGGGGGGGGGGGGGCGTGTGAGGAATGGCAAATGATGGTTAATGCATTGACATTATTTTTTTAGGTATATTAATATGATATATTGATTCCTTTCATTCTTGTCATAATTAATGTGAGTAGTAATTTTTGCGCCATAACCAGTATAACCTAAATCTTGTAAAAGAGCTAAATTTTCGCTAGATTTTTGGGCTTCAAACATACAGTTGCTTTTGGTGACGCCACGAGTATAATTATATGAGAAATCTGTTATCTTACTACTAGGTGAATTACTTGTTGATCTGTGTATTGATATACCATCCAACATTTACCTCATGATTGAACGCAATGCCTAATCCAAGGGATAAATACTAGAACTCACTGTTTCTTTATCAACACATTATTTTGTCTTTGAAGTGAACTTATATATTGATTTTTGAGAAATAGGTAATAAATTATAAAGGTAATTCACAAAATGTTTTCAACATCGAATTCCTTGAATCACGTAGATGTGTTTTTATACCCCGATATTCAAAATTGGTTTAGTTTTGCCCCTAAAACACCAGTAGAGCAATATTCTGTATGAAACAATCTCATTTTTAGTTAGTGGAAATTGGTAAGCGAGGACTAAAAATACAAAACGTTTAATATCTCCGCCGCTCGCGCACGGATTTAGACAATCTATAGCTTGTTAGAAAGGCATTTTTACAAGCTTTCTATTTATGTGCAGTGGGACAGTATTGTATTGTATTGTTCGAAAGTTATTTGCAAAAAACCTGCTGTGTTTTGACAAAATCGCCCATATCTCAGAAAGTAAACAACATATCGAAAATCAAAAATAATAGTGTCAAATGGCCTTTCATTTGAAATTAATTTCATTAAGATCGGTTCAGCCATTGCTGAGATAATTACATGACATTTTGTACATACATACATACACACATACAGACATTGTCTCAATTTGTCGAGCTGAGTCGATTGGTATATGAGACTCGGCCCTCCGGGCCTCGGAAAAAGTTTTCAAAGTTTGAGCTAATCCTATACATTTTTTTGTAAGAAATGTAAAACGTTTAGTTGAATTTCAAACTTCAAACTGACTGTTTCAAACTGAAATGGACGTCTCTTGAAAGCATGTATTTGGTTTAGTTCAACAAATACTTCTGTTTACATTTTAAATAGAAACATTGTTGAAACTAATTAAAATTTGTTAGATTGAACTGATCCCTTTGTCAAAACCAACAGAATCTTTATTTGATTTCAATTAAATTTGAGTTGTTCTCTTCATTGGTTAATACTAAAGATTTCTTTTGTTTCTTCTTGTTTGTTCGATTAAACATCATAATTTTATTATTTCTAACGAAATATTTGTTAAAACTATTGAAAAGCCAACAAATGATTTTGTTGATTATTTCAGTATTGATTGAATAAAACCTGAATCTTGTTTATCACTATATCAAACGGGAAAATTGTTAGTAAAAACCAAAATTTGTTTATTCTTGCTGATTTTTTTTTCTGATAAAAATTTAAATGCTATGTCTATTAATTTTACACTATTTGCAGGCACATAATCTTAATATGTGTATTTACAATAAATATTAATCTTACATTCACATATCATAACTATAAGGCACATAAAACCCGATTTTCTAACGATGCGCAAATATAACTTATGTGTGTGCATACACAGTTTATACAGTTGACACATAGAAGGTATATGTGCGCGTGATAACATTAGCATTTCTTCTTCATATGGATTTTAAGTGTTTGAAGCAAATAGAAATTACGTTCGGATTTTTATCAGTGTAGGGATGTCACATGTTTTAGTGAAATGTCTGTAGAATAATAATTAAAATATTTCTCGAGTACTTTTTCAAATGGACGTAAGTAACAATGAGAGATTCTCTTTGAGGTCTTTCTCTTCTGTTCATTACTCGGCCATTTCAACATTTACTACTCTACTCTTTGCATAATATTGTAGTAAAAACCGTCGGCTTTCGATATGTACTGGAAAATTAGTACAAAGTGTTGTAATGACGTCGTAATACTCGTAACTACTCGAAATTTGCAAACGTCTGCTGCAGCAGTTGTATAAATCCTAGTTACATTAGAATCTTGATATAAAAGTAGAACATTATTCTGAAGGAATAACTCATACGAATACAGTTATTCTAGTGCTAAGCACTATAACTATAAAAGTCTGCAATAAATGTCTGGCTCCGTCGTGGAAGTAAGTACGATTTTGTATATGTAGTATGTATTATTTGCGTAATCATCTTTGGTCATCCAACCTTGCATACTATGAGATGATAACTGCCATTTCAGCTGATTCGCGGTATAAAACTTTCATTTATTAATTTATAAGAAATAAGTGATATTACAAGTCACTCAGTATCTATTTGTGACTTTTAACACAAACTCATATTGGTGATTGTGATTGATGATTGTATAGTGGTGAATGAAACATTTAATATTTTAAGCATGGTTATAGCTCATAATTGTGCTTCAATAAGATTCAATTTCAGTACATATCACTAAAGAAATCAGTACATTGGTTTTAGCAAATTGTTCGTGTTATCGGATTCCTTTTACCGGTTCACGTTTCCTTGTTTAATCCAAATACAAAGGATGGCAAATGTAATCCTATTTTCTTTCGTTCATAGAGATTTGTCCATCATGTAACATGGTAACCTGAACGAAATTGAAACATTCCTCAGTTAGTAACAGTGTGAGGGAACTGCTGGTAAGTCCGACTCCCCATGACTTCCTTGAAATTAAGTTTTAAATCATCCAATTATGACAGGATATCATTAGCAAGATTATTTTGAGCTTTTCGAGGCACATCAATGTCATAGGTTCACCAAACGTCAACAAAATATACAAAACATGCGAAAGCAAAGTTGATTTGTACTTGGATTTTACATTTTAAAGTTTTAACAGCAAAAAAGCTTTAAAAATCACCAGTTTTTGCCTTTCTCATTAAGAAACGTTATGCAATCGCTCCGAACATCGACTTTTTAACCGAGACCTGGAGTGCTGAATCTCATGTACCATTCGACTCAGTTCGACGAGATCGGAACATGTCTGTGTGTATGTATGTGGCAAAAAATCTCACCTCTGTTTCTCAGAAATGGCTGAACCGATTTAGTTTCAAATGAAAGGTATAACCTTTCCATCGACTGCTATTGAGTTTTTTATTGATAGAACTACCGGTTCCGGAGTTACAGTCCTGATTCGCTGGTTGGGCCACAGCATCTGTCCAACTAACGAATTTGATTCGTTAGTTGGACCGAAAATGCATCACGAAAATGCGAATCACGACTGTACTGGTTCAAGAGTGCACATCAAATTCCCATATAAACTGGTACCCCCATGATGGCTAAATGATGTAAGATATATTAGAATATATGCAACATTACTTGGATTTGTCTAGATCACAAATGACCACCAATCCAAGTAGCTTTGACCACATAGGCCACCTATGACGGTTATTGATGTCCCCGGCGAATTTGCCAAGTTCAAAAACCCCCAAGTTACAAAACTGATTTCAAATGAAAGATACAGTACTTCCATTGGCTGCTGTTGAATTTCATAAAATCTGACTTTTGGTTCTGGACTTATAGGTTGGTTAGTACGGTTACACAGGAATTTCCTATATAACCCGTTACAATCCTAATACCACGGAGGTTAAAGATCTATTGAAATGGACATCCAATTGCTTCGATTTGCAGATCTAGATCACTGAAGGCCAATCAAAGAGTCTTTGAATTTATTGTCCATTACCGACAATACCGGAATTCCCAGGTTTCGGGCATATTCCAGAATTAAAGCCACATCAGTTATTCGGTGATGATTTAACCGATTTTCACAATCCCAATATCCACTGGAAGGTATAAAATGCGGTTGGTTCCCCCTCCATCAACCCCTCCCCCTTCATTAACCTTCCCTCCCTCTTCTGACATCTCGTTGGCCACATCGACCACCATAAAAGGTGCCAGCAGTCCCGCGAAAAATGGCCATCTTTCAAAATGAACAAACTCACATCAGTTTCTCAGAGATGGTTGGGGCGAATTTCACGAAATTACATAGTCTCAATTTTAAGGGATAGGGTGCCTTTCGAGTCGAATTAAACCCCGAGATATTGTACAACGATAGTTTGATCCATTAATAGAAACTAGAGGCAGAATAGGACCTCTCAAATGGTCGTTACGAGTTGTGATCGTAAACTGGTTGTTATGGTGATACGACTTGTCTCGAATCGTGTGGGACAATATTACCCTCAAGAAACTTATTAAATAATCTCAACAAGCGTCTGTTGGCAGAATCTGGCAGTTTCTTCAACAAGTTGGATTGGATTTTATCTGGCCCTGGGGCTTTATTGTTACATGATAAGAGAGCAAATCGAATATCCAACGTTTTTTTGTTAGGGGAAACGACCACTATTCAGGTTATCTTTTGTGGCTGCCCTGCTTGCTCTACAGGTTACAAATTGCCCGAATCCAATGTAATTATTAATTAAGATGAGGTAGTTCAGCTGGTTGTGTTGGGAATACGTAGTTCAGCTGGTTGTGTTGGGAATACGTTGTTCAGCTGGTTATCAGTTTCACTGAAGCCTTGTCTACCGCAAACAGGAGCTCTACCGTTTTGAGGACCGTGCTTCTCTTCACGGCCCTCCAGCGCACTATGGGAAGGTTCCATACAAACAGGTGGCCAAACATATTTTGTCTCATATTTGTAGAGAATATAGAAATAATGAGGCCAAATCGAATAATATGTAAACATACATGAAACAGCAAAGATAAAAGAAATCTTAGTAACCGTTGAACAAATTTGGAATGTTGGAATATATCAGTTTTTAGACTAATTTCAAGACGAGCAGTTCAGAAAAAAAAAATGCTCTTTGACTTTGTGAAAGAGAAAAGAAAATTCTTGATGGACAATTTCCACCCTTGTTCCCGAGCTCTACGTGACCTCGTAAAAGCATTGTGATGAGGTAGACTCCCAAAACCCTCAAGTCACGACAATATTCTTTTGCAAAATGCTTGTTTGAGTTGTTACTAATGTACGACACTCATAATAGACGTATCCGGGATTAAAAACGTTAAGGGGGGAGCAGGCATGGGAAAAATCATTTCACGAAACGATCAATTTGAAATCATTCACCAACATGCTCTTACTGTGAAACCCGATCTCGGCAACCCTTCTTGTGCAGAGTTACGCGTTCGTGCGAAAGCGAGAAGCAAAACACAGAACTGAAAAAAAGTGACAGCGCCCGGCTATGATTCATTCTCCATCGCATACGTAGTGTTTTGAATGAAAGCAGAAAGGATCGCAATTGAATGCATTCTTTCATTCACAAAGATTCATTTCAAAACATTCACCGGATCGTTCTAATAAAAAAAAACGCTTTTAATCCACCTAACAGTGTGATGAGAAATTTCTTATAACTCTTCGGATATTATATTGAGAACATTTAGAACTTGATGCTTCACGATGTTTTTGATAACACATACTACATGGGATACTGGCAGGACTCAGAGAATCGCTCAAATCAGCATAGGACAACATCAGTGCTAGAAATCTTAAACCAAATCAATGGGAAAGCGAAAAAATGGCCCTTAAAATAGACATACCAAAGAATTATTGTTAATGCTCTGTTAATAAAATATCTAAATTGTGGTGGGAAAACTGAATTTTCCTAAAGGGGTTATATATTGTACTGAGCCAAAAAATCAATTTTTTTTGAATCGATTTGAAGTTTATACTTTACTCAAATTTCCAACGCGACTGAGAACTAAGAAATTAACGCTTTTTCTTGAAAAGGGCGATACTAGCAGTGATACCATTCAAAGAAAATCAACAGCGAATATTTCCAGACTTGGTTTTATTTCCTATTTAAGATCTATTGTGTTTTTTACATCCTAGATTGCATGATTCAGTGATCGAAACCCAAAACTTCATAAAGTATTTGAAATTATATAATTAAAATTTGTTTCTGCTATTGAAATTGACAAAATGATAGTATCGCCCCTTTGGCGATTGTTTACTTTTTCGGTCCCACCTATCAGCATTGAAGTATCGCCTTTACGTTTTTTTACAATAACTACCGTTCTACACCACCGATTTCGTCCGTGTTTTTTCAATAGCGATCATTGTTACTATATACAGCTGGTATCAGCTTGATAATCCTAAAAAAATACGAAAATAACAGTTTCGCCTCTAAACTGCTAGCAAAAAAAGTATCGCCCTGTTTGTTTGCATGGAGCGTGGAGGGTGAAACTTTAAATAAACAAATAAAAATACAGTTTCGCCCGTTGTATTTTTGCTGTAGTTTAAGAAAGCAATACCGTAGAATCAAATTTTTAGGTTAATTTGTTGCGTTTCAAAGCCCTCATTCGCATGTATGAAAAAAGCCTTATGTTTACATTTGTAAGTATCGCCCTTTTCACAAAAAAGCGTTGAAATGAAATCGCAGCTCCTGATATCACGTTATCTCTGAAGTGCATGCGTGCATAGTTCCAAATTTTACTTCGACATCGACTTTTTCTAAAGGTGACTTCCCAGTAGTATCCTTGATTTGAATTATTATCGCTAATCCTAATGCCAAAGAACAAATAAAAACCTCTCGAAAACGAAGCGTTTGGGAAAATCATCATCATTACGGGAATTTTCATTTTCACGAAACTTTTCGATATCCTTCCGTCATTTGCGTCAATGCACTGGGTGCACAGTGCTCTGAAAATCTAGCGAAATCGTCTTAGGGCACCAGCGGGTCTAATTCAGAGCTATCTGCGCGGCGAGTTAAATCTGTTAAGGATACTAAAAACTAATTTCTATTCCATAATTTTCAGCTCAGCAATTCGAGAGATCGTGCTCACCGCAAGCCAGAAAAATAGACTATGTTGTGAAGCGATGGTCACTATTTATTAAAAATCACGGTTTAATAAAAAATTAAACTATTAAAAAAATTAGGAAAAATGTATTAATAAGCTTGCGTAATATTGTGTAGGAAAAAAGCTGAAAATTTCAGTATTTTCTCTATCTGCAACATATAAACCCTCAAGTATACCAATTAATTGATATACGAATTGGAATAGGTTCGCCAAATTTTGGAAGAAGTCTAGAAAATAACCCCTTGAAAGCTACCTAAAAATTGTTGTAGTTCGATGCAATAAAAAAATCCCCAAAAATGAAATGTATCTATTAATGTGAAACACAGTGAATAATACATACAATAAAGACTCATTTTTATCAATCTCATGGTGTATTTCAGGCTGACAAAATGGGGACATTGACTAAATCGGGTAATTTTTTTTCTTTATAATAAACTGAAGCTGTCTTCCCGTCCCTTGATGTAGTCTGATAACTATTTCTGATTATGATGAACTTTTTATTTTTGCATATTTCCATCTTCATGATAAGGAAAACATGCTCAAGAAAGGATTTACTCGAATTCAGTCTTGTTCGTCTGCTAGAGCCCATCAAAGATAGGTTCATATTTGGCTGATAAAATCGAGGTTTCAATGTATTATAATAGATATTCAGCATTCGAAGAAGTTTCTTGTGAACGAGTGTAGAACGACTTTGTTTCTACTTACTTGAAATCAGCGGCGTAGCCAGAAATTCGGTTCGTCATACTGTTCAAACGGCATAATTCCGAAACCGTAATTTTTGAAGTTTTAAAATTATGCAAAATTATTTTTTCAGAAAATAGTAACAGAGTTCGTGTCTTTAGCGAATTTGTTGAGACTTTATTGTAGTCATGAATATTAACCTGAGAAAATTCACCATAAATACTTCTTGGACGATATACCGTCAAAATTATTTTATCAAATGGTGCGCTGTTTAACGTTTGTAAAACTCATTGAAGATACTAAACCTCCGAAATTGGCGGTTTCAAAATGATGCTATCTTGACCTTAAATTACTGTTTTTAAACATTTGACCTATACATATAATTGGTCATACAACAAAAATCAAATGCTCATCAAAATCGATCAGAACCTGCTAGAGTCGAATGGACATCGTCATTTTCCATAAATTTCTCTCTACATTCGGAAAGTGTTATCCTCGTTATTAATCATATTACGTTTTCGTCTCAACTCGACGCATTCCCAAAATAAAAAACTGTTTTAATCCACCTAGTGGTGCAATTGTGCTTGTCTCATTTGTCCAGACTACGATTCCATGGCTGGTTATGTTCAATACAATGGTGGAAATGAATATTACATGTTCAGTACGATTTGCACATACATACAACGGAACGACAGCCACGATCTTGAGATACTATGTGATATTGAAACATCGCTTGAAACCAGCGGCGGAGCATGGAGAATGATCCGGGAGGTCCAGGTCTTGCCGAAAATTTTCAACTTGTTAAGAAATTTTAAACTAGTTTTAATTTTAAAGTAGCAACCCCTTACTGCATACTCCCTCCGGGCCAGTATGATTGACGATTTTTAGAGTGATTGCATAACCTTTCTATATGAGAAAGGCAAAAATGTACCAAAGTCTAAAAAAGTCAATTTTTGTCAAACATCTCAATGTTTCATGCGTTTAAAAGTCATTTGGCATCAAAAATACAATTTGATTTTGAAATTTTTTCATTTCAGTTTATATGGGAATTTGCTGTGTGATTGCATTCTTCAACTCATAACCCCGGAACCGGAAGTCCAATCAATAAAAATTCAATAGCAGCCGATGGGAAGGTTGTACCTTTTATTTGAGACTAACTTTGTGCAAATCGGTCCAGCCATCTCTGAGAAACAGAGGTCACATTTTTTTCCACATACACACACACATACACACAGACATTTTCCGATCTCGACGAACTCAATCGATTGGCATATTACTTTCGGCCCTCCGGGGCGGGATTATATTGACGAATTTTAGAGTGAAAGAGAAAGACAACAACATTTTTAGCAAATGTTGAAAGTTATGCACTTTTTTGGTGAGCAGTTCTATGTTTCATAGACATTAAATCAATTTTAACTTCGCTTCCTATTAAATAAAGACCCTTATTACAGTACATCTCTACAAAAACGAGCTCAATTTGGAAATAAATCTGAGGATTATGATTGATTACAGAACTCTGGAATTTTCTATTGGAATGTTTTCAGGCAGGAATTTGATATTGATGCTATTAGACAACTGTGAAATCAAGACCAATAGATCAGTTACATATCAGGAGGTCCCTATTCCGACAATTTATCAAAAGTCCTCATGATGTTTACAACAACAGGTTATCAATCTACGGATCAGATAATTGTTATTGTAATATTGAATTAAATAAATAAATTTTCAACTTCAATCCAATATTTTTTTTTTGTTTGATGGGGGGGGGGGGGGGGGTTGTATGGTGTTAAACCCCAAAACTTTCTCTTGGCTACGCCGTTGCTTGGAGTTATTTATTTCGCTTTTCATTTTCCGATATGTTTCAGATCGATCCGATGGTTATAAGTTAGAAAAATTGCAGTCAGAAGGTTCGCACAAATGAACATTTTTGTACTGATAAGTTATCAAGTTCCTTCCAGACAACTTGGAAGTGTTCGGTGATTATTTCTAGCGGTTGTAGATAGTAAAATGAAATACAAAATTCGTTTTATCGAAATAATGTTTAGCTTATTTCAATGGATTATGTTACCTCGAGCTGCTCAGGGTAGGAGAAATTATGCTTGTCTGTGGTGAATATAAATGTCACCCACCATCATATGCACTCATTTAGAGGGTGACCCATTTGCCTTCGGTAATATCACAGACAATGCAACCAGACGAGGACCAGCAAACGGGTGTACTTACGTAGGGGATGCTCAAAAGCTACGACCTGATTAGACTTACTGGACGACAACCAACGACGAGGGCTGGCGACTCCTTTTGAGTCCGAAATTCGAGCAAAATCGAAACGTGATGCAAATTCACTAAACCAAGGCTCAGTTAAGTTACAATATCACTAATCTTCATCATTAAACATCTTAACTCTATTTATTACTTATAAATAACCTAATTCTAAGTGACGTCACTTGCTACTTGCGGTTTGGTTTTACGGGTGTAGACGGAAGATGGCCGGATCGTCGACTGGGTGACATGTTGGTGGTTTACGGTGACAATGGCTGTGTATGGCGGCAGTGGCGGTGCGTCGGTTATAACTGGGACTCTGGTCCAACGGTTAGCCGTCGGAGCGTGTATGGCGTGCGTCCTTCGACCGGATAGTGGTATTTTCTGCTCTCGGGAGTCGATTCGACCTGCGGCTTGTGGTTGCCGGTTTTCAGGGTTGCCGGCAGGGAAAAAAGGATGGCGTGGTGGCTGCCGGGATTGTTTCCAGGGGGGTCTTGGCACGTGGCGACGGACAGAGAGCCGTATGTTGGCGGTAGTTTCCGTTCCTGTTCTTGGTCTCGTCCTGCGAAGGAATAGGTTCCAGATGACAATCTGGAGCCAAGAATAAAAGGTCCTCTGGGGACCTACCCAGAGGTATTAGTTACATAGCCATACAACCATGTGGTACCCGCTACCACCTTCCCGTCTACTTTTTTGTACCCAATTTTTACCTTTTTTTCCGGTATTTTAATTTGTCTGTGAACCGTCTTCTCACCGTTATTTTACTTTGCGTACCACTAAATTTTAGATTAATATTTTAACGACAATCAACTTTTAACATGAATATTTTACAACTACCTTTAAAACTCTATTACTCTAGTCCATTAATCAGTCCTTTTGTGTTTGGACTTTTACTAACTGTAACTATAAAAAAGCATTAAATCAATTAACCTGCATCACTTTTAACACTTAACAAAAATTACTTTAGAAAATTAAGAACACCGCGCGCACTTCTTATTTCTTTGATTGTCAGAGCAGAAAGAAGGATCAGGGCCTGGAGCTGAGCCTAAAACGGTGACGTATTCGTAAGTCGGCACCGGAGATGAACCGAACACCTCCGAAGTTTGACAGCTCGGCTATATCCGTTTGCTAACCCTTTTACTGGCTACTCTACCCGTGGCGTGTAGCGGCGGCTAAATGAGACAGGTACCGCTGTAAATAAGTACTGTGAAATGATGTGGGTACCATTTGGGTGGCAGTGGAGCTCGTAGCAGGAAAAGGCAGAGTTGGATTTGCATGCTGGGAGGGCAAAATATTGAACCGCTCAAGGATTGATATTTATTGTGGCGGAGCCATCAATTGCTCATCGTAACCGACGGTTACAATGCCCCATCGTTCTTCCGAAAAATTATAGAATTGTATTTTTTTCGACTAATAGGGAAATTAACATAACGATTTGATAAGATTCTTATCTGGAAATCGATTAGCATAAATATCTAATTAACTTCAGAAATAGTGGTTGGTGATTCTCTAGTAGTTATCTGTGCCCATCCTTCACTCAGTGAAGGAGGCAGGAACTCATGAGTGTACCCCTTCATACCAACACATGCGAATGTGTTGAGAACTGTCAACATTTCATTTTCACTCGGTTATTTACAATCGACATTATTTTTTTCCGCGTGGTCAACTCGCGAGATTATTTTTGCCGCAAAAATTGTTAATTTCGCGTTTACTATTCAACGATTGATCTATCAATTGTGTCTGTCCACCCAGGCCCGTAGCCAGGATTTTGTTTCGGGAGGGGCTTAAAAATTATTGCGTAAATGTATTAATTCTGATGACTTGAAACAATCACTGGAAACTGAACGTAATTATGAAAAGTTCTTAGTGAAAACAATTCCAAAAATAAGACAATAGACACTAAAAACTCTAATAATATGTTGCCTGTTACAAGAAAGGCTATAGTGCATCGACGAATTAATTTGATTATTTTTGATTTACAAGTTAGAAATTTCTCTAGTTACAAAAATGAATAGTCAAGAGCTCAAAGTATTAAGGGCTGCTTGAAAATGCTACGCTGCATGCTACGCTGCTTGAAAATGCTACACATTCGATACACCTTTACAATTTGTAGAAGACGCTAAATTGGAATGAGTAGAAACATATCCAAAAACCCGTCTCATGAAACTTTACACGCATTTGCTAATCAGAAGAACGAAACCAACGTCAAGGTTGTCCCCATGAATAGGAATATATCAGTGTGAAATCAAAGTTTACCGTTGCAAAGAATGTCCGAACAAAGTGAATGTCGAAATTTGCTTCAAATCTTCTGATAAGGCAGGCGATTTGTAGATGCAGAAAATAGGTTCAACTCCTATTTTCATGATCAGGTTTCTTTCTACTATTACTAGCTCTTTGACTTCATCCGAAGTTTGCGTTAACTCGACTTTATGAAATTTTCAATTTAAATGATACTGATCATGTCGTAATCAAAACAATCCTGAAAAAAACACATGTTTTTTTCATTTGACTCTCATAGGTAATGGGTTAAAGACTATCTTCGACAACATTATCAGGCAACTCAGAATAACTATCTTTTTATCTATTTAAGTTGATTCTTTTTAGGTACTTTTTATATCATTGTACTTATGAATTAAAAATATCGTAGACTGATTTTCCTAGATCCCTAAAACTATAGTAAAAGTCAAAATGTAAAGTGAGTGCAAAAACTACTGATTTCACTACAAAGCAAGAATGCCTTAGCTCTATTGACTTTTGACAATCTTGCAAAACCGTTGTAACTTGAGAAGATTACCTAGATTAAGTAAATATTATATTTGAACATTTTGGTTTTATTTATTTATTTGAAGGTTTTATTTCGGAATTCGTGGGGTTTTGGACAATGTCAAATATATATTTCAATGATTTAATCTACTAATGGAAACTACCCAGAATTTAATCTACTGAGCGAAACTGCTCAGAATCTATTCACAAATCGAAAGAAAATTACTTAGCACTGATTACTCAATGCTTCTAATTTACATAAAATTTGGTAAATATAACATTGATGACACCACCAAAATAACTAGAGACTATAAACATAGATAATAATTTCAGCATCACTTGCTTCCGACACATGGAAGAGAACACATCGCACTTGCACCTAATTTGCCGAGGCTTTCTTTTAGAGTTGTCTGTTTTAAATAACAGCAAATTATCCGTTTCCTGTAAAACTTTTGCAAAACTTTTTGCCAATTCATTAAACAAATATGAACACTAATCTGTTTAGTAATAGGTTTGTTTGTGAATAAAAATAATTAGCTCTTGATTTTTTTCAATCATCATCAAGATTGGAAGAGATGTATGATTTCTTGAAGAAAGTTGTAATGTTTGTCTGATTACATGTTTGTTTTATCACTATTTGGGAAAAAGTTTCAATTAAAGTTGTTGCACCTAACGCAACGAAGACGAAATGAGAAGATCAGAGCGCAATTCGGAAAGAACTCGTGTTGAGTGTATAGTAAAGATAGAAGAGTGATCTTGAGTCGATTTAGATTGGTTGATTTTTTCCTCTCTTTGCTCTCTTATTTAAGATTTTATTCCATGACGAGCAAAAACGGAACGAAAGACTGTCACATACTTAAGACATGAAATCGAAACTGTTATCCCAACTTATTGACTTATAGATTCAATCAGTCCCAACATTTTAGTCCCTCTTCGTGATTGCCTATTATTTTACCACTTTTTGCCCGGTCCACTTTTAAAAGAATTTTTTTGCACGTTTGTCGAAGATATCACGGATTTACGGATTAACAGTGTATTAGTACGGAACGAATTACTCGTAACAATGAAATGAAGCGTTAATAAAAATGGTATTGAGTTAAAATGACGCGAAATGAAAATTCTATTCTCGGCTCAATCGTTCTCAGATAAATTGAAATACTTTTTGTGTAGCGCAGAGTAGTGTACAGAGAACAGAATGTACAGTGTGCACTGACCTAATACAGAAATTCAAAATTGTGTGCAATTCAAAAACTTATCATTTAAAAATAACAAACTGGGTCGTGGGTCTTTTATATATTTCCTTATGTAAACAATAAAAATAATATAACGAGTTTATGTGGTTGTCCTACAGATCTCGCGCAAGCGCTTAGCCATTGCACGTGGAAACCTGTTTACGAGGCGAGGAAATAATTTTTCCTCACCAACTATGTCTTGGGGGGAGTAGTTCATTTCTATCTCGCTATTGTACATTTCCGTGTCATCATCGTAGTTGCTGCCTTTATGTTCGCGAATATCTTCCTTGCTTTTCGCCCTCAATAATTGCCCTTCCAAATAGATTCCATTTCTCCCAAATGTGACATTAATCTGCGAGTAAGCGGTATCCGATCTTGTAGCGGAACATTCATTTTCTCATAGTCCATATACAGAAGGATCTTAATTATAACATTGTCACACACAACCTTGTGCTTTAAGTTGTGCGAAATGAATGGTTTCGTCTGCACTAATTTGTTGAGCGCTAAATGCCTGCCATGGTAGAACTGGATAGAGCCGGTTTCCGAAAGTCTAATCTCTATTTACACCTTCAGGATGCGAATGATCAATAATTTTATAATCACCGCATTTGGCTGGAGCACCAATTCTTGCTTCTGCTAATCACTAATCTCGACAGATTATTACAGCTACAATTAAAGTAACAGTCTCTTGTATTCTTCAAGCAAGGCACACAATATAAAAGTTACTTTTTTGTTGTTCGCTTCGCACTGGCTCGAGCAAAACCATAAAGCACACTGAATTTCGTGACCATTGCCTTCGGTGGTTAGAAATAGCCTTCTTTAACTTTTTCTCAATAATTTGTTCAAACCAAATAAGCAACAAGTTTTGTTAAAAGTCACCGGTTTTTTAAATTTATTTTTGAAAAATTTCGGGGGGGGCTTTAGCCCCCTAGCCCCCCCCTCTGGCTACGTGCCTGTGTCCACCAGAAAGTTTCCGCGCGCGCTGGTTACAGTGGAGTTTCGAGGCAATAATCGGTTTTCCTGGCACTAAACGGTTTATTCGTCCCCACCGAAAGGAAAGATTCTGCCGGAGGAGGCAATTGTACTGTCGTCTACTTTTGTTAAACGTATGTATGGAGCGATCGAAGTAATTTGTTGATTTAACTTTGTCCCTTTCTTAATACAAACAGGTGCAAACCCACTGATGTCCGGACCATCAATGGATAAGGAATCTATGTTCAAAACTTCAGTTTTGAAGATGTGCTTCTTCTTAGGATTCGGGTTTCAGATCCGCGACGGAAAATACTCCGATTGGATTCCCATCCGCATCTGCCAACTCGTAAGAACTGGTGCCAATTCTGGCCAAAATTTTGCATGGCACATATAGTGCATCAAGTTTAGCGTTGTACGCGTCCCCCGCCGAGGATTGGCGGAAATTCCTTTTGAAAACCCGTTGGCCTATGGAATACACCGGCGCTGAATTTTTACAACGAAGGTTATAAGTATTTATATTCTTATTGTGAGCGTTCTTCAAATTTTTCACTACTATGGAATAAATTTTTTGATCTATTTCCCTTTTCCTTTCCACCCGTTCCTCCTCCGACATGTCTTCCTTGTCCCTGTCCATCCTGTGCTCTCCTCCTTTCCCTACTATTTCGTGTCCGAACAGAATGCGATATGGGGAGTATCCGGTGGCAGAATGGGGAGTGCTATTCAAACAGAATTCGATCTCGGACACCCGCGTGTCCCAAAGTCGCTGATCTTGCTTTACGTATGACCGAATGCATGAGTTAATCGTACGGTTCAATCGTTCGACCGGGTTAGATTGGCTGTGGTGCCTGGAATTAGTCCAATGCTGTATGCCGTATTTGGTTATAAGAGATTTGAATTCTTTTGAGAGAAATGTACTCGCATTGTCTGAGATTAAGTATTCGGGGACAGAGTAACGCCTAAACCAAGCTTCTTCTAGGATTTTTGTAACTTGCGGTGCGGAGATTCGTTTTACCGGTACTAGGAGACACCACTTCGAAAACAGATCCATAATTACCAGGAGATGCGCATGGCCTGTTTTACTACGCGGAAGGGATTGAATAAAATCTAGCGCGATAATCTGAAACGGTTTTGTAGTTAAACGTTGTTTGCCTGGCTCGGGGATCTGAGAGCGATTGGCAGGTTTGTTTTGTCTACAGATAGAGCATTTACGGATGTGCTCTCGGACATCTTCTGCCATTTTCGGCCAGAAATATTTTTGCCTTATCTTTGCTAAAGTTTTATCACTACCTAAATGTAAACTATCGTCATGTTCTTCTACTAGAATTTTTGCTCTAAGGGCTTCTGGTACACAGGTTTTCCATGAAAACCGATAATCAAGGAGATCCTCTGAAACAGAAATCAGTTTTTTTAGTGTTCCCTTTTCCACTTTAAAATCCTTGTATTTTTCAGGCATTTTTGCAACTTTCCTCATCATATCCACATACCACCCCTCTGTTATATTTAGTTCTTCTACGGATCTCGATAAAGCATCTGCTATCAGATTATCCGCTCCTTTTCTGTGCAGAATAATCATGTCGTGGCGTTGAAGGTCTAAACTCCACCGACATAAACGGGAGGAAGTTCTCCAACTACTTCGCATGATGTAAGTCAATGCGGAGGCATCTGTATAGACAGTAAATTTGGTGCCCTCCACATAGCACCGAAACTTTTCTATCGACTTGAGAACGGCAAGGCCTTCTTTCTCAGTCGCAAAGTACCTTTGTTGAGTTGTCGTTAATTTTTGGGAAAAGTATGCAATTGGTTTTTCTACACCTTCGTGGGTTTGTGTAAGAATACCTGCTATTGCAGCATCACTGGCGTCGCAGTGAATGGAAAAGGGGAGCGAAAAATCGGGATTCGTAAGTATAGGTGCACTAATCCAAAGATTTTTGATTTTGATGAAAGCAGTTTCTGCCTGGTCGTTCCAATGTACGGTTTTTGGTTTGTTTCTGAGGAGGTCGGTCAAGGGATGTGTAACTTCGCTATAGTCGATGAGGAATCTTCTATAATAGTTACACATTCCCAGAAACCTTCGGAGTGCTCGAAGAGATGTGGGTCGTTCATAGTTAACGATGGCTGATACGCGGTCTGGGTTGGGTTTAAGGCCTCCGTGTCCTAAAATGTAACCCAGATACGGTACTTCAGGTACACAGAACTGTGATTTCTGCAAATTAATTGATAAGTTGGCTGATCTAAGTCGCTTTGCTACTTCAGCCAACAGAGTTAAATGTTCCTCAAACGTATTGCTGATGATAATTATATCGTCTAAGTAGACGAATACGTTTGGCTCCAGTTCGCCTGCACCCAGGATTCGGTCCATTAGCCATGACAGTGTAGCAGGACTGTTGACCAAGCCAAACGACATTCGGGTGAACTGGAACAAACCTCGTCCCAAAACGGAGAAGGCTGTAAATTTACGCGATCTTGGGTGCAATGGAACCTTGTTACTTCTTGGTCAGACGGACTTCGACAAAACCCCTAGTCCCTGGTCAAGCCACGGGGACCGTCTGGGGTGGGCTCTCAACGGCCTCTTTTGCACAGGCGAGCTCGAGCGTGAGAGACGGAACTCTCAAGGTCGGCTATAGGGACACCAATCAGAACGACAAGAACTCGACTCGATCAAATTCAACTTAAATTTTATTACCTACAATGTGTGTTTGTGTGTATTGGTAGCCGGCCGGCGATGACTGTATCTGCTGCAGATAAGGATTTCCCGACCGTCGGATGCGTGGTGTCTTCGATGTTCGGCTTTTTGGGGCGGATGGGTCGATTTTCCCGACGGGGTGAGCGTTCGCCGATACTCGGCGAATGAATATGCGCTGCTACTTTTTGCTAGTAGATCGGACGATCGCCAACGTTTGCTGATTAACAAGGCAGCGGAAGGATGGTGCGTTCCTTTGGCTGAGGGCTTCATGAATGGTTTTCCACGTGCTGTTCTCACACGAGGTGTACGTTTGTCTCGGCCCACGAGACCGTTGCGGGCGGTTCTTGTTCCGTACCGTCTCCTCGTTTGACCGGGTACTATTGTCCTCCCCGTAAACTGCGGGTTTGTCGGCGGTTTCACGAAAGAAACCCAATGGGTCCTGATTCCTTGTATATTTATAAATACTTTCACGTCCTTGTATAAACTTTTGATTTCCGCATTTTAATTAACTTTTTACATACTAACTTTTTTTAAACTTTCCTGTCTAATCGCTGTCTGATCTTAAAATGAGTCCAATGAAATCCATAACCCAGTAGCCACCTATCCTTAACCAATTCTCTCTCTTTTCTTCTCTTTTTCCGAAGTTTCTCACATTTTCCTCCTTTTCCGGTAAACCAGTCAGTGCATGTATGTGTTTTGTGTTGTAATCTTAAGTGTACTGTATAACAAATTTTGTTCTGTGCTTTTTAAATTGACCGTTAGTTGCAAATAGCAAAGTGGAGTATTTTAATTATTTTTATCATGTATGCCAATAAATATTAAATTTGCTAGATTTAATCATTTCTTAGCATCCTTAAATTAATTTATTTATTCTACACATATATATCTATACTAATTTTTTATCGACTAATTATGATTTTATGGCAGATAGTCGCTCACCTATCAGTACTCATTGATATGCGACAGCAGTATGACCTAACCTGCACTCACTCTCTTACTCACATCCCAAAGCTGCATAGGGTAAAGTACTTAAACGGTAACAACCTGTAAGAATGCTTTCGATAAATCGATAGTCGAAATGTACTGTGCTGCTCCTAACCGACTGAAAATTCTGTCTGCATGTGGGAGAGGGTAGGAGTCCCTAACGGTTCGGTCATTTAATTTTCGCGCATCCAAGCATAGACGTACTGTGCCATCTTGTTTGTCCACAGGAACAAGGCGTAAGGCCCAATCGCTGTAGGAACGCTCTATTATTTTAGCCTGAAGCATCTTGTCCAATTCGACATTAATCTGTTCTTGTCTCCTCGGTGACGTTGGGAACGGATTAATTCGAGCGGGGGGGAGTTGCTTTGCTTCATCAGTTAATTCAATTCTGTGACTCAACCAGTTAGTAGTGTCTAATATACCTTCCTCTGCTACTTTGAAATGCTTTTTAATATTCTCTAGTTCTATTAGTTGTTCTTCACTCAATTTAGATCTCCGTTCGTCTTTCGCATGGTAATTTTCTGACTCTTCATTTATTTCTATATTTTCAACATCAGCGTGGCAAATCGTCGGTCGAATTTGAAACGATTTCCAAAAATTCATACCCAGAAGAATTCGTCTTCTGAGGCTAGGTACGACTAGGGCTTCAATTATTTTTGTCTCGCCATTAAACGTGACTGGTAGGAACACTGTTCCCCTCACGTGTAACTCCTCTCCATTGGCTGTTCTTAGACACACCTCAGAGGGAAAAAGTTGTAATTTATATCGTTCAATCAGCTTTAGTGAGCCAATCCCGAGAATACTCAGGTGGGCTCCGCTATCGAGTAGACCTACTAAAGAACTACCGAAAATGGTTATTTCAACGAATGGTCTCTCGTCATTCTCTAGGTGTATGATTGTTTCATTAATTTCATATAGGGAAGAATGACAATAATCGGTCTGGAGTACTTTTTCAAACCCATAGGTTTGCAAAGCCTTTAGTTGTTCTATATTAGAGAGGGGCTTTATGAACGCTCGACTTGTCGGCCCTCGAGGACAGTCTTTGACGCGTTTTTTTTCGCAAAATGGACAAGAATTCGTATCTACGTTATAAAACCCACATCTTTGGCAGAACCTATGCCTAGGTCTGTCACACTCACGAGCGTGGTGACCATGAAGCCGGCAATTAAAGCACGTACCGTCCTTTGGCGGTTGATAATTTCTCAGTAACGCATTGAGACCTTTCTGTGAATCCTGACCCTGATCCTCTCTATCGGTTCTACGCGAGTTTTTCCCTTCCTCATCCGATACATGGGCACGTGATTTGGAGTTATAAAAATTTCGCGATTTAAATTGGTCGTTCTCGAATTTCTGCCGAAATTTGGGCTTCGCCCCTGTATCCATTTCGTTCACCTGGACGTTTTTGCCCCGTGAATTAGTATCGTTTCCCGACGTTTGGTATTTGTACCAGAAAGTAGCATCTAATCGTCGACCGAACTTTTTAAGGTCCGCTAAATTATCGATCTCGGAAGATACCGCGTGACCCTTGTAATCCGCGCGTAGATTTCGAAACACGATTTCAAATTTTTTTCGCTCGGTCATTGGTTTGGTCAGCGAGTTGAAAATTTTCTGCATTTCCATAAAATAATCTTGAAACTTTTCGCGGGGACCCTGTTTCCTCGATATCGCGCGTATTTCACTAGTATGGTCGCGGTCTGGACTGAGAAACTCACGCTTGAGCTCCTCCTTTAACTCGTTCCAGGAGGTGAAATCGTCGTTTTCCACCCCTGTCATGAACCAAGTTTTCGCGGCCCCACTGAACAAATGAATAGCCGACCTAAATACTTCTCTGTTAGACATATTCTCCGATTTCGCGTAAAATTCTACTTCCCTTATAAACTTCATCAACGTTTGGCCATTATCGGTGCCATCGTACTTTAGCTTCCAGTCCGAGACTGGTCTTCCTTTACCCGACCGGCGATAAACCCTGTGCCTAGGTTGCGGACGCGATCTATCCGACGACCATCCGGACTCCGTGCCGGAAGAAGCATTTGAACTCGACTTGATATTACGCGATTGTTTCTGTTGTTGTCGCGACGGAACCCTAGCCTTTTTACTGTCTCGATCTGCTTTATTTGAATTTTCAGGATCACCGAAAGACTCAACCTTACTATGTGCGTTATCAATTGAGCTAAACTGAAGCATTCTCTGTGCCCACATTTGCATTTGTGGGGGCCCGAACATCCAAGGGTATGCCCCAGCCTGCATGAAGAATGGAAGTAAATTGTTCTGTATTGGGAATTGACTTGATTGATTATTATCTACTGATTGTAAATTACTTTTTAGGTATCGACCTGGCGTAACGAATACATTTCCGTCTTCTTGACTAGATAGCCCCGACGATTTATTCCCATTGTTCTGGTTTTGATTTACGATCGCTAATTTAGACATACTCTGATTGATTTGTTTCTCCATTTCTTGTTGACCCAGCGGCGAGAAAAAAGAAAAATATTGGTTATAAGTTTGACGAATGCACGTGCATAAAGCGTCAATATCCGAGAGATCGTTCTCCTCTTCAGCGTTTTCCATAATGCGTCTAACGCGCGCGAAACAATGAACCAATCGCGTTTTTAAGCTTTCCTTCGTCCCTTCATGTCGTTTATAATTTCCGAGAAAATCTTTGATTTCCTTAACTTTAGTATCAATTATTGAAATTTCCGCGTCGACACTGGTATCTAATCTATTGAAATCTAAATCCGCATGACCCTGTTCTTTTTCTACTTTGATTTGCTCTCTTAAACGTCTGGCGAGAGCAGCGCGTGTTTCCGTTTCAGTAAACTCGATTCCCCGAATTGCTAGTTCATGTTCGATTTCTTCCCTGACTAAGTGGTGGACTAAAAGACTTTTATATTGCATGTCGAATTCTACATCCATTTTGTAAATGAAAGTTGAACAGTTCTACTACACCAAAATCTGCTTCGTTTGGAGGATGAAGCGAAATCTAAATCAGCGTACTGATTTTTACCTCCCCGCGTGGGATAGACAAATTTTATTTGAAAAGTGGGGTTTTTGAAGTTGGGCGCCAATATGTTACCTCGAGCTGCTCAGGGTAGGAGAAATTATGCTTGTCTGTGGTGAATATAAATGTCACCCACCATCATATGCACTCATTTAGAGGGTGACCCATTTGCCTTCGGTAATATCACAGACAATGCAACCAGACGAGGACCAGCAAACGGGTGTACTTACGTAGGGGATGCTCAAAAGCTACGACCTGATTAGACTTACTGGACGACAACCAACGACGAGGGCTGGCGACTCCTTTTGAGTCCGAAATTCGAGCAAAATCGAAACGTGATGCAAATTCACTAAACCAAGGCTCAGTTAAGTTACAATATCACTAATCTTCATCATTAAACATCTTAACTCTATTTATTACTTATAAATAACCTAATTCTAAGTGACGTCACTTGCTACTTGCGGTTTGGTTTTACGGGTGTAGACGGAAGATGGCCGGATCGTCGACTGGGTGACATGTTGGTGGTTTACGGTGACAATGGCTGTGTATGGCGGCAGTGGCGGTGCGTCGGTTATAACTGGGACTCTGGTCCAACGGTTAGCCGTCGGAGCGTGTATGGCGTGCGTCAGGGTTGCCGGCAGGGAAAAAAGGATGGCGTGGTGGCTGCCGGGATTGTTTCCAGGGGGGTCTTGGCACGTGGCGACGGACAGAGAGCCGTATGTTGGCGGTAGTTTCCGTTCCTGTTCTTGGTCTCGTCCTGCGAAGGAATAGGTTCCAGATGACAATCTGGAGCCAAGAATAAAAGGTCCTCTGGGGACCTACCCAGAGGTATTAGTTACATAGCCATACAACCATGTGGTACCCGCTACCACCTTCCCGTCTACTTTTTTGTACCCAATTTTTACCTTTTTTTCCGGTATTTTAATTTGTCTGTGAACCGTCTTCTCACCGTTATTTTACTTTGCGTACCACTAAATTTTAGATTAATATTTTAACGACAATCAACTTTTAACATGAATATTTTACAACTACCTTTAAAACTCTATTACTCTAGTCCATTAATCAGTCCTTTTGTGTTTGGACTTTTACTAACTGTAACTATAAAAAAGCATTAAATCAATTAACCTGCATCACTTTTAACACTTAACAAAAATTACTTTAGAAAATTAAGAACACCGCGCGCACTTCTTATTTCTTTGATTGTCAGAGCCGAAAGAAGGATCAGGGCCTGGAGCTGAGCCTAAAACGGTGACGTATTCGTAAGTCGGCACCGGAGATGAACCGAACACCTCCGAAGTTTGACAGCTCGGCTATATCCGTTTGCTAACCCTTTTACTGGCTACTCTACCCGTGGCGTGTAGCGGCGGCTAAATGAGACAGGTACCGCTGTAAATAAGTACTGTGAAATGATGTGGGTACCATTTGGGTGGCAGTGGAGCTCGTAGCAGGAAAAGGCAGAGTTGGATTTGCATGCTGGGAGGGCAAAATATTGAACCGCTCAAGGATTGATATTTATTGTGGCGGAGCCATCAATTGCTCATCGTAACCGACGGTTACAATTATTACTATATTGAACAATAAATAGGCGACAAAGAGTAATCAACAAACAACAAGCCATAACTTTTAAAGTATTCAAAATAGATATTTAAAGTCTTCAATAAAGTTATTCGCAAAAGTAAGAGCTACAAATTTGCTGAAGGCATCATTTCGATATAATCACTTCCAAGAAAATTTGTGAAAATATCTCACTCATAGGGGATTAATCAGCAAAAGCACAATACCAAATGAAAGGGCATATTACCTCCATTAAATTCTCCGAAGAGACTATTGACCTAAAGTAAGCCGTTTTGGCGTTAATAATAGATTGCATGTTTTTGGTCATATTTCTGGCTATGGGAAATGATAAAAATCTTTCGTCCGCATTTAATGTTAAATATCTCTTTTGATAATAGTCCGATTTCAACAATCTATAGCTTGTTCCAAAGGTATTCGTTAAAGCTGTCTAAAAATATATAAATTGTTAATCTATATTGTCGATTTCGGCAGATAATTCAAAAAAACTGCAAAAAACGCCATTTTTACGCATTCAAACATTCATATCTTGGAAACCAAACATCAGAATCAAAAACAAATTAATACTGTTTTTTAGTTCTTTCATTTAAAATTGGTTTGGATAAGATCGGTTCAGCCATTGCTGAGAAACACGAATGAGAATTTGTCCGTTACATACACACACACACAGACATTGTCCCAAATCGTCGAGCTGAGTCGATTGGTATATAAGACTCGGCCCTCCGGGCCTCGAAAAAAATCTTGAAAGTTTGAGCGAATTCTATACATTTCTTTTATAAGAAATGTAAAACTTGTCGTTCTTGTTTATAGACCTATGAAATTTTCACTTGGTGATATCCAGCCCCGTGAAAACTGTTTGTTGCCTGAAGCTGCCACCAAATGCCAGTAGCGCTAGCTACGTTTCAAATGTTTAAGGTCTATTCACATGAACTGTACAACACTGTTTGAAAGTGGGAATCAAAATAAGTAAATAATAACAATACATGAAAAAGCACGATTTTTCTTATATTGCTTATTCTCTATAAAGTCCGAACGCTTTTATCACCTGAGTTCTAGTTAAGCACATCAAAATGAAGTTTATTTGTGTTCGACAAGTTTCAGGTTGTGTAAACAATATTGGCTCGTAGCAATGTGAACGTTGCTTAAAGCGCGTTAGCTGTCATTTTTGGCAACTATCCGAGCCAGGAAGCCAGCTTATGTTGGCTTCACTCATTTTTCAAAGAAACGTCAAAACATTCACCCTCTTGGTGATATCTTATTGTTGAGTAAGTAGTTTGCAATGTGCTGGTGGAAAAAAATAACTTAAAACGATTCCGTGCATATCACAATATCAATTTCAAGTGGATTGTAGTGCAATTTACTTCTCAACATTGATTATAGTGTACATTTGCACTATAAAGTTGACCTAATTCAACCAGAGAATACAATGTCACATTCATTTGTGAACTAAAAGTTGATTCACTTGTGAATGTTTACAGTACAATCTTCCGAATCAATCCGCGAATGAAGAACACGATTTTCTTCTTTCAACATAGTACGTGTCATTCTTTTACTTGGCTCACATCTTCGGAAGTTCATCTCTACCTACGTTCAGTTGTGTTCTTTTGGAGAGTTTTAGTCGGATCGTGAATGAACGACTGGCTGCTATCAAAGCAATGAGCGGATTCGCCAAGAATCATGCGAATGAATGATAATTTCCATCCCTGGGGGGGAGGATGGAGGGCGGTCAGTGTAAAGTATTCAAGGCCAAATTTTTTTTCAAAAAAAAATTGCGATGCTGAGAGTTTTTGTCAATTCATTCACTTTCCATATAATAATGCAACATTTGAACAATATTTTCATAAATTTTCATTGGGCGAGTGACAGGGAATCTTGGAAGGCACCTCGAAAAAATACGGTGTGCATCATAACTCAAAATCTACCGGACCAATCGTTTCGAAATTTTGCACAGTTCTTCTTCACATCATTCTCCTTTCGATAAAATTATTATTATAACTATTTTAACAATAAAATGTTAGTAGATGTTTTTGAGCGAAAATGGAATTTTTGGCTTCAAGTGCTACGAAAAATTTAAAAATCAAAAAAGAAAAACTCAGGAAACATGTACTTTCTAACCCCTCAAACAGATAGTGACGGAGAGAGAATGGAAGTCGCAAAAGAGACAAAAAAATATTTCAATTTATTTAATTACATAGAAGTGAATAGAAAGGAGTGTGAAATGCGTAGGTTATTTGGTGATTATGTCAATGTCGATATGACCAATGAACTTTAAAAGTAATGTCGCTCTTTCAGTTGATTGCTATGCCGATATATCTTCCTTAGATTTATAGTATGCAATTGATTTTGTTTCATTTGGAATTCTTGTTGTGGAGATACAGATTAATGAATCCTATATAAACCAGTATCATGAAAACGAAATGGTTAAAACTATCAAAATGTATTAAAATACATTGGTGGTATGGCGAGTGGCCATTAAAAATTTTCTTGGCCATAAACACTGCTTTTGACGATTTCGGAGCCCATTAATATAAGCATGTAAATTCTTGAAAGTAAATCATACTTTTTAGTATATTCAGAATTTCTAGCATTTGGTCACATTGATCGTGTTAACGTCAACTTGGGGGTTCCAGTATAACTCAGTACCGTTTGTTGCTACACAGTAATGTTGTATGGCATAAATGTAGTCAGATCAACTATCTTTTCAATACATCGACTCTAATTGTAATCCTCGCTCATTTAGTTGTGGAATATGGAGCACTCAAACGAAACATGTACTGAATTATTTTTCTCTGGTCTACTAGTTGAGACAGCCATTAAAACTTCAAGTGATTCGTTCTCAGCTAAGGGCAAATTCGGGCAGCTAAAATCTTCGCTATTAGTTAGAAGATACATTGTCCTTGCATCTCCCATCGAGATTTCAGGGGGACATTGGGGGACTTTTTTCCCGGATCCAATTTGTGGATATTTTAGGACATTGATTTGTTATTTTTCATATAACTCCATTCCAATGCGATATATATATATATATATATATATATATATATATATATATATATATATATATATATATATATATATATATATATATATATATATATATATATATATATATATATATATATATATATATATATATATATATATATATATATATATATATATATATATATATATATATATATATATATATATATATATATATATATATATATATATATATATATATATATATATATATATATATATATGCATTTCTAATAATGTAAACAGAAAGCTGGCATTCTTAGCTTTAAAATGGCATATTTGAACGTATGTTTCATTAAAAATTCAGCAAAGATACGAACAGTTGAGAAAATGCACGTGATATGTCTAATTTTCATAATTTTTATCTTTAGACATCCATATTACACAGTTAAGTCAAATATATTTCCGAGATACTCTGGTTATTTCTTAGCTAGAGTATATATAAACATTCAGTATAGAATTGAGTTAAATTGGAGTTGATGCAATTTTCGATTTTTGGCCACATGCCTCCCCATAGTGCAGCGTTCTGTGCAGAAATTATCGTTTTGATTCTGCACCAGACGGAGAATGTTCCCATCGGACCTGTCGATGCTGTCGGGGAAATACCCGATGTAAAGCGCTTATTTTGGAATCTGCGACGCTTCAACGACTTCCAATGAAGCGCCTTCCCAGGGCTTGATCGCAGCTGTGGCATCCTGCAGCCACTTAGCTGTATCTTTACATAGGCGATTTAGAGATACTCTTGTTTGTAGGTGCACTTCCTAAACTTGCGTCTCGTATTGCTTGAGCTCTGTTTCATGACGCTATCGATCAGCGCGCATTGAGTAGCATTCAGCTGTTCATGGCTGAAGGTATTCGCAGGGTACTCAATCGGAATGATAGCCATTGTTCGCGATAGCGAAGATTTGCTTCAACCAGAATGTTCTCCGACCAGAACATTCTCTGACCAGCCCGACACACCGCTCAGCGAAACATCTCGAACCCAGCAAACTGCGCAATTTACTAGCGACGCCACGAACGAGGGAGAAAGAAAAAGGATGCGCACGCGCCAACATGCCGCAGCACGCCACACACTGATGACGCCATCCTGAGCGTTGATTGGTGGGCCAATCAGCGTCAGCCATTCAGTTCGCCGAAGCAGCAGTTCAGGTATAAATACAAGCGTCCTGTTCTCAATGATTCATTCAGTTTCCAACCTTTGTAAAGAAAAGTGTAAATGTAAGTGAAAGTAATAAAATAGTGTAAAAGTCACAAACTGTTCATTGGACTAGTTGGATCCCGAACGTTCCTGTTCCGCCTGGTTTTGTTTCCATCCAGCTAGAATTCTCTCGTCGCATTGTGGAAGCGGCGCCAGGGGAATTTACCCAGTATTGAAAGTTTGGATTCTCTCGTCGTATAAGGAAGCGGTGCCAGGGGAATTCATAGATGTGAAGTGCCAACTGGCCGTTCCCGTTGCACCCAAATATATCTTCAGCCCTTATGTTGGTAGCGACACCAACATAATTATGGTCCTTCGAACCGGATGAAACGCGTGAAAATTATACTCAGTGTAGTAAGAAGAAATATCCCACTGCAAGTGATTTGTGAATGATAAAAAAGTGAACTGAACAGAAACCTTTAAACAAGAAACAGTGACATTTACCTAGTGAAGAATTATTCTCTAGAAAAGGTGTGCTATTGTTGGTGACTCTCAAGTTGTGTTCCGCTTCCTGTAGCAACATTCCATTCCCGATGCCACTAGCTCACACCCCAGACAAGAAGCCAACCACCATGGAAGACGCGAAGCCCCTCATCCATCAACGTGGCCAAGTGAGAGCAAAGGTCACCGCCATCATAAGGCAAATTGAAAAAGCAGAACGAGATGCTTCTCAGGTGAGTCTCCCATTGCTGAGAGTTTATTCCAGAAAACTTGATGCACATTATGATGAATTTAACGCGCTCCATAAAGAGATTTTAAGCGTGATTCCTTTTGGTAAAATTGATGATCAAGACGAAAAATTGAATGAATTTGAAAACATCCACACTGAAGCTATGGTACGTGTGGAATACTTAATTGAATCCTTATCAAAGCCTTCTCCCAATGCAGTTGTGCCAATCCCTTCTACCAGTTCCGGTCTCCCAGTACAAGTAATTGTTCAACAGCAACCTCTTAAAGCTCCCATTCCTACATTTGATGGTAAATACGAAAACTGGCCTCGTTTCAAAGCATTGTTTACAGACATCATCGGTCGTTGCACAGATTCCGATGCAATCAAGTTGCATCACCTTGAAAAGGCATTAGTTGGTGCAGCTGCGGGCATTATCGATTCAAAAACTTTAGTTGAAAATAATTATAATCATGCATGGGAGATTCTGGTAGAACGGTTTGAAAACAAACGTGTGATTATCGATACGCACATTTCTGGGCTTTTAACAATGAAGAAAATTAATAAAGAGTCTCACAGTGAGTTGCGTGATCTGGTTGATAATTGTACTCGCCACATAGAAGGTTTGAAGTTTTTAGATCAACCAGTTGATGGTACAGTTGCCCTGTTTATATGTAAATTGTTAACCCTGTCCCTTGATCCAATAACTCGTAAGCATTGGGAAAGAACATTGGAACATGGTGAACTTCCTGATTTAGAAAAAACGTTGAAGTTTCTTAAAGATCAATGCCGTGTTCTCGAACGTTGTGAGTCTGATCTGTCTCCTCCCATGAAACAATCACAAGGTAAGCCCCCTCAAGCGTCCCCTAAGCCTGCTAGTGTGAAAATTCACGCGGCAACCTCCGAATCCAAGGCTGATTCCTGCCAGTTATGTGGGCAAAGCCATCTTAATTACCAGTGTCCAGAGTTTCGAAAAATGTCTATACCCGAACGATTAGCCAAAGTACGAGATGCTAGAGTATGCTTTAATTGTCTCCGCCGTGGACATCGTTCCGCTGATTGTCCCTCCAAAAGTGTTTGCAACAACTGCAAAAAACGTCACCATACCCTTTTACACAATGAAGCTACAGCCCCTTCACCCACATCATACAGTCCACCCTCTAAAGCAGAAAGTATACCAATGAAATTACCCGCCAAACCAGTAGAACAGAAGAATCCAGTTGAAGTGCCTCAACCCCAAACTGATACCGTCTCCTCATCATGCTCCATCAATGGTCAAAAAACGTCCTTACCAAATGTCTTATTACTTACAGCTGCATTACATTTGATTGATAAGCATGGTCAATCAATCCTTTGTCGTGCCTTTTTAGATTGCGGTGCTCAAACGAATCTTCTGTCCCTTGCCATGTACCAAAAACTAGGTCTTGAAGGTAGTCCCGTAAACGTTGATATCGTAGGAGTGAGCAACGTCCGTACCAAAACTAACTGCCTTGTTTCGGTTGAATTCCATTCTTTGTACAATGATTTTAAAACCAATATGAAGTGTTTGGTTGTCCCTAAGATCACGAATCCTATACCTTGTAAGCCCATTGACGTATCAAAATGGAACATTCCCCCAAGCTTGCATTTGGCTGATCCTCAATTCCATACCCCGGCTGATGTAGATTTACTGATTGGTCTAGGCCACTTCTTCGCGCTAATAAAAAATTGGTCATTTCATTATTGGTGAAAATTTACCTGAGCTCCGTGAAACCGAATTTGGTTGGGTCGTTTCCGGTGAAATCCGTGATGAAACGGCGGTCTTCATCAATGTGCTGCAGATAAATGTAGTAACTTTGGAATCTTTGAATGAAATGATCAAACGGTTTTGGGAAATCGAAGAAGTGGAAGACAACTCCTTGCCCAACATCGAAGAACAAGAGTGCGAAGAAACGTTCCGTCGCACCCATCAACGCGATACCTCTGGACGATATATGGTGGATCTCCCTTTTCGTGAAAATGTCTCACAACTTGAGGATAATCGATCAGTAGCCCTTCGGCGCTTTATGTTTCTTGAGAGGCGTCTCCAACGAAACCCTGAGTTACACCTCCAATATGCTAATTTTATACAAGAATATATATTGCTTGGTCATTGTATAGAAATTCAAGAAATGAATGATACACCCGGCATGTTGAAATATTACATGCCTCATCATGCTGTCCTCCGTCCTGCTAGTTCGAGCACAAAACTAAGAGTTGTTTTTGATGCTTCGGCTAAGTCATCCCCCTTTTCTAAATCGTTGAACGATGTTTTGCAAGTCGGAGCTCCTGTACAAAGTGATTTGTTAACAAAATTATTACATTTCCGTCGTTTTCCCTACGTGTTCACAGCTGATATAACTAAAATGTACAGACAAGTTCGTGTCAGTCCTAAGCACACACCGTTTCAGCGCATTTTTTGGCGTTCCCATCCAAACGATACCCTCCGTGTTTTAGAATTGCAAACCGTGACGTATGGTACGGCCGCAGCGCCATTTCTTGCCACTAGATCATTAGTACAGCTTTGCGAAGATGAAGGTGATAAGTTCCCTTTAGCTAAGCGCATTATCCTTGAAGATTGCTATGTGGATGACGTGTTGTCCGGTGCTGACTCGATCGAAGAAGCTGTTGAGTGTCAACGTCAACTCCGAACAATGCTCGATCGAGGAGGTTTTCCCATACACAAGTGGTGCTCAAATCATGATGCGATTCTCCAAGATATACCAGAGTCTGAGCGTGAAAGGTTAGTGAATCATGATCAACTATCTACTAACCAGGTAATTAAAACCCTCGGGCTCATCTGGGATCCAACCGAAGATGAGTTTCTGTTTGCCACAGATTCACTGTCCTATAATGATAAACCCATAACCAAAAGACTAGTAATCTCTATTGTTGCGAAATTATTCGATCCATTAGGACTCTTGTCCCCAACCATTGTAGTAGCAAAACAATTGATGCAAAAAAACTTGGATCGCCAAGATTGACTGGGATACGCCTTTAGAAGCAAACATTCTTAACGAGTGGCAACAGTTGTATTCATCCCTACAACAAGTTAACGAAATAAAAATTCCAAGACCAGTTGTCTCCTCGTATTGTGATGTTTATGAGTTGCATGGGTTTGCTGATGCATCAGCAATTGCATACGGCGCCTGTCTTTATATCCGTAGTACCAATTGTCATGAAATCGTCATAGTACGTCTACTTTGCGCCAAATCGAAGATAGCCCCCATTAAAGAAATGACGATTCCTCGCAAGGAGCTATGTGCTGCCTTATTGCTAACCCGCTTGGTTCGTAAAGTAATCCCTGCTCTCCGAATGAATTTCGCGATTGTTCGGCTATGGTCGGACAGCCAGATTGTTCTAGCTTGGCTGAAAAAACCCTTAGGAATGCTAAAATCGTCTAACCAAACAAGAGTACGAGAAATTACTAAAGATGGTGCGAATTTCCCTTGGTCTTATGTACGTTCGAAAGATAATCCTGCGGATGTAGTATTCCGCGGGCAGCTACCCGCATTATTGAAATCTAACGAGTTGTGGTGGGAAAGCTCTCCATTTCTCAGATCTGTAGAATACAAACCAGTGCCCCTCGATGATATTCCCGACAGTGAATTGCCTGATCTAAAGCCGGTTTCAGTTCTTGTAATGTCCCTGTTTAATACTGATAACCTTCCGCTTTTCAAAAAATATAGTTCATTCCGAAAGCTGCAACGCATTCTTGCCTATGTACAACGTTTTATCCGTAATTGTCGAATTAAATCTCCCGCTGGTCGTACCTTATGTAAATTCCCCACTGTCGCAGAGCTTAAAAATTCACTACACACAATAGTGATTGTCATACAGCAGAGTGTTTTGCTCGACGATATCGTCCGCCTGAAGGAGAAAGAGCCATGCAAGCGAATAGGCATGATTGGTCCAGTCCTGCAAGATAATGCACTGCGTGTTGGTGGAAGACTTCAAAACTCTCGCCTGCCGTTAGCAACAAAACATCAATATATTCTCCCTAAACACCCGATTACAGACCTCATAATTCGAGCATACCACGAAGAGCATTTGCATGTCGGTCCATCTGCTCTTTTATCAGCTCTGCGCCAACGGTTCTGGTTGCTTGGCTCCAGGTCCGCAGTAAGAAAAATTACACGAAGTTGTGTTCGATGTTTCCGTGTTAAACCAAAGAGCGTTACTCAGTACATGGGTAATCTTCCGAAATATCGAGTTACTCCTTCCGCTCCTTTCGAGATAACAGGTGTAGATTACGCAGGCCCATTTTTTGTCAAACAAGGTACAAGAAAGCCAGCCCTCGTAAAGGCCTATGCTGCTGTATTTGTATGCATGGTTACAAAACCAGTTCACTTGGAACTTGTGTCAGACATGACCTCAGCTGCGTTTATTGCTGCCCTTCAACGGTTTGTCAGTCGTCGTGGTTTAGTCCGCGAGCTGCATTCTGATAATGCAACAAATTTCCATGGATCAAAAAATGAGCTACACGAACTTTTCCGTCTATTCCACAATAGCGTTGCTGTGAATCACATTGAATCTTTTTGTAATAGCAAAGAAATCTCTTGGTCCTTTATACCACCTTATGGGAAGCCGCCGTCAAAAGCATGAAATACCACCTCAAACGCATTATCAAACAAACTAACTTAACATTCGAAGAATTTGCTACCTTATTGTCTCAAATAGAAGCTATCTTGAATTCCCGCCCGCTGTTCTCTCATTCCGATGACCCAACCGAATCTGAAGTAATTACTCCATCACACTACCTCATAGGACGCCCACTTACTGCCATTCCAGAACCTTCCTATGGAAGTATAACTATGAATCGGCTTTCCAGATGGCAGCATTTACAACAAATGCGTGAACATTTTTGGAAGTCTTGGTCCCGTGATTATCTTGTAAGTTTACAGCCAAGAGGAAAGAATTATCGTCTCCTTCCAAATGTATCTCCTGGTATGATAGTTCTGGTAGAAGATAAAAATATGCCTCCCCAAAACTGGAAATTGGGACGAATCGTTAACGTATACCCTGGTGATGATAATCTGGTCCGTACAGTTGATGTTAAAGTGGGAGAAGTAGTATTCCGTCGTCCAGTTACTAAACTGTCATTACTACCTATTGACGATAATGAGCTCTTAATTAATCGTTCCAAACTAGTATCTCAAGATAGGTCTTCCGAATCAACCCACAACCCTGCCGGGGAGGATGTTCGCGATAGCGAAGATTTGCTTCAACCAGAATGTTCTCCGACCAGAACATTCTCTGACCAGCCCGACACACCGCTCAGCGAAACATCTCGAACCCAGCAAACTGCGCAATTTACTAGCGACGCCACGAACGAGGGAGAAAGAAAAAGGATGCGCACGCGCCAACATGCCGCAGCACGCCACACATCGATGACGCCATCCTGAGCGTTGATTGGTGGGCCAATCAGCGTCAGCCATTCAGTTCGCCGAAGCAGCAGTTCAGGTATAAATACAAGTGTCCTGTTCTCAATGATTCATTCAGTTTCCAACCTTTGTAAAGAAAAGTGTAAATGTAAGTGAAAGTAATAAAATAGTGTAAAAGTCACAAACTGTTCATTGGACTAGTTGGATCCCGAACGTTCCTGTTCCGCCTGGTTTTGTCTCCATCCAGCTAGAATTCTCTCGTCGCATTGTGGAAGCGGCGCCAGGGGAATTTACCCAGTATTGAAAGTTTGGATTCTCTCGTCGTATAAGGAAGCGGCGCCAGGGGAATTCATCGATGTGAAGTGCCAATTGGCCGTTCACGTTGCACCCAAATGTGTCTTCAGCCCTTATGTTGGTAGCGACACCAACAGCCATCGAGTACGACCTGGCCGTTTCGTTGAAGGTTGGGCGCTGCTCAGTTTTTAGTGTCTGTCTAGGATCCTGACCCTTGATCTTCTTCTGTTGCTTTTCCTTCCTGCACCCACTATTGTTCTCCAAGTTTGCTTTACGCGCAATCTTTCTCCTCTTCCACCTCCATCGCCGCAATCTTCTCCAAACTCATGTTTACAGTGTTCTTAGTGATTTCCGTTTTGTTCCCACGAATACCTAGATTAAGAAAGTCAACCCTGTCAGAGCCCCGCTTGACAGGGTAAGGGCTAAAATACTGTGGGGTGTGTCGTTATTCCCCACAGGCTCCGTGCGTGGCTTGGTATTTGTCATCACTGGGGTTCGAAGTGTTGAGGCCCCCCTCCATTCATCCCTCGGCACGGATCGCGTCACACCTTGGATTGGGGCATAAATTTTACGGTACAGATCAGTAATATCGAAATTTTCTATTGACAATGTCAGATAATTTAATAATTCCAACACAGGAATCATCCCCGGAACATTAGGAATTTTTGGTGTTCTGGATAGTACTGGGAATTTCTTGTCGAATCTTAATTTTCCGAGACCAGGAGCTACTTACTTTGGTTCTCTCGCAGCACTTCCGAAAGATGTTATTTTAGGAACCTTCTTAAAGGACATCTTCTGGTCTTTACTAGATAGTCTTCTTCCTATAACTTCTCGGCACTCCAGTAGATGTTTCTTCTTGTGGGTCATCAGACCCGTTCTCGTCAAAAGAGCTAGGCGGTTCGTTGGCGATAGTGTTGTAGCTTTCTTTACCAGCTCTGCAAAACATCGCTTGGATGTCCCTTGAGAAATCGTTTCAGTTTATCACCGTGTAGTTTGTACTCGGTACATGTACAGATATGCGCAGTCTCCCCATAGTAGGAATACCGTATAGCATTCCTACTGCAAGAATCACCCTTGTGATTCTTGCCACAGTTTCCGGGCCTTATTGGTACAATGAGTGGCTGTGTGTCCCGATTGTTTGCAATTAAGGCAGTTCATGACTACCTATTCCATTCTCTACCCTTAAGGTGAGTATGTATACGTCATAGTCCCGACTAAAGTGCTCGTAACAATCTATATCGTTGGCCTGCTATCACGACCCTGTCCCTGTCCTAGCGGACCTTTGATATTTTGGCTATAGGCGTGAAGTATTCTGTCAGATCTTTAGAAATCCGTAAACAATTCAACGATATAGCTTTGGCCCGGAAAGAACCAGTCAAGACTAGGGGAAACCGAGGAGAGTTGAAACAGAGGAGAGTTCAAACAACGCCCATTACTAGCGAAACCATACCGTTAGAAATCTGGCCAAAGTACTTTTGTTTTTCATCTTTCGTACATGTTTAATAAAAACATTTTGAAAATATTCCTAGCGGTATGGTTCTCGACAAACATATGATTACGGCCTAAAAGCCAACTGTCAAAATTCTCTTTGAAAGGAAATTCCGGACAAATCGTTAATGGCCAAACACAGTTCGTAGCAGTTAATGAAAGAGAAAACTTTGCTCTTTTGTTTACTACCAACACCTGGGATTGGCGATCAACGGTTTGTCCGGAATTTCTACTCAAAGCGAATTTTGGCAGTTGGCTTTTAGGCCCTAATCATATGTTTGTCGAGAGTTTTGCTAGAAATGGGCATTGTTTCTCCTCGGTTTCTCCTACTGAGAATCGTTTGATATTGGGGGGTTGGAATCGAGCCTGACCCGAGCTCCATTTGACCATCCAGAGAGGGAACCATTGAAACCATGAACGCACGAGGTCTGCGCTCACGCTGACGGGAAAGCAACAATAAATATGTTAGGAAAGTTAAAAATTTCTTCATCTCAGCCGGTTTCCAACCACGCACCGACCCAGCTTAACAACCTGATATTATTCAAAACACAAATAATATAAAACAACACTGAAACAAATAATTGCCTAAATGAAAGAAAACAGATTCAAAACGAATAATAAAAAATGCGCTCCCTAGTACCACCAAGTGGGTGAATTCTGAACTATTCATCGTAGGGCATTCATCTTGCCGAAGACATCACTTGTCTGGACAGTGATCTAGAAAAATAAAAATTCCGAAAATTGCATGCACACTATAACGCCTCCTGGCGAGTGAATTCCCAATAAGTTTTTACATCATCGAATATTTCTTGATTTCCTCTAGAACTTTGCAATAAATCGTTGCAGTATTGAACAACCCTTGACCCTTACAACAATTTTGATTAGAACATTGTCTTCCTAAATTATCAGATTTTTGAGATAAAGCTCATTCAACCATTTAGTGGAAAATTGTATGGTCCCTAGCGCTGCCTAGTGATTGAATTCTGAATTTATTTATTTACTATCAGGAAACCCTTGAACTGCTGATGAACAATGCAGAAGAAACCACTTTATTAGCTAAAAAGATTGTTTTAAGATAGAATTTAGAACTAAGAAGATTCAATTCCTGCAATGTCAGATGCTAACGCATACACGTCCGGACCTATCATCGCCGTGTGTCTCCCTGCACAAGTTACTTTAGGCAAGAAATCCATCGTAAGCAGGATTGTTGTGTGCATTTGCGATTTCGAGGCAATTTTTTTAAAACTAATTATTCGCGTTACACAAAAGTCGTTGAACAATGAGCATCTTAATCTTAATAATAGGAATACACATCGCTTGTGACCGTTAAGTTGGCTGGACCAATTATAAAATCAAATAAAGAAATTCAGTGTGCTGAGTAATATATAAATTTTCTAACACTGCACTTTGACCAAATCTCAGCTTTGCGCATAAAAGGCGTAGCAGAACGTCGGATAACATTTCCAACAACACGAAGGTGGACGTTAGCAATACATACAACACCCAGTTCGATTTCTATATGCGCAATCTCCATGATATTCCGGCGTACCGGTTAACTGTTTCAAAAATTTACGGCAAGAAACACAAAGGTCCCCAAAGTACCCGACTAATAGCTTTTTACTTTTATTTTCAGGCAAATGAAAAAAGAAGTTGAGTTCAAGATGGCCATTGTAGGTCCTAGCGAAATTGACAGAAAATATACTGGAATGTAACATTCGTTACAAACACAACGCACACTGGGTTACTATTGTAGCGTCTAAATTCTAAACAGTGACTAACCGGTGGTAGGGGCGGGAATAAGATGTCCCGTTCAGCGAACCGCTTTGAAGTCGTGAACCGAATTGATGGCACCCGCCACGAGTCGCCCATAGAAATCCTCAATTGCCGTCGCAGAGGTTTTAACGGACATGATCGAATACGTTCGGTATTATTCGCGTTATTAATCAGGTAATACTAGATCAAAAATGATGTCTACCTCAAGAGACGGAAGAGAATGACCCTTAGGGTTAAATCCTCTATAATAAACAACATCTAACATCTACCTCAAGAGAATTAAGAGACCTGATTAAAAAACAGGATTGTGGTAGGGTTTATAATGTTACCAGTGTATTCGAAATTCTAAAAAAATCTTTACAGATTACACGAATTTTTGACATGTTCCACGGTGTCACTGGCTGGATTGAGCCAGTGAACTAGCGAGGTGGTACCGTTTGCGAGTGTTGCAGCATACTTAATGCAAAGCCGAAGAATGATGAACTTGTTACAAACTGGCTGGATTACGTGTACGTGCATAATCGATTGAAAATTCCAGATCATACCGAGGTGAATGTGTGAGATACTATTACCATTAATAAACCATAAACGACAACGCTGTTCTATACGTTATAAGATCAATGTGAAACTGCATGGAATCAAGTTGAAAGTAGGGTAGCGAGGCGGTGCTGTTGGTGAGTTTCACATTGTCCACGATACAATCCGGGTAATAATTATCCGTAATCAGACTATTACTTCTTTTTAAAACATACCACTTACAGGAATGCATTCAAAAGGAGCTGAACCTGCAACATCCTTCGTTTATGCTTGACCTCATGATGGCGCTAAATGTAGTTTCGTGGAACATATCAAAATGACCGAAATCAATGATATTAAACTTTGTTATGAGAAACATCAGCTGGACGAGAACTACCGATTTCCACCCACACATCAGAGCACCAGTATTCGCACTACCTACATAATGCTGGCTGCGCCACTAGGGCATTATACCAATACAGAGGTGTCGGCTCCAAACAAATTCATCAGCTAACTGGGGGAAGACGCTGAAAACCGTAGGATCTGATGGTGCTGTGCTAATTTACCACGAGCAGCGCAAGTTCTTGCCGTACTTGGTAATTTGGGCATTGAAAAAGTACAACCTGTTGGTCTACTTTACCGCAATGTCCAAGTACAATTTTTCTGAGAAAAAATGGCTCAAAAATATCAAATACTTCATCCGGTCAAGCTGGTGCTTGACGAGAGCGATGCGGCGTATCCAGTTGGTGTATCATCAACGATAGTAAAATTTACAATGACGCGATTCACAGGAATCGGTGGAGCCGCAGTGTTTAAATCGCATAATGCAACCAAAAGTGAGGATTGAAACGAACTTCCTCAACCTCAGAATACCATTGCTGTTCAATTCTAGCGAAAGCTGACAATTGTTGAACAAAGACTAGATAGTTATTAAATTTTACTTCGATTATAATATTATTTACATTATAACTAAAAATAGATTGCATTACTTGTTTTAATAAAAAGGAAAAAGACATCTGAAGGATAGAAAATAAGAAGAAGGGTACCAAAATATGGAGCACGACGGTGTCCGATACTCCATAGTTCTACATCGGAGCTACGTAGCACTTATACCGCCTGACGAATTTGACAACTTCGAAGCCCGACAATCCGATTTCGATGGTGCAAAATAGCACGATATAGTTCTTATATAAAGCGCGCTATAGTGCTTACGTCGGCCCTCATCGGCCTGATCATCAGTCCGATCGTCAGGCCGACTCGGCCCGACAAATTTCACTGGGTATGTGTGCGCGTGTTAACAATAGCATTTCTTCTTCATATGAATTTTAAGCGGTTTGAAGCGAATAGAATTAACGTTTGGATTTTTTTCAGTGTAGAATTAGTTTCTGAGACCTCCTGTACCTTACACAGTTTCCAAAAAGGTTTTCGTTTATTGGAAGGTGAATCTATGATTAATTTCATTTTGCAACTCTAGAATGTTGACATTGACGTTTTCGAAAATTCATTAATCTAATTAGGTTTTGTCGTCGATAAAAGTATTAATTTAGTTAAATTACTAGCACCAACTGTTAAATTTTGGAATAAAGCAAAGCACTGGTCCTACATTTCGTGGCAGAACTTGACATTCTACGTAAACAGTCTTCTTAGTACAGTGTAGAAAACAATTGCAGAGCTTGTGCTACGATCCTCCTGACCAGTGCGAATATTGTAATGTGGAATTGACTTCGTCTTTGTTTTGTAAATCATGATCATAATTTAAAAAAAAACTGGTTTAATCCACCTGCTGCGATTGTGCCTTTCTCAATCATGAGCACTATGATTTCACGTTTTGTTATGATCATTATAAACTTTCAAATATTACATATTACATTTTTATATTTTTATATTTATATTCAAGAATATGAATCAATATTCGGATTCCAAAAATTTTGAAAACGAAGAGAGGACAAATAAAAAACTCGAAACATTAGAACCAGTAATTAGTGCTGTGAGAATTAGATTGGACGTCGTGATCCGCTGGTGGAAAAAGATGATAACTATTCGCACCACGTGTAGGAAGAATACTTTATGCCCATATTATTTAAAAGCTAAAAATTGCTTCCGAAAATTTTTGGAACAGCCGGTAATAATCAGTTAAAATTCCTATTATAATCCAACTATGAATCCATGGTTAGGATCAATACAATTTTGGAAATGTCTATTACATTCTTAGTACACTTTGCACCTATACACAATAGCTCGCCAGCCACAAACTTGATGAGCTACCTGTCGACGTAACAAAAAACTATAATATTCAATTATATTAATCAGTCTTAGTTCAATGTTGTCTTCTTGCTACCTTATTTTGAAATGCGTGGATGGGTATGTGACGGTGCGGTGGTGAATAGTCAACAACCGAGCCACCCCCAGCTTATTTTGGTATGCCTGACGATATAGTGTTGGTATAATGGGGATAAGAGGGGGAGGGGTATGAAGGATGGATGGGGTCATGGTATGAGGGGGTCCCTTTTCGTACACCATGTTAAAACCCTATCTGAGTTGAAAACAAATTTTGGCTGGGATTAGGTTGACGATTTTCAAAGTGATTGAATAACCTTTCTATATGAAAAAGACAAAAATGTGCCAAGTCGTCAATTTTCGTCATTTTATTTCGAGATTTCATCAATTCTCGACGTTTTATGCATTTTAAAGACATTTGGCATCAAAAATACAAATTCATTTTTAAAATTTCTTTGGATTGTCATTAGTGATCTAGACTGGCAAATCCAAGTAATATTGCACCCATTTTAATAAGTTTTGCATAATTTTGATATCATACTGGCACTAGTTTATTTGGAAAATTACTGTGTGACCGCACTCTACAACCCGTAACTCCGGAACCGGAATTCCGATCAACACAAAATTCAATAGCAGCTGATGGGAAAGTTCAACTATCTCTGAGAAAAATGATTGACATTTTAGATGCGTGCACACATACATACACAGGATAAGAGTTCAGGGGCTACACGACTCCCTTCACCCACCTGGACCTACTGCGAGTTGTAAGACAATGTTGCTCTGCTGAACCTCTATAAAAAGTCATATAAATGCAAAGCGACTCGGTGCTGCTTTCGCTAATTATTTTCCAAGGATTTAGCATAATGCACCCTAATACAACTGAAGTGCTAACCAGCACATTATAGTCGATGTCAGTAAGATCCTAATTACGACATACTGGCGGCAGAACACGGCTGCGAATAAGGATTTCATGGAAATTGACTGACAAACGACAGGCACGCCATTCTACTATCCTAGGATGGATTACACTTCCCCGAGACGGCTGCGTCCCCCGTTCCGTTAAAACCTCCAAGTACGTTTGAAACTCAGCACCTCGGCTGGTGTAAATAGGCCCAGTTGAACGTCGATTCGGCTCTGAACGCGGTACCCCATAAAGAACCGCATCAACCCTCGCATGCAACCTCACTGCTTGCAAAGGTAACCATAGATCAAATAGAGGCGACTACTTACTACGGGCGTAAACAGCAGCTTGGAGTTGGGACCCAAAATACACGAAAGAAGACAAAACTACAACACAAATTCTAAAGAAGCAAGTGTGGTGAACCCGTTCGCCGAAGATAGAGTAGCGAGGTCACCGACCCAGAAAAAATGACCAAGGGCAACAGCATATGCAACCGCAACAACAGCAGTAGCGAGAGCAGTTCAGGAGGCCATACTGAGCACGAGCGGCGACAAAGCAATAGGGCGTCAAAGAAAGCTAAGGTTTCAACTGTGCACACCGAAACCAAGCATTACCCAAAAAGACCAGCAGTCTGGGTAGTCCAAAGTGACAAAGCAGAGGCAAAAAATCAAAGAGGTTCAAAAAAATGTGAAAAACAAGGGTAACGTGACGGACAGATCAGGGATCTAGTGATTAGCATCAAATCTGCCATAACAGTAGCCGTATGCGAACAGATGCCGAGAGCTGAAAACACCGAAAAGAAAACGAAGACCACGGAGATAGCGAAATCAAAAGCTTATGAGACTCGGAAGGGTGACCGAAAACAGCAAGGAAAACACCAGGATAGGAGGAGGAATCGAAGGTGCCCAAGAAGGTCGGCAAAAGACAGCAAAACAACAGACAGATATAGAGTAGATGGCGAATCTCAAAAACCATAGAAGAGAAGAGGAAAAAACCAATGAAAAAGTTGAAAGGAAGAAAAAGAAGAAAGAAGACCTTTGATCACGCTAGGAGAGGTATAAGAGAGATATTTTAGTCGCCAAAGCAAACGGTGGCGTGACGTACGCTGCGATCCTCGAAGGGTGAGAGAGGATCCCAAGCTGAAGAACCTGCGGAATAACGTAATAAGAACCAAGCGCACTCAGAAAGGCCAGAAGCTGTTTGAGCTGAAAAAAGATCCATTGATCAAGCGCTCAGCCAATCGGGAACTCGTGACAGAATCAATGTAAAGAGAAGCTTTAGCTGAAGAAGCGGTGGTTGAGTGCAGGAAGCTGGACAAGATCACAACGGAAGACGATTTGAGGAGCGCGCTAATAGAGCAATATAATTTGGAGAAATAGTATATTCAGGTTGCGGAACACAGTCAATCAGCTTATGCCACAAAGTCATGGGTGCGTTTCGACTTCGTCTTATCAGAAATCGACACTAAGCTATTGTCGGGATAAATTAGCGACGGTTTGACGTTAAATAAACGGAAACACACTTTGTGCTTTAATCGAGCGACATGATGTTCCGCCCGAGCTTTCTCCTAGAGCCACTAAACAAACGGCAAAGTGTTTCAGGTGCCTGGATTACGACAATCAGACAAGAAACTGTAGAGAGCCGGAAAGATCTGGTCTGTGTAGAAAACGTGGGGAGAAGGGACACGTTGCTAATGATTGCACAAAGCAACCGAAGTGTTGTTCTACACGAATGAGAGCGGAAATGGTCACATGACGGGAGTCCTCTTATGGCCAGAGTACAAAAAAGTGAAGGCAAGCCAACGATGATGGCGATAGCCTAATCTGAATAATTGGCAATGTTGAAGTAACTTTTGTGACAGTAAACAACAGAAACGAAGTGCGACGTTGCAATTATTGCAGAGCCGTATCGTGTTCCTCCTGATAACGGTAACTGGGTGGATGGTGCAGAGATGCGGCAATTCAAGTGATGGGCGGTTTCTCTGTCCAAGAGGTGGTGGATAGCACACATGAAGGCTTCACGATCGCCAGGATCAACGGTGTATTCGTATGTAGCTGTTATACTCTCCCACGGTGGACACTACAGCAGTACAATCGGATGCTGGACAAATTTACCGACTCGTTAGTCGAACGAACGCCGGTTGGTATAGGAGGAGATTTTAACGCTTGGGTCGTAGAGTAGGGTATCAGGCTGGCCAATGCTTGAGGCTACAGCCTGATAGAAGCCCTGGCAAAGTTGGATGTAAAGCTATGCAACGAAGGTTCCGCCAGCACATTCCGGAAAGACGACCGGGAATTCATCATCGATGAAACATTCTGCATTGCGTCGCTGGTGGATAGCACGAATTGGCGAGTTAGTGAGCAATACACACATAGCCACCAGGCGACCCACTACATCATTGGTCGGCGGAATTGCATTGTAACGCCGAGAGTGAGGACTGACGAGCGGAAGTGTGAAATAAAGGACTTCGATGAGCATCTGTTTGTGGAAGCACTTATTGCTAACAGCGTCGCTCCAGGTCCGAATGCAGATAAGCTGTCGGAAACGTTAGCGAGAGCGTGTGTCGTAACAAAGCCGAGGTAAATGGATCCTAGGAATTGCTCACATCCGGCGTATAGATGGAACTAAATGCTCAGCATCCTACATACTGACTTTGGTGCAGACGGTGGAAATGCTGACCACAATCGAGTCTCCAACGACGAATTGTCAAAGGGCTGAAAGCCAAGAAAGCTGCCGGTTTGGACGGTATCCCCAATGGCACTGAAGACCGCGATGCTGGTATTTCCGTAAATGTTCAGGAAAGTCCTACAGAAAAGCCTGGACGATGGTCACTTCCCGCATAGACGGAATATCCAGAAACTGGTGTTGCTGCCAAAACTACACTGAAAAAAATCCAAACGTTAATTCTATTTGCTTCAAACCGCTTAAAATTCATATGAAGAAGAAATGCTATTGTTATCACGCGCACACATTCCTTCTATGTGTCAACTGTATAAACTATGTATGCACACACATAAGTTATATGTGCATATTGGTATAGAATGGGGTTTTATGTGCCTAATAGTTATGAAATGTGAATGTAAGATTAATATTTCTTGTAAATACACACATTAGGTTTATGTGCCAGCAAATAGTGTCTATATGCCTCCGTTAATTGCAAAAATCTATGTGTAAAATCAATAGGCATAACGTTTACTTTTTTTTGAGTGTAGGGAAGCCACCTGGAGATCCAGCATGATATTGAACTATATGCCTACTGGATACTCTTGGTAAACTTCTGGAAGGGTCATCCTCAATAGGCTGACGACCTACGCTGAAAGTGAAAACGGACTATCGCAGAGGCAGTTCGGGTTCATGAAAGGGATAACCACGGTGGACGCCATCCACACAATCATCGTGAATGCGGAGAAAGCACCGAAGCAAAAGAGAAGGGGAATAGCTATTATGACGTGGTAACGATCGACGTGAAGAATGTGTTCAGCAGTACAGGCTGGGTGGGTATCGCCGTAGCGCTGCACAGAATACAGGTTTCGGACTATCTATGCAAGGTTCTGAAAAGTTACATTCAGAACCGAGTATTGGTCTACGGAACGAACAGAGGTCGATTAGGGCCACGGTGGGAGTACCTCAGATCTCCATACTTGGCCCAACGCTCTTGAATATAATGTACAACGAAATGTTAACACTGAAACTGTCCAGATGAGTTGAGATTCCCTGCTTTGTAAATGACGTTGTCCTGGCGATAACCGGCGAGATCCTGAGGATGCGAAGATATTGACGGCAGAGATAATAGGCATCGTGAAAACCTGGATGTCAAGTTTCAGGTGGCTCACCACAAAACGTAGATAGTGCTGGTCAGATACCGGAATAAATCGTGTCGTGATCAGCGTCGGCGGGCACTCAATTCCGTTGGTGCGTGCGCTAAAATATTTGGGTGTAATAGTCGACGATCAGTTAAATTACAACAGTCATGTCTATTATGTATGCAAGAAGGCTGCGAGGACAATTAATGTGTTGACAGGGAACATCGGAGGAGCAAGATGTAGCACGAGATGTCTCCAGGTGAACCGGTTTAGGCTGCTGCACTGAACTCAAACCTGACGAAGTTGACTAGCACGTTTCGCCTAATGGATGTTCGTGTCGGGAGCGCGTACTGAATGATTTCGCCGGAGGTGGTATGCGTCATTACTGGGATGATTCTTATCTGCAACACTCTGGCTGAGGAAGTGGATTGCAACCAGCAAAGGAATACACGACATGCAAGAGGACTGGTCAGAGCAGACTCGTTGGCTAAGCGGCAGCAAGAGTGTGACAACATACAGAAATGAAGGAGGGCGTACCGACTCATTCCAAATGTGGCGGTGTGAGTGCATAGGAAGCATAACGAAGTGAACTTCTATTTGATGCAGTTTTGTGTGCAGACACGGTTTCTTCCGGAAGTACCTGCGTGGTCTTGGAAATACTTCGTCACCCCTTTGCCAAAAGTGTGTGAACGTGCAAGAGACGTCAGAAGACGTGATCTTATAATGTTCTAGGTTCGAAGAAGCCCGTCGTGAGAATGTGGTGAAGGGACCAACAAAGCAGCGCCGCCAACTAGAAGGTCGCCGTGAAAAAAACATATCGTGTTCGAAAAATTACACCGTCAGGGAGCTCTCCTCCAGGTTAGACTAGATCCACCGCCGGGGACTAGATCGAGTAGACCGCGTCGAACAGCCAGCAAAGGGACTTCGTGGCGCCAGTGCACCGGAAGCTACGCTTCATCCGAAATCGCTGAACAGACCTCGGCACCTACTGATTGGCTCGTTCAGTAAGCAAGGTCTACCGCCGAGAATTAGAGCCAGTATATCGGGACGAAGCGGGGAGCTAAATAGCTCACGGAAACGAACATCCGTATAGGGAGATATCTACCGCCGGGAAATTCACAGAAGGGCAAATTCACTGCCGTGGAGTACTCGACTGTATTGTGACAAAAATTGGAGCTAATTGGCTCCCGGTACCGAGAGAAATTCCGCCGCTAGGGATTTTTCAGTCGGAGTAGGATGAGTTCACTGCCAGGGACTATCCGATTAGATCGGGATCAGGCTGGGAGCTGAATGACTCGCGGAAACAGGAGCAAAATGGCTCATGGTCTCAGTAGCTAAAAGGCTCATTGAGACGAGAGGTAAATGGCGTAAATGGCAAGAGAAGAGTCGAGAATTAGACTACTCAAGGGTCGAGCCATTTCATTGAACAAGTGCGGCTCCGAGATAGCTGCGGAAAATCGTGAGCGAAATCATTTTAGTCCCAAAAAGCCGATATTTGTTAAAAAAAATCAGTTTCATGCATTTTAAAGACATTTGATACAAAAATACGAATTCAATTTCATGAGGACCGCATGATGAAAAGAAGATTAGTCTCAACTTTTCTGAGAATTTCATATATGACCGGATTCAGTCAGATGAGTTTTAGCGAGTCTATATTACGTTCTGGTAACACTTTTGTGAATCAGTTTGTTTATTTTCGTTCTCGTATTTTGGATCGTTTTTTTGTGAATATTGAGTGATTTTTCAATTGGAATAGAGTTTGTGCCCTCGCCTAAGCTGCATTTATTGATAAATTGACGCTTAATTTGTGATTCTTGGTCGTACGGTGACAATTGACAAACATTTTGTTCTCCCAAAGAGTCGTCGGTAGTGATAGAATCCTTGTGGTGAAACCGTGGATGCATATCGGAAAAGCTTATTCGCGAAGCAGCTACTGTTGCCTACATGCAATGAATTCGATCTGCCTGCAGTGCTCCGAGCCGGTAACCACTTTGAATCAGCTGAAATGCCAAGGATTCTGCGACAGAATCATGCATATATCGTGTTCAACGCTCACTCGTCCAAAATTGGACATGATTAACGACTCAGCGAATATATTCTGGCTTTGCGACAGCTGTGTGGATTTGATGAAATCCTCCGCAGTGAATGCAGCTTTTACAGCATTGAGCGAAGCGTTCCGTTTGCTTAACGACACACATAAAACAGCGCTTGAAGCATTAAAGGCTGAAATGGAGAAAACCAGAAAATCAATGGAATCCGCAACGACATTGCCTGCAACTCCCATATCATGGCCCGTTCCAGAAAGATCTTGAGCCAAACGTGCTCGAGAGACAGAGGATGATAAATTTGTTTCTAAATCCGATGTCCCCAGTCTAACGTGTGGCAAGAAAAAGGGTGATGTAGCAAAGGTACCCACAATCACTGTGCAACCCGCTACTAGTAAATGCTGGATTTACTTGTCGCGAATTGCTACCACCGTTTCCGAAGATGAGGTTGGTGCTATGGTTAAGGAGTGCTTTTCAACGGACGATCCGGTTGAAGTGAAGAAGTTAGTGAAAAAAGACGCAAATTTGAGCGGGCTTAATTTCATTTCTTTCAAAATTGGTATTGGCCCTCAACTTCGTGAAATGGCCCTCAATACCGAAACCTGGCCGGATGGGATGTATTTCCGCGGGTTCATCAACTTTTGGCAAGAACGTGCTAATGACGGGAAGCAGGGGTTTCGGGAAACCCCTCGACTGGGATAAATCCATCGCAAATAGCAGTTATTTTAGACCACGCACCGACAATTCGCCTGTTGAGCAACGGCAACCGGGACGCACCGTAGAAAGCAATATGGAATTCCCCAATCCTCCCAGCACAGTAGTGCCTCGTGCAGTCAGCAGTATCTTCAGTCGTCCCGGCCCTGTGTCTGGGACCTGAGAGGGGGACTTCCGAATTGCCCTCTTTGGAAAGTATTTTAAAAATAATTAATCAACCATTTTTCCTGATGGAACCGTTTGTTCTAGCTCGAATGCTTCCGACTGTCAAATAATATGTCATCGCCGTCAGCCGTCAGTTGGAAACCTCCCGAGGAGCACTCCAACTTCCATCACGGGTGCTACCAATTCATGTAGTTCACCCGCGCCTTCTGCTGTTAGCAGTCATTCCAGTCGCCCCGGTGTGCATTCCAGACGAATGAATCGAGGAGTGCCGGTCAGCCTTCCGTGCCTAAAATCGTCGCCCATCCACTTATACTATCAAAATGTGGGTGGCATGAATTCCTGTGCAAATACCCATCGCCTAGCTGACTCGGACTGCTGTTACGACATTATCGCATTGACAGAAACATGGCTAAATGAGCAGACTCTTTCCAGCCAAGTGATTTGCTCTGACTACGAGGTTCTCAGATGTGATCGTAGCCCTCTCAACTGCCACAAATCCTCCGGAAGCAGTGTTCCGAGCTCAGCACCTCAAAATTAGCTTAAATTGAGATTTTCAGCCAAATTAGGTAACATTCGAGGTTTTGTCCGACTTTTGTTTGAAGACCCGCCACTGTGCGCCGTGCCTTGTCACTGAGAGCTTATTATATAAGGCTCAATAACTATTTTAAAAAACTGAACAGTTTTTGTTTTTCAAACTATCAACGAAAAATGCAACGTAAGCTTAAATCGGATCCTAAATCGTATTGGAGATACGTCAATGGGCAGCGGAAAGAAACCGGCTTGCCTTCTACAATGTTTTTGAATGGTGAAGCTGGGCATGATTCACAAGCCATATGCAAATTGTTCGCCTCTAAATTTGCGAGTGTGTTCGCCAGTGAGACACTGTCCTCGCAGCACATTGACGTTGCAGCTAGTGGTGTGGCCCAACTCGAACGGTCAGTGAGTGAGATTCGTGTGGAGCACTCGGATATTATATCAGCAGCCTCCAAGCTTAAAGCATCGTCATCTCCCGGGCCAGACGGTGTCCCTTCTGTGTTTTTGAAAAAGTGTATATCTGGTTTGGTGGAACCACTCTGTCAACTATTCAAAATGTCACTGACAACCGCGATTTTTCCTCAATTGTGGAAAGCAGCTTTCATCTTTCCTGTCCACAAAAAAGGTGATAAGAGGAACATTGACAATTATCGTGGAATTTCTGCGCTCTAGCCATTTCCAAGCCTACGAGAGTCGGTGTCAACTCATCCAGCTCGATACCCTTCAGCGTCGTAGAGAAACTGCAAGAGCCTTATTCATCTCTGATCTTCTGTCAGGACGCATCGATTCTCCAGATTTACTAGAGCGAGTCAACATCCAAGCAAGGTCCAGAACGTTACGTTCTTCTGAGAGTGCCGTTTCGACGAACTATTCAAACAGCTAATGCCGCTATCACGGGACTACAACGCCTCTTCAATCGTGTGTCGCACCTGTCCGACTTTCATTTGTCTCGGATATCTTTAAGAAAGCGATTATTGCAGTTTTTTAGATGTAATTAGTTTAAGTTTCCATCATTGGGGCCGAGTGCGGTCTGTTGATGTGTGCGATAAATAAATAAATTAATTTATTTCATTCATTTGCACATAAATATTAATCCTCCTTCTTACAATTCCTGCCGTGCTTGCTTCTAAATTACTTTCGAAGCGACTGTTTTCTTCGACCCATTAATGAAAACTGAAATTCGTGGAACACCAGACCACATACATGTTCTTAAACTTTTTTATAATAAATTCCAATATGTCACCTACTGCAAGATATTTCTGATTAATCGAACCTGGAAGATTCCAATGGCTTCGGCATTTTCAATCAAACGTTCGCCGCTTTCTACAAACTCAGTAACCCTGCTACAGTCCACCTCACAGAACTAGCTGCTATTCAATATACCCTAAGGGTTATTGACACTTCATCCATGAACCATTACTTCTTTATTTCAGATAGCCTCAGCTCCGTAGAGATTATAATAATTATTCGTTCGACGAAACATGGGAAGTATTCCCCGTATTTTCAATGGGGGACTAGGCAGTTAAATTCGACGGTCCCGAAGGTATGAAGCTTTGAGAGGTCGATTAACGGGAGTACCTCAGCTTTCCATACTCGATCCAATGCTGTGGAATATAATATAAACACTGGAACTGCTTAGAAGAGCAGAAATGTACGGAATCAAATGCATCTCTTTCAAATAGCTGAAACTTTTTTTCCGTTAGACATTTTATATTGAAATTTTGGATGAATTTTTTTGAATGTGTACTGTTTAAATTGTGAAAGTTTTCCTATCCTAACTTATAAATTTTGCGCATGTTTCTAAAAAACCCAAATCTATTTCGCCGTTCCATTAATAAGTAGCTAGGAATGATCTAATTTACGAAAGGTCTTGTTTCGAATAGGTACAACGGATTGTGACCGGCGATAAGAAGAAATAAAAAATGCAAAAATGGATCACCGTTTAATATGAAGGAATTCCAAGACGTGGTGAAAAAACTTTATTTAGGCAAAACATTTGTGCAAGATGCAAAACACGAAAGACTACACACGTATAAAATTCACAGACGTTCTATATTTATCTATTCGCGAAACCGCATTGTCTCGTCATGAATTACGAAACTTATGTGAAAGCGGTTTTCCAGCAATGTGCTACGCTCCTTTTCTTCTCTGCACGTTATAAGTTCAACATCTCTGAAGGAGTTAGAAAGTAGATGTCAAAATTTGCCAAAAACTACATGATTTGGCAAGCAATTTTATCGTGCGGAAAGAGACATCCAAGTGAATAAGAATACCTCTAAAAGCGTCTACTTCCACCTCTGAGGTCTCATGATAACCCTCCGCTAGCCGGACTCAGAGTGGTACATTTTAGGAGATCAATTTCGTGCCAAAGGATCGTAATCCTCTGAACGCATAAGAATTGCAACCAATAGAGCCATACCGAGGCATCATGAAGCAGGTACTCTGGAAGCATCCTAAGGAAGTGAAATCGGAAAAAGAAATGAGGAAATAATGGATACTAACACAAAAACAAGTTGGTTCAAATGTTGAAAAAGAACTTATGAGCAGTTTTAAGAGAAAGGATTGTGGATTTGGATATGGCTATGAATTGAATAAAACAAACACGGAAAAAGTTTAATAAATTGTTTTGTTTTATTGCCTAAAAGTTTGATAAGGATCGGTTGAACGGGTGAATTTTGAAGAACCTTTCTTCGTGGTGCAATTACTCCGTACCCCCTTTAGTCATTTTTACAGATTGCGTTGTCCTGAAGATAACTGGTGAGACTCTGGAGGACGTGGAGATGTTGGCATCAGATACCTTTCTTTGAAACCTGGGTGGCTGATGACAAATTGCAATCAGTTCACCACAAGACGGAGGTAATGCTGGTCAGCAATCATAAAAAATCCAGCATGTCATCAGCGTCATTTCCATCGATGCATCCGCAGAAGTACCGAACGTCGGAAGCGCAAGATGCAGTAAGAGAGTAGGGCGTTCCAGTTTGAGCTGCTGTGCTGAGCTCAAAGCGGAACCAGACAAAGGTGGCGAGCATGTATATCCTAAGAGCTAACAGCGTCGTGTGCGGTGGAACAACAAATCGGGTTCGGGAGAAACACTCCATCGGAGTAGATTAGGCTGGTTGTGAGTCGTCGAGGCGCTTGTGTACCGGATACAACGCTCCACCTGGAATCGCCAGACCAATCTCGACACTCTACAGGGTAGCTCGTCAGCAGGCTAGATTCACTGCTGGGCAGTGATGTACCAAATCGGGTATTTGTAATTTTGGGGAAAAAACCCAAGGTTTTTTCCCGGTTAAAACGGTTTTTTTCATGGGAAGATAGGGTTTTTTTTTGCAATTTTTTGATATTTTAATAATTGAACATTAATGTATTGTTTTCCATACATTTCGTTTGTTTACGAGAATTATTGTCATGAAGTTTAGCTTGAATCTGACAATTCTGATAAGTCTTCCTCGATTTAATCATTGTCTGATCGTTGATCTCACATTTATTTACAAATTTTGTACATACCGTCGTGCGGGGCTACTTTGGATATGTGGGGCTACTTTGCACACTTTAGTTTTTCAATATTTACTAACAGACGCGCTTTTATTACTTTTAATTCAGGGCAGCAGAGAGCAAATACGGGCCCGGGGGGTCCAACGTATGGCCCCCCACCACTGTGTATTGCCTGAGCACAAAAAAGTTAATGTTTAAAATCCATTGGAGTTCACTGATACTATGTATAGTACACTTAAATTTTATATTTATGTACCAGTTTTTTGGTCTAGTTGTTTCTAGTGCCAATGAAGGAAAAAAACGTAGAGCTTTTTATACTCTTGGAGGTTTTTAATACCTCTTCGACAGTTTTGGTGACTGTGCAAAGCGTAATTTTTGTCAATAGTATTTGTAAAAGTAAGGAAATGGAAAGATTAAAAATGTAGTAATTACAAAAATTAAAAATATCTAAACGACGATCAACGGCAAAAGATAAAAAACAACAGGAAAACCAAATATTAAATATTATTATATTATTAATTCTCAAAAAATGTTTAATCGAGAAAAACCAAAGCAAAACCAGTAAAAAGTCGATAAAAGAAAACAGGAAACTAGAAAAACGTATTGCGAAGATTAAAGTAGTCGAACATTATTGAACAAATGGTGAAAATAATGAATAATCGATAAAAAAATCTTAAGAATCAATGAAAATGAAAAAAAAATACTAAACAATAGAAACATTAATATGAAAAATACATGAAACTGAAAAATTCGATAAATCAAGAATAATAAAATTGATTTAACATTAAAAAAGACAAATTTACCCAGGTAACCAATAAGCATGCAGAATGCGTCTTAACGGCTACCTGATAAACATTTAAGTCGTTTTAAATGCTATTTAAAAGTCGCTTTTGGCAAAATATACGGCTGCATTACAGCTGTGCCATAAAAATGCTACTTAACTGGTGTTGTGCATTCAGAATGCTGCTTACTGGCAAGAAGTTTTTAAGCAGTTTCTCGAATGCTGAATAACAACAACTATGCATAAACAATGCTAATATACTGCAAGTAGCATCTGAAATGCAAATTATATGTTATTTTACTGCATACATTAATGCTTGTTGGTTACCTGGGTAAAGCAATATAAAATGTAAATAAAACGTTAAGAATGCAAAGATAGAGGAGTATATATAAAAGACACTTTATTCTTGTCCAACCATAGAGAAATTTTAAAAAATGGACGGACCGGAAAATTTTGAAAAACTGGAAAATGGGAATGATGAAAAGATGAAAAAGTAAAGAAAGTTGGAAGTATTGAACAAAAACGGAGCAAACAGACAAAATGGAAAACAAAAAATAGTAGAAAAAAGCCAACATGGTATACTATAGAAATACAAACATGGAGAAATTAACACGAAGAAAATGAATAGAATGGATTAAATTATTTAAGGATAGAAGAAACACTAGAAATGAAAATTGAAATAAATTCAAACAACGAACTAAATGTAAGATGAAGAAAAAAATCGCATAGTGTCAAAAAAGATAAATTAAATGTTTTTTTAGGAAAAATATTCAATGTAAACGTATAGGAAAATGGTCAACAGAAAAAGTACTTTTAAAATAGGTTGAATGGAAACAATGAAGAAATTTCAATAACGAAATCTTAAGAAAAAGGTATAAAAAATAAATAAAATTATATTAAATGAACAATGGGAAAAATAAAACTACGAAAAACGGAAAGCTAAATACTAGAAAATAAGGAAGAAAATAAGAGAAAATAAAAAAAGAAACAATAAGACAAATTGGAATGAATTTAAATAAGTAAAATTGCTTTTGGAAATGCAAAAAAAAACGAAAAAAGAGAAAATAGAAAATGAACAAATGAATAAATGTAGTAAATAGACAAATTCTAAAAATAAGATGGAATGACAAGAGAAACAAATAAAAAATCAGGGTATTAAAATATGAAACAATAAGAAAAATAAAATAAAGCAAGCAGAATTTTCTCGAAAAATTCCGAATAAAATGAAATAACAGAGAAAAAACTAGAAATTATCGTAAGTGATAGTGATAGCAATAGAAAAAAAGCAAAAGCAAGGAACGTAAAAAGATGGATAAAATAAAAGTATGGAATAGATAAAAAGGCAGAATCTTAAAATTGTAGAAATACAAATACAATCCATAGCTTGAAAAAATAGATCAATGAAATTTTAACAAAATAAAAAAAAAATCCATGTAGGAATAAGAAAAATGAGAAACATGGATCAAATTTCAAATTAGGGTTGTGGTTGGATTTTACGCTATGCTGGTTTCGAAAACATTCATAATCCTAAAAAACATGAATTATTCTTTTATTTGTGCTGGTGTGTTGGCACTTCTTAAAATATTTTACAAGAATGTTGTAACTGATTTCGAGTAAATAGTTCAAAAATAAAAATTAAATCGTTACATTCAGGAAGCGACATTCAAAATCTCACGCTCACTTCTCCAAAACGAAAAGATTTTGTGTACGGATTTAACTTGCTGCATTAGTCAGCTAATCTTGCTAACTAGTTGATTTAGTTTGGCAGCAGAGTTAAATTTTCTCTTCGAAATCAATCAAACACAATTTAGCAATTTAGTTGAACGTATGCTTCTTAGAATCATTGGCAGCTGCAGGATTGTGAGATCTTCTCTTCATGCTCCGTGACATATAAAATTCAAATTAAAACTATTAATACTGCATTCGTCATTAGAGGGGCTTGTTGTGTACGCAATTTGCTGTTATAATGAAAATGTTGAAAGAATTGTAAAACGTGTTTATTTTTTTCCATCCCTGGCAACTTTGCAAGGGAGGATTGGTAGTCGAAAATCGCCAAAAAAGCTACAATGAACGGCAAACCAAATATATTAAATTTTAAATTTAAATTTTTGGAATGATTTCGAATTCATTTCGTTTATCAAGAGTTTTTGATGACTCATTTGACCGATGGAGCTCTAATAGAAGTAGGGTTACCGCCTCTAGTGGTACTTTGACCAGCAGAGTTTTACTGAGCAGGGGATAGACTTCAAGAGACACATGGGTATCCGTTGAAATCAATTAGGATTTCGAATTAAAGTGATCACTCGACAGAATTTTGGAGCGCTTTCATTACTTTTTATTGTATAAAACGCTTGAAAACAAATAAATATCCACTGTTTTATTTCTTATGTAGCTCGTAGCGCTAGGAGCAAAAATATCTTAGTTTCTTCCCATTCACCGTAGAGTGTAATGTTTTGGTAAAGCACTCCACCTTTTTGTGCCTTTAACATCTAGTTGTATGTTTCTGCATTTGTTAACAGTTTTGTTGATTTAGTTGGGTGTAGTACTTCGCTTCCTCGGATATTCACAAAGAATCTAAAAGCACCAGCCACTTTCGCTGTGAAGGATAACCCGAGCGAGCTTTACTCTGCTCCTCAGTAAACAAACACACACTTCAATTTCTTTCGAGAATCTTTGTGAGGAACATTGATCCATTGAAGCGAAGGTTCAATGGTGTAAAATAAACCGAAATAGCTTTTTTAAAATAATGTTTGTCAACGCCAAGAGGGGTCCTCCTTAACAATTAGGCCCTGCAACCGCAGGATGATGCTTATGAGGACTGGGTGCTGGACAATTCCTGGTAAAAAAAAAGTGAAACGCGAAATAATCCAATGGCTTCTTCCGGGCGAATTCGGATTTACCTGAACGAAGACACGGAATTCGCCTCCAAAAACGAGTGTGGCAACGCTAAGCAGGGTTTTTTCTTTCAATAATTACTTTCGATACTAATCCAGCGCTTTCGAAGACTGGAAATTCAATAAATCAAAAAAAAAAAAGATCCGTTTCATATTGGCGAAATTTGAAGACAACCTCATGACTTCTAATCAAACTATTTAATTATTTAACCCTTACAAGTCTGATCATATTTTTGTTTCGATTATAGACATTTTACCCTTAAGGCCATTCGTACAAATTCCGCTATGCCCGCTCGAGGCTGATCTTGTTTCGATGCGAGAATTAGGTTGGTATAAACATAGTTGATATCAAATATGCAGTAGTTTAGAATTTCCGCAATTCTAGTTACCTCATACACAAGATATTGAATTTTTAATTGCATTCTCAAATAAATTTTTGTCGAAAAAGTATTTGTCAAAATTTTAGTTTCTGTTGAAAAATCGACCCCCCTTCAGAACTCCGGGCCCGGGGGGAAAACCTTGTTCCCCTTCCCCTCTAGGCGGCCCTGACTTTTATTATACCTTTGATATTTGTAGAGCCATGTCTTTTAAACATGTTTCATATGCCTTTTGTCATTTTTCTTAACACTGTTTACCAAAACAAACAGAACCCTTCAAGGGTCGATAAAAGTGATTGGAGGCTCGTAAAATAAGACTGCTCATCAAAACAGAAAATCTTAAGTGTACCGAGACCACATACTGTTTTTAGGAAGGAAGAAGAAAAAAAGAAAAAAATGCGTTTTCCTTTTGTTTCTAGTACGTCAGGATCGGTTTTTATGAGCATTTGAAGATTTTTGTGTCTTTAAAAAAGTTGTTTTTAATATCATTATCAACAACTTTACCGAAGATACCAAGCCTCTAAATAATGTTTTAAGTTTATTCTCCGTAATTATGTCCAAGAGAATTAATTACCAAAATTGTTTTTTTAAAGAGATGTTCTGTATTATGTTGTATAATTTCTTTGAAGACATTGAACCTCCAAAGTTGGTGGTTGCGAAATAATGTGATCTTAGCCGCGAAAAAACTTGTTTCGAACCTTTATTTCAGAATTCTTGACATAAAAAGTGCATAACTTGAGAACGTGGCCTTGTGTACTAATTACGCCATCAATTTAGCACTCAAATATACGTCATAAATAGCCTCTTATTTCATTTTATTTTTATTTTGCGAAATTTTCAATCCCACCGTGTGGCTAATTGATAATTCAAAAAATCTTTAAATGCTCTTAAAAACCTATTTTTACATACTAGAAATAAACTGATATTGCCATTTTTCATCATTTTCTTTTTTTCTATACGAAAAACAATATGCAGTCTCAACCCACTTAAGTTTTCCCGACAAGTAACTTTGGAAATGGTGAATTAAAATGAATCCCTTATTTTAGAAAATGCGATAAATGCGTGATGTTTTATCGTTGAAAAAGCCTCTGATATCAGTATAAATTAATGATATTTCATTGAATGTAAATAAAACGGGATAATTTTTATTTTATATCGTATTCAAGAAGTGTGCAAAGTAGCCCCCAGCTAGTCCACAAAAATTGAATTTGAACGCTATATGAATTTTGACAGGAACCGAGCTAAACCCTGGCATAACTCGGACATAAACTGTGCAAAGATCCTGGCAATTCCTATCTGGTAGAATTTCGCACGAATCAAGCAAAACATCTGACAAAGATGTGGCAGGAAAAGAGCAGAGATCTTGGCTGTACATTTCTGGCAGGATTCTGGATAAAAGTGAGCAGCATCGGTTGGTTTAACCGCTTCTGTCAGAAACGGTTGTTGCATTTGAGCGAATTCGTTGCCAGAATTTTCGCACAAATCGCGCAAAATGCTCGCAGAAACTCTGCCAGCATCAATTTCGCTTTGCTTAACTTTTGCTAACTTTCTGCTTGCCACGCTGACCGGGACATAGCTTGGGCATCACACGATTATTCTGATTTGCAATGGTCAGAGTAATTTTGAATATTGTCCGCTGTATTACCCAGTTAAACTCATTCCGGAACCGGTTCGGATTTCTAAATGGAGTCATTATGGATTCCAAATCAAATGCAACAACCGATTCCGACTCAGAATCGGTTGTTGCATTTGATTTGGAATCCATAATGCCTCCATTCAGGACTCCGAATCAATTTCCGAATGGTTTGACCGGGTATTTAAAACGAGCTGGAATGCCTGCGGACTAAATGAATGACCGAATATATAAGTCGCACGAACAGAAAATGCTTTGTGAAACCCGTTTTAAATATGTAAAATGTAAAATTGGATATAAATTTCGGGCGTAAAATCGGAGAGGAGCTCTTCGATGCAAAAGTAGATTAAAAACTTTCAGTATAAAAACCGGAGAAAAATATATCTGGCTCTTACGGCGACTTTCAATCTTGAATGTAACGGAATTTCCTGTGAGCAGATTATACTGGAGATTCATGCTTGCCGACTTTATCGTGTGGGAACTTTCTAAGCGATTCTTGTGCTGTCTCTGTCCGATTTTTACGCTTGATGTTTATATTTGATTTTTACATTCTAAGATATTTAAAAGGGGTTTTACAACACACCTTGGGACTTAAGTTCGGTCTCTCAAATGTAAGTGCAAGATTCTTTAAAAAACCTTAAATGAATATCATTAATTCGATAGAACGAAAAAACCCATGTTTCGGCCGAGTTAAAACGATTTAGGAAAAAACCCGGTTAAAACCCAAAAATAAAAACCCGGGAAGATTGATTTTTCCCAAATGTACATCACTGCTGCTGGGTCTAGATCGAGTGGATCGCGACGAAACTGGGAGCTGATTGGCGTCGCCGGAGAACTCGCATTTGGAGTAGGGTAGTTTCATCACTGGGAAAGGAGTAACATAGCTCCACTCACGGAATATATTACTCACGGAATCAGCAGCAAAACGGCTGACTGAGTCGATAGCTAAATGGCTTACGACAACAGGAGCTAAATGGCTCATGGAAACCGGACTAAACGGTTTGCAATATTTTTCTGCTGGAGAATATTCGAGTGGAGTTCGGAGCAAAATGGCTAAGATGCGTAACGTACGGCGAGAATAAAGAAGCGCAAGACGAATGTCGGGAGCCACATGGTTTAAAGGTCGAGGAATTTCATGGCTCCAAGTTAACAGCGGACAGCTCGTTAGCAAAAGAAAGGGATGTGTTGATAGCACATTTAGCTCCTCCCCCATGCCGTAATACTTTTATACCCCGGCAGCAATTTTAGTTCCTGCAACTAAAAATTTATATTTTTTTGTTGCCAAATGGTTGCGAAATAATTGACGCAACAGAAATTGCTACTTGGGTATACTACCCATGATCGCATAGTTGTCTCGTTTTCTATGGGATTTCCTATCTGTATGGGACTGATATGAGATCATGGGCAGTATAGCTCCGTTGGGTAAAAAGGCAGACGAAGACTCGCTTGCTTTTACTAAAATATATGATTTGTTTATTATATAAAAAATAGACAATTTAGGCGCCTACAGTAAAATACGGGTTGTTTTGTAGTTTTTGCAAATAAACATCCGACAATATTATCGAAAAGAATAACAAATTAAAAGTTTATCAATTTAGAGAAAAGTTTATTTGAAACATAAATGATTCAGCAGACCTTTCAGAATAAATAAACAATCTACGAAAATAGTCACCATGTTAATCAAAGTTCATGGAGCAACATTTTCTTAGTATTGTAATTTTCTAAATAATATGCAATGTTCTGGAAAAATGCAATCTGCTGCAAATTTTCTAGAATAAAAATGAAATGGGAAATTTGTTGCAAAGATTTATTTTTTGCATTTTTTTATTTTTAATATTAAAACCAAACACTCATGAGTGTATGTTCATTTCAAAGTGATACTACACTTATTAACCCTTAAAAACTCTTGTGACTTCAAGAAGCATCGCTCCTGAAACCCAATGAAATCTAAAGCTTCTTTTTTGTCGTTTTATCAGTGAGAGAATCGAAAGCCCGCTCGATCATTTGTATTTCAAATCACAAGTTCATTGAAATTAAAGAGCTGTAAGTAGCCGGGCCTCTGAGACCCCTTGTATTTTTGTGGGTTATAGTTTGAAACGATTTCGATTTAAATCGAGAAAAAATAAGATGGCTTGAAATTTGAACTCGTATAAGTCGAGGGGGTCTGGTAGTTCAAACCCGTATGTCAACCATTAGCATCACGAAATGAAGGTTAGCAGAACAAGCTTCGCGAAGTTTTTATTTATTTTTGGTAAAACTATAATCAAGATGCTGCAATAAACGCTCACATAATATCATAAAGCAAATACACATGTTTATTCATTTGTTTTCGTTAATTCGTTGGTCGATATTTGGAGATTGTGGATAAAACGAATTTCTCTTGGTACTACTTTACCGATAAGATGAGATTAGAGTGTATAAGCAATGTTTTTAGACAAACTTTTTTTTCTTAATAATAATGTTAAAAACCACAGGAAACAGTTTAGGGCTGTGGAAATCACTTTCCCTGGAATGCGTTTTCCCAAAGCCGTCGTGCCGCTGTTGCGGCGTTTCTTGCTTTTCGTGACGCGGATTTTCTCGGAAAATATAGGAGCTAAAACATTGTTTAAAATAAAATAAACGCATGATTTTTCTATCTTCAACAATCAATTACTTTTCTATAGGTCAAAAACAAGACGCAATATTAACCTTGACAGATATGTGGTTTGCACTGGGTCAAAAAGGTATGAATCGCAATTTTCAAAAAAATGTCACAATAAAGCAATTGTAAATTACGACTTTTTCTTCTCACTGATGGCATCAGCGTAGAGTTTCAAATAATAAAAAAAAAACGAATTTTGAAAAATTAGCGGTTATACGGCTTCGAATATCCATTCTTCATATAAATCACCTGTATAAATATTTACATGGTGTTTTTGGCAAAATTTTATAATTTGAACTGTTATGAACTGGCGGAAAAAAACTTTTTGATGTTGAGTAAAAAAGGATTTCTCGAAATAGGAGTACATATGAAAACTAAGATGTCAACATGTTTGGATGCGTAATCCAGTTTTATTAAACTTTGCTGAAGATGTCATCTAAAGCCAGAAAATACTTTTCATGGCTTGGCAAACCTATACGACGTGGTGCTCAACGTATGTTTTTTGATCCACTAGTCTGTAGGTTGGAGTGAATAAAACAGAAGGTTTTTTGATTGATAAGAAGTATAGTAGACCCTTGGTCAAACTGGGAGCACCTTGACATGTTCAATAGATCAAGGAATTCGCGAGGTTGAAATACTGAAACGAAATAATTGAAAAAACAATTCAAATACACTGATTCAGTGACTAACTACACATTTGCAGGAAATATCTTATGTTTTGACCGAATCACCGGAGTATTTGAAAAGATGTTTAAGGTGGCTGTTCAAGACTAAGCTACCTGGAAATCTGTAATAATTTCACTTTAATTCGTAACGCCTGATTTATTAGATCAAGATAATGGTTTTCATCGATGTAACAAAATATTGCACAATTCATGTTAATCATCATAATCGTCATGGCCAAACAATCCGAGTAATTTTAATCATGACCGTCTGAATTTTAAAACTCTAGGTTCTTGATATTGGGCCGTTAGCCTCAAGTCTCCTGACATACGCACGCACACATACATTCATTCATACATACACACAGACAGTTTCCGATCTTGACGAATTGAGTCGAATGGAATATGACACGCTGCCCTCCGGGCCAAGATTTGTTACCTATTTTTGGGGAGATGGCAAAACCTATAGACAAAAAGAATTCTGAAAGAAAAATATTACTTAGAACATGTTTGTTTAAAAGAAATTAATTTAGAATTTTGTAGAACATTTCGCAGGTTTACCTCGAATAACAAAAAAAATTATATCTGATGTTTGAACTCCTAAATCTTGAATTCACAAACATCGATACAATAGCCAAGAAATACGAAGAAAGTTCCCCGAAGGTAATACATATCTCAAACTAAATAATTTTGCGGAAGGTTTGTTGTCTTCCTAAATTTAGCGTGAAACTGATGTGTAGTATCAGCATTTTGTTAATTTTTAGTATATCACTATTATTTTCAATCATATTTATATTATGTACACCCAAAACAATTTCCCAATGCAAAAAAGGCATTACATCCTTTCGTGCATATTCCGAATTAGAATCATGCTTTCTTCGCATTGTAGACCAAGCATAGCTACGGCATTATACCAACACCGCTTTTTTCATATGTTTATTTGACACGGCATTTGCAAAAGCTTTTTACGCCAGTTTCTTTTTTTACATAGTACGTTACAAAAATCCGTAAGACTAATTTTAACTATACTAGTAATTTATCTAAAACCAACACTGAAATCACTTTATTGTTTGCTTTTTTCCTTGCATTGTTGTATTTCATAATGATCTAGTATTTTCGGGTGTATTTATTTACTTTTTTCTGTTATTGTCTAAACTTAAAAACTGAATATTCTAGGACACTTTAATTGGTGAATGATTAGCCTTGGATGAGAGTATGAGGAGATGAATTTAATTAAATTTTGACAGACGCTGTTTTTAGAAAATGATAGATAAGTTCCATGTACAGAAGATCGCGATACGCCAGGATGTCTCTAACAGGAACATGGATTGGTCTTCCTCGGACTTGTAAAGAATCTACTAATTGTGATTTGGCTTCACGATATTCAGTGCAGGGCCAAACAACATGCTCAATGTCGTGGTAACCCTCTCCACAAGCACAATGATTACCCTCAGCGAGCCCAATACGACGGAGATGCGCATCTAAAGTATAATGATTGGACATGAGCCTAGACATCACACGGATGAAGGCCCGACTTACATCCAATCCTTTGAACCATGCCTTCGTTGATACTTTAGGGATAATTGAGTGTAGCCATCGTCCCAGATCTCCATTGTCCCAAGATGTTTGTCAACTAGCAAGCGTCCTCTGTCGAGAAGTGCTATAAAATTCATTGTAAGCGTTGGATCTTTCATATATTTCACCATCTAGTGCATCAATCTTGGCTAAATTATCAGCTTTCTCATTTCCCGCAATAGAGCAATGGGCGGGGAGCCACACTAGGGTAAATTTATAACATTTTCTTGTTAGGTTACTCAGAGATTCTCGTATCTTCCCCAAAAAGAATGGATCGTGATTATCAATCCTCTTTGAGCGTAGAGCTGCAATTGTACTGAGACTATCAGTGAGGATAAAGTAATGGTTCGGGGGTAAAGTATTAATTTTGCAAACTATAGTGAACTGCTGCTAGTTCCGCTATATAAACAGAGGCGGGTTCTGCAAGTTTGAGAGAAATTGAAAAATTATTGTTGAAAATACCGAAACCAGTGGCCTCACTGATTCGTGACCCATCAGTGTAAAACATTTTAAGGCAGTCTATGTGTTGATATTTACTTGTGAATATTTTAGGGATCTCCCGCGAGCGTAGATGATCCGGAATTCCACAAATCTCTGCTTGCATGGACGTGTCGAAGAATAAAGTGGATTCAGGAGTATCTAGTATATTGATGTATGTGGGAACATACCTAGCAGGCGTTATTTCTTGTGACATGTGATTGAAATACACTGTCATGAATCTGGTTTGGGGTTGAAGCTCGACAAGTCTTTCAAAATTTTCAATTACCAGTGGGTTCATAACCTCACATCGAATAAGTAAACGAGAGGAGAGATCCCAGAATCGGTATTTAAAGGAAGAACTCCCGCTAGTACTCCAAGACTCATCGTATGGGTCGACTGCATGCAACCTAAGGCGACTCGAAAACAACGATACTGTATCCGTTCCAGTTTAATAATGTGAGTGTTCGCAGCTGAACGGAAACAGATGCACCCATATTCCATTACTGAAAGTATTGTTGTTTGATACAATCTTATAATGTCACTTGGGTGAGAACCCCACCATGATCCAGTTATTGTTCGCAGAAAATTTATCCTTTGTTGGCATTTCGTTATTGGATACCTAATGTGGCCTCCCCATGTGCCTTTAGAATCGAACCAAACACCAAGGTATTTAAAAGTCAGGACTTGGGCTATCGTTCTACCAACCAACTGAAGCTGAAGCTGAGCTGGATCACGCTTCCTTGAAGAACAACTAACTTTGTTTTCTCCGTAGAGAAATCGATGCCTAGCTTCAAAGCCCAACTTGATAAATTATCCAAGCTATCTTGCAGTGGTTGTTGTAAATTTATGGCTTTTGGTCCTGTAACAGAAACCACGCCATCATCTGCAAGTTGCCTTAGAGTGCATGGGCTGACAATACAATTATCAATGTCATTCACGTAGAAATTATAGAGAAGGGGGCTTAGACAAGAGCCTTGTGGGAGGCCCATGTAATTTATTCTGAGTGTCGCAAAATCGCCATATGAAAAATCCATGTGCTTTTCTGACAATAAATTATATAAATAATTATTTAATATCGGTGAAAGACCACATTGATGTAGTTTCTCCGAGAGAACATCAATTGAGACTGAGTCGAATGCTCCTTTTATGCCTAAGAAAACCGACGCCATTTGTTCTTTTTTTGCGTAAGCGAGTTGGATTTTTGACGAAAGTAGCGCCAGCCAATCATTCGTTGAATATCCAACGATTCGAAAAATCTTCGCTTTCATTAGTCACATTTCGATTCCTCATTCTTCTGGCTGTGTTCCAAAGAGTACACTGTAAATAATGTACACGTTTTTTCGATGAGATTCGACACATAAAATTTAAGTTTCAGATGACACTGAAACCTTAAGAATTTTCCACTTCTCCTTTAATAAAATTACACTTGAAAATTAAGTGTGCCGCATTATGACATCATCACATTTAAATGTTAAGTGTCAGCATATTAAATCACAAATGTTTTTCCCATGAGATTCATGGTTTTGACAATTGCGGCAACATTAAGTGTGAAAACACTTAAAAAGTTCAGTTTTCCCAACATCACTTTCAGGCAACATGGCTGCACAAAACATGCAGAACTAATTCATTCCGGATTTTCACGGCACATTTTGGAAGTTTTAAATTGTAAGTAAATTCATTGCATCTGTATAATACTTTTGTTCATTATAATATATTTCTTTTATAGAAACTATGCTACAGAAACTTCCACTAGGACGTTCAACTTCTTGATTCCCAAACGGACGAAGTGATGAAGAGGTTTATGTTATATTCAAATTTTTTTTACATATAAGTGTATATTTCATATTCAAATAAAACAATGAATTAAACAGAAAAATCCTAAATCTATCAGTCATATAAATAAAATGCTCTCTCCAGCTGAAAGTTAACATTTTTTCACATGGCTTTCATAAGAAATAATGTAATATTCAAGTTGATTCCAACTTGAATTCTATATGAATAACGTTCAATAACCAATTGTCAGACAATTTACTTGAATGCGCCAGGCATATGAATCTTAAGTGTGATATCTTTTGGAAGCAACATGTTTTGAAGAAGTGTGTTAAGAAGTGTCTAGCACATGAAATCTAAGTGTGAAGACAGTTGCGGCAAAATTAAGTGTAGAACACTTGACTCCAAAGTGCGGATTATTTGCAGTGTACTCATTGATGTTTCTCTTGACAAGCCATCAACGAAGCGTCTCCAATAACTAGACTTTTTGGCACGACGTATACTGTCAAATTTGTTTTGCAAAATAAAATAAGTTTCAAAGTTCCTACGTATACCACCTTTCTGTTTCATAATTTCTTTGTAGGCAACTTGTTTAGCTTCATATGCATCAGAGCACTCTTTGTCCCACCAAGGATTAGGGGGCCGTCTATTTATTGTCATTCCAGGATTGCATTTCGCTTGGGCTTGTTCTGCTGCTTCAGTAATTAAACCTGCTAGGAATTCATATTCTTCGGCAGGGGGTAGCTCTTCCGTCGAAGCAAGGGAAGTGGAAAATAATGTTTCGTATATTTTCCAATCAATATTTCGTGTTAAGTCATAAGGAACATTGATTGAGTTCGTAAGGCCTAATTCACTGTTAATTGAAACAACGATTGGCAAATGATCGCTACCATGAGGATCAGGTACAACCTTCCACGTGCAATCTAACCGAAGTGATGTCGAGCACAGAGATAGATCTAATGCACTTGGACGTGCAGGAGGTCTGGGGATGCGTGTTGTTTCACCAGTATTTAAAGCTGTTATATTAAATTTGGCACAAACATTGTATATCAAAGAGGATCGATTATCATTGTAGAGGGAACCCCACAATACTCCGTGCGAGTTGAAGTCTTCCAGTATCAGACGTGGAGCAGCCATGGATTCCACTACCTCAAAATTTGACGTTGTCCAATTTGAACTTTGGGAGGTTTATATTATATATATATATATATATATATATATATATATATATATATATATATATATATATATATATATATATATATATATATATATATATATATATATATATATATATATATATATATATATATACATAATATATATATATATATATATATATATATATATATATATATATATATATATATATATATATATATATATATATATATATATATATATATATATATATATATATATACATATATATATATATATATATATATATATATATATATATATATATATATATATATATATATATATATATATATATATATATATATATATATTATATATATATATATATATATATATATATATATATATATATATATATATATATATATAGAAGCGATAGACATGTCTTTGCCTTTAGTATTCGTTTGGACTGCTACAGCCTCAATGCCAGCAATCATGGGGATGGTAATTCTATAGAAAGAATAGCTCTTTTTAATTTCTAGAAGCACTCTTCCATAGGGGGGTCTCGGTCTAGGCGAATAATGTTGAAATCATTTAAGTTGAAATTAATGTTTGAGGTAAGCCATGTTTCACATAGAGCAAAAGCATCGCATTTTAAATTATGCAGTAAAAATTTTAAGGAATCAATTTTTGGTATGATACTTCTGCAATTCCACTGTAAAACAGTGATGGAGTCTTTCACCTTAGGAATTGAATTATCATTCGAAGGATATAATTGCTGCAAGGATGGGCCATTGAGCAATCAGCTGCTCTAAAAATGTTCTAATTGTTGGGAGGAAAGCTGAAAGTATACTCATTAGTGGTTCAGAAATATTGAATGCTTTAAAAATCCAATCAACAATTTCAGAAAATTTCAATAATCCTACCCCCGGCTGAGGCTCAGAGGAAGTCGAAATTTTGTTATTTCCAGTAATGGTGTTCTTTTTGGATTGTACATTCCTAAAACCGGGCGGAATTGACTTCGGTTTTGAATCGGAATTTTTCGGTTTTGGGCGCAGTTTATCTATTGGTGGAGAAATTTTAAGGCCCTTTCTTGGCAGCTTGGGAAAAGAAGACTGTTTTCTAGAATTTCCGGGTAAAACAAATGATGTACCTTCGCACGCTCCGTCAGAGTCAGACTGTTCCGAAAATAGAGATGTGTAAGTGTTTTCTAAGAAGATGGGTTTAGGGGTAGCATTTTTCAACATTTTTGCATAGGAGCGCTTAGACCTCTCCTTCAAGGATCGTTTAATTTTATTCTCGCGCAATTTATAAATGGGGCATACAAGGAGCTCATGCGAGTTTTCTCCGCACATTAAATTTTTTTCTGAATTTCCATTGCATGTATCCTCTTGATACAATTCATTACACTAGCGATAAAAAGACGCAAAGGGAGACGAATCTTATCGATAATGACATAGTTGGGCAGCGCAGACCCAGCGAAAGTCACTCGAAATGAGTCAGACAGTCGATAAACTTTTTTATCTCCTTCGTATGATACTGAATGCAATTGCTTGCATTCAAGTATCTTTACGTCTTTAAGTATGGTGTCTTTGAAATGACCAACCCCATGCTTAATTAAGTCATCAACAGTCAAACTCGATTCTGTGATGACCCCATCAATTTCGATTTCCTTTGAAGGAATATACGCTCTATATTCACGCGTAAAAAGCTCGCAAGAAGCAATTGCATTGGCTTGTTTGAGACTACCAACGACAATGCGTATTTTATCTTTATTAACTTTGACGATCTTTTACATCCGAGAATCGCGAAGTCAAATCATTCGAAATTGAATTCCCGTTGACGACTCTGGGTAAATTTTAATTCTAATGGGGTTTACATTTTCAGCAGAAGGCTTAGGAGGAGGGTCTGTTACTCGTTCTCCCATCTCGTCATCCATTGTACCTAGCAAGAAAAACTATCACAAAAAGGAATGAAAAATATACCTGTTTTCTGCTCTCTCTGAGGTGACGAAGACACCGGTAGAACACACCTCGTGTGCCACGTTGCAAACTCGGTGCCCGTTGTTTGACAATGTGACACTTGCTGTCCTTCTTCGTCGCGTTGCTCCTTCAGTAGAGAAATAGGCCTACCTGCAACACTCCAAAACTCTCTCCGGTTAAGCTGCTCGTCGGTATCACCACAACAAGCGCGCTGTCTCCGTTTCCACCACCACGGTAGACAAATGTGGCTACCTGTGGCGTGCTGCGAAAACTCCGCTGTCGATGCGGCACTTTTCGGTGCCACTTGTTTTCCCTATTCGTCTACCTGTGACGCTTCCCCTCTCGTCGATTAGAATTACCCGACGGCACCAATGCAATATATTTTTTCTGTGTGTATAGGCACGAACTCTGTCGATTTCTGCCACCGCGGTAGGCCAATTCGTCTACCCGCGGTTTGCTGTAAAACACCACTTGTCGAGGATGCCGTTGACCACGCCTCCGATGTATCAACTGTCGACTCACACTTAACAAACTGGTCTCTCTCTCTCTCTCTCTCTCTCTCTCTCTCTCACCAAAACGCATACATCGTCTCGCACTCCGTCGTTCTCTCGAGAACAAAACCTTCCACCTGGAGGCACAACCGTCTCAGCCGGTTGCAAAAACTGTTATGACCAACACCGCTTGATTCATGATGAAATAAGTTGATTGAGAATACACGCTACCATATTATCTGCCCGCATGTAAAAGTATTAGTTGGTTTTGCATGATGAGTCTGCCAAAAAGGTGGTGTATTCTATACATGAATATCTCTGTGGTGTTTGTATGAACTTCTGTCTTCATACACAGTTACGCTTTTTTGTCTGCGAACAACTCAATTCCAACCACACTAAACACGGGAACAGTGCACGTTCACGAGAGTGTGTGATATACGCGTTGTTATTTTCCCATAGCGAATGGTTTTTGCAGGAAAATCATCGCTCTCTCATTCTGTGCTTCAGAGAAGAATGGAAGAAAATGATTTGTGCTCAGATTGATTTGCGATGATCGTTGCCCAGGGCGATGATGTGCGCTGGATTCGCATGTTATGGAAATAATACAAACTGAAATGAGTAACGTCCACTGCTGCTCAAGAGTGGAAAACCATGTCATCACTGCCCTTATAGTTTATGACACTTTAAACTTAGATACTTTTACTGCAAAATACTGATATGATATCACCTAAAAGTACTGTTGATACACCCAAAACGCGAGCCGTATGAATTACATGCGAATAAGCATGATTCTAATGAGAATTTTGCATTGTAACTGGTATAATGCATAGAAAGCGATATTGGTCCGGGACAAAACTGCATTAGATGGCGATTACACCACAGAAACTTACACAAACCCACAGTTGGGAATGTATTAGTGAATTTAACGATATCGGAGTATTAGTATTGAAATGACTCCTCACTAATACACATGTAAAGGACATCTCCACTCGGATACATGTGCGCTCTGAAAATACTAATACACGCTCAAGGACCTGTTTCCATTTCGCCTTTCTACTGATCACATGCTGCATATTGGAGAGAACAGTTTATAGCATCATCAAATTGAAGGGGTGTGGGTGATTATTATGTGTTGATTTTATATTGAGCTTTCGGCGTTCTCTCAATCCTAAATTTATCAGCGATATGCGAGTTCTAGCCACTAGATAGGTTCATAAATGTTAATAATTATTAATGATTATTTAAGCGCACTATACACAGGAGAAAGTTACCTATATGGGAACATTGGGCTAACAAATTTCAACATTTGTCTGATAGAAGCCGTCCGCCAATCATTTCTGGCATTCCTCATATCAATAGTACTTTCAGGTGATATCATATCAGTATTTCGCAGTAAAAGTATTTAAGTTTAAAGTATCATAAACTATAAGGGCAGTGATGACATGGTTTTGCACTTTTGAGCAGCAGTGGCAGTTACTCATTTCAGTTTGTATTATTTCCCGAACATGCGAATCCAGCGCACACAGGTAACTGGCATCCCTATCTCTACATACAGAGTTTGACAATTAGGTTTTACATCAACCGACATAACCCCACAAAATGAGCTGGATGAACTTTGTTTGACAATTCTCGGTGGTTTGTTTACATGGGAGTTACATGAGTTCGAATGTAACAGATGAGCACCCGTTGCATTCGCACTCACGAAATTGACAAAGTAAACAAACCACTGAGAGTTGTCAAACATGAACTTCATTCATCATAAGTTCATTGTAGAACTCAATAGGTAACATCGTTTTTCAACCGATCAATGGGGGTCAGTATGACAACGGCAAAATCGCTTGAAATGTCATCAACAAATAGCAGTAGCAGTAGACAATAGAAAACAATGCACACTTTCTCTAATTTGATCGAAACTCGTGCTTCTCGTTTGTATTTAGACAAATTTCGTTAATTTTGTTACAAACAAAGTTTTTTATGTTGACTACGCCAATATGACGCCATGCCATCCAGCGAGCGCACATCATCGCCCTGGTCAACGATCATCGCAAATCAATCTGAGCACAAATCATTTTCTTCCACTCTTCTCTGAAGCGTAGAATAAGAGAGCGATGATTGTGGCAAAAGCCATTCGCTATGGGAAAATAACGCGTATATCACACACTCTCATAAACGCAAATTGTTCACGCGTTTAGTGTGATTGGAATTGAGCCAAAAAAAGCGTAACGGTGTATGAAGACAGAACTTCTTACAAACACCACAGAGGTATTCATATATAGAATACACCACCTTTTTGGAGACTCAGCAAGCAAAACCAACTAATACTTTTACATGCGGGCAGATAATATGGTAGCGTGTATCCTCAATCGATTTATTTCATCATGAATCAAGCCGTGTTGGTATAATGCAGTAACTATGCTTGGTCTACAATGCGAAGAAGGCATGATTCTAATTCCGAATATGCACGAAAGGATGTAATGCCATTTTTGCATTGGGAAATTGTTTTGGGTGTAGGGTTAAAAGAACGCCGAAAGCTCAAAATATTATCAAAACATAATCATCACCCACACCTCACCAATTTGATGATGCTATAAACTGTTCTCTCCAATATGCAGCATGTGATCAGTAGAAAGGCGAAATGGAAATTAGTCCTTTAGCGTGTATTAGTATTTTCAGAGCGCACATGTATCGGAGTGGCGATGTTCTTTACATGTGTATTAGTGCGGAGTCATTTTAATACTAATACTTCGATATCGTTAAATTCACTAATACATTCCCAACTGTGGGTTTGTGTAAGTTTCTGTGGTGTAATCGCCTTAATGCATTTTTGTCCCGGACCAATATCGCTTTATATGCATTATACCAGTTACAATGCAAAATTCTCATTAGAATCATGCTTATTCGCATGCAATTCATACAGTTCGTGCTTTGGATGTAGATAAGTTCATTACATTTATATTCAATATATTTATTGTTTTTTTTTATTCTATACTTTTAATTTATATTCACAGATTACAGATAAGAAACGATTTCTAACGCGACTTTTCTAATTTAGAGAATAGAATCAGTTTAAAAAAAAGGGTTCTGTACAGGACACGACCACAGTGACATTAAAAATGTAGCTTTTTTCAAGAGCGTGCAAATGAATTTTATCTATCACACATATCGACTCACGTTCTTGCTCACTCGCCTATTTTCATATGTTACAATTTGCTATATACCCTCCCCATTAAGACATAATTTATTGAAGGTCATTTAACGGTAATATATTATTACAATTAATCAAGTATCTCACTAGGTGATTGGCATTATTTGGCTGATCCATCTAGTAAAAATAGGCTGGTCTGTCCAGAAAATATATTCAAAAGAAAAGTTCCATATTGTGAACTGTGATGGGGAAGCCCACGCCCGCCAACGGAAATATACAGATTCTCCATGAAATATGAAATTTCATTTTCCATTTAAATTTTCAATAATGTACTAATGAACTTAAGTAAACAATCTTAAGGTTAAGTATTTCTTGATCGATTAGTGGTTGAACAAATGAAATTATTTGATAAATTACATTGTTATACAACGTTCGCACTACCGGTTAAAACGGGTTTTTATGCTATCTTGGTGACATTTTTCTTGTTGCTAATTATTATAACGTGTTATAACTCTGTAGTGTAAACATTGTATTATTAAACCAATTCTACAGCGTTTTATGTTATATAGGTATTTTATGTGGTAATAGGACTGACATAATTATATCTTCAGTACAGCGGTTTGTTTCATAATTTAAAACAGATTTATTTTAAAATTTAAATTCGTATACCCAACCGTTCTATTTGTTGTATACTTTAAAACACGATTAGAACTGTTTTTTTAATTCATAGGGCAGGACAGATACTCTGACTGCATAAACTGGGAAAACAATTTTAAGTCCAGCAACGCTTAAGACATGGCTTGAATTTTAATCGAAAAAGAACACCCTCTTAAACTGCTGGGACGGTAAGTTCTGTTTTAAAATTTTTCGTTTTGTACATTACGAAACAAAAGTGTTTGAAATTAGAAAACAAAATGTTCTGCTGGGAATGTGATTGTTTCCGATGGAATTACAGGTTTTTTTTACGCGGGGGATACAGGCCGCGTAAACGAAAACCGCGTAAATTTCAAAAAAACGCGTAAATGAAATCCGCGTAAATTTCAAAATCCGCATAAAAAAATACCGCGCAAAAAAAAACCGCGTAAAAAACCTGAGTGTACTCTCCTATATAAAATACTACGCTTCTGAACAGTGCAATAACTACAGAAGCACGTTGTCAGATGCCTTACTGATAAAAAAACATATAACCGAAATATATATCACATATAACCGAAATATGAAACATATGAAAGCCAATAGGCTCTTTACCCTACACAGCTACAAAGCGCCGTAAACATTCATTAACAAGTTATAACGCACACGCATGCATAAAAAAAAATATTTTTTTTTCAACGCAACACTCTCAAGCACCACACATAAGTCGCATCCTGCCGTATTTAATTAAATCCAAACCACACCACCCACCCACTTTGCAAATCTATCTGTGACACCGTGCTGGTACCCGAAAAATCCGCACACAACCACCGCTGCCGAAAATGCATAGCGTCTACCGCTTAGAGTAGCGTCCAGACGCTGCAGCCATGATCTTACCCGTTCGACATAAGAACAAAAACTAATTCAAACGTGTACGCGTCACCTCGTCATTTATAAACTAACCGTATATAGTTTAGTCACTTAGGTACGAGTGTGTGCAAATGCCAACGTTACCGAAAATCGATAGCGCTTATTGCATCGCCCGGAGACGATGTTGCTCGTATGGGATATTAGCAACAATTGATTTAAACGGACATGCGTCGCTTCTATTTATGACTTTTCGTGTTTGATTGAGCGACTAAGGTGCCCTCTAATGACGGCTGTGTCAAAAGTCTACTTTTATTGGTGAGATATTAAATTATTACCAATATTTAAGTTAGGTGTTTCTGAATCGGTTGGTGTATGAATGATTAAAATCCATCTAGTAATATTGGAGTTATAAGCGTGCAAACCTTACATAGTTTCGTTACATGGGAGACAGTTTAGATTTTAGAATGACACCTAGCCCCAGATAGTGGAGTAAGACATTTTTAATGTCAAAACTGTGAACCTGTCGGACACGTCTGAACCACTAGCTAACTTGTGTCGTTTTAGCTTAGAACATGTTATAAGAATATCTGTGCACAAAATGTTTTTAGAAAGCTCAGACTACATATTGGGAACATGTTATAGGAAACCATGTATCTGCTGTTATAGAATAAAAGATGATAATAAACGTCGGATGACTGAAGACTGCATATGATATTCATATTCCTTATCAATTCAGTTGCAAAATTTATTTTCATTAACAGATTATTTATAGCAAAGCAGAAGTAGCATTTCTAATAAACCACTGTTTAAATGCATTTTAGTTAGGAGACAAAATTTCCATCATGCATTTCTAATTCACTTTTCATTTGTTTTATAACCTTCCGGCACAAGTTGTGCTAGTATCCCGAGTGCACCACGTTCAGAAACTCTAGCGAAATTATCTTTGAGAAACGTTGGCTGCTCGTTTAGTATACCACTAATGCGACTTCCGCGGGGACAAAAGAAAACCTGCATAAATTTGTAATATTTTCTGTTGAAAATCAAATTATCCAAAATACATCTATCTATCTATCTATCTATCTATCTATCTATCTATCTATCTATCTATCTATCTATCTATCTATCTATCCATCTATCTATCTATCTATCTATCTATCTATCTATCTATCTATCTATCCATCTATCTATCTATCTATCGATCTATCTATCTATCTATCTATCTATCTATCTATCTATCTATCTATCTATCTATCTATCTATCTATCTATCTATCTATCTATCTATCTATCTATCTATCTATCTATCTATCTATCTATCTATCTATCTATCTATCTATCTATCTATCTATCTATCTATCTATCTATCTATCTATCTATCTATCTATCTATCTATCTATCTATCTATCTATCTATCTATCTATCTATCTATCTATCTATCTATCTATCTATCTATCTATCTATCTATCTATCTATCTATCTATCTATCTATCTATCTATCTATCTATCTATCTATCTATCTATCTATCTATCTATCTATCTATCTATCTATCTATCTATCTATCTATCTATCTATCTATCTATCTATCTATCTATCTATCTATCTATCTATCTATCTATCTATCTATCTATCTATCTATCTATCTATCTATCTATCTATCTATCTATCTATCTATCTATCTATCTATCTATCTATCTATCTATCTATCTATCTATCTATCTATCTATCTATCTATCTATCTATCTATCTATCTATCTATCTATCTATCTATCTATCTATCTATCTATCTATCTATCTATCTATCTATCTATCTATCTATCTATCTATCTATCTATCTATCTATCTATCTATCTATTTATCTATCTATCTATCTATCTATCTATCTATCTATCTATCTATCTATCTATCTATCTATCTATCTATCTATCTATCTATCTATCTATCTATCTATCTATCTATCTATCTATCTATCTATCTATCTATCTATCTATCTATCTATCTATCTATCTATCTATCTATCTATCTATCTATCTATCTATCTATCTATCTATCTATCTATCTATCTATCTATCTATCTATCTATCTATCTATCTATCTATCTATCTATCTATCTATCTATCTATCTATCTATCTATCTATCTATCTATCTATCTATCTATCTATCTATCTATCTATCTATCTATCTATCTATCTATCTATCTATCTATCTATCTATCTATCTATCTATCTATCTATCTATCTATCTATCTATCTATCGATCTATCTATCTATCTATCTATCTATCTATCTATCTATCTATCTATCTATCTATCTATCTATCTATCTATCTATCTATCTATCTATCTATCTATCTATCTATCGATCTATCTATCTATCTATCTATCTATCTATCTATCTATCTATCTATCTATCTATCTATCTATCTATCTATCTATCTATCTATCTATCTATCTATCTATCTATCTATCTATCTATCTATCTATCTATCTATCTATCTATCTATCTATCTATCTATCTATCTATCTATCTATCTATCTATCTATCTATCTATCTATCTATCTATCTATCTATCTATCTATCTATCTTTCTATCTATCTATCTATCTATCTATCTATCTATCTATCTATCTATCTATCTATCTATCTATCTATATATATAAAAGTCAAAGTTTATATGTATATGATTTATAGACTCCCAAGCGGCTTAACCGATTTCCGTAAAAATTTGCACACAGTAGGTATTTGGTACGGGGCGTGTTTGTGTGCTATTAGTTGGAGATTATCTGCCCGCCAGATGGCGCTTTGGAACAAATTGTGTTTTCCTCCTATTTCGCAGAGCGTCGCAGCAACGCGCGATGGGTATTAGCTAGTATACCATATAATTCTAGCATGATCAATGTCAACTGATCTGATTAGCGGGAAATGACTTCGAATAATTTAAAAAATCAACAGGAGTACGCGGGATTTAATTTCGTTTGCACATCAATCAAGCACGGGTAAAATAACGACAACAGTGTAAAACTTTTAATCCGCCGCGGCACAAGCTTGATTTTTCTCAATACGATTTGATGTGCAGCAAAATGAACATATCTTCGAAACGGTACCTCGTATCTATATAAAGTAAGCGATGGAAATGTTCCTCACAAAATTCTCAATTAATTACATCGTATGTAATTAATAAGTAGTACATTCATATGAAATATAAGAGAAATTCGAAAATAAAAGCTTTGTCGGTACTCCATTCGAACAACACACCAAATTTCGCAACATAAAAAATACTAAAATGTAGCTTAGACGATGCTCGAGTTTTTTATGTTTACTTTTTTTCGAAATATTTTACCTACTATTTTTAAAAAATCTGCAAAGCCCCGCACGCAATTTCATTAAGTTTCCCCTTCCGATACGATTTAGGCGATTCTTCCGTATTCAACTTTTTGCGCAATTCTGCCAAGTCATCTGTCCAGTCTCAACTTTCACAACTCTTTCATACCCTGTGCATTAGACTGGCCCAAAATGGCATAAATCTCGAAATCAAAACCTTACCCTCCAAAATGAAAGTTTGGGTCCCCAACAAGCTTTCCTGAAAATTTCAGCTCATTTGGTTCACTGCAAGGGGTTCCGCAAACGCAACTCCAAAATGAAAGTTTGGGTCCCCAACAAGCTTTCCTGAAAATTTCAGCTCATTTGGTTCACTGCAAGGGGTTCCGCAAACTGCTCAAAGTTTGTATGGAAAAAAGAGACCAAATGTATGGAGAAATGCATCAGTTTCACATTTTCAGCTGTAGGTGGCGCCGTAATCGATGAAAGTCTTTCGTGTGAAAAAATAAGAATCTTCATGGATTTGAATTTAATAAAAATATTCCACTACATCTCCACAAATAAATAAATAAACCACTCTACATCTCCACCTGATCTTTTCACTTGAGAGAGAATAAGCCAAAAAGAAAAAAATTGTCGATTAGTACGAGAATTATGTTCACCATTAGAAATTGTACTACTGCGCCGAACACTCCGCCCCATTAAATGATTCCCATCACGAGATATGGCCTAATATAAAATGAAAGAGTGTTAGAATTTTCCAGGCACTCTAACTCCGCCCAGAGGAAGAATTTTGAATTAAACTGTTTTCTGTCGAAAAGCCCTTGACCTTATGATCTACATTGCAGAAGACTACGGTCAGCCAAGTGTTCCCGATCACGAGCTATAGCATTATTTAAAAAAAAGTATAGGGCATTTTCAGCCGCCCTAGCGCCACCTAGTGAGAGAATTCTGAATTATTCATGGTTTTACCGGAAAGCCCTTGACATACTTGTCCAGTTTGCCGAAGATACCACTCTTCCAGATAGCCCGCATTTTGAGTTATTAGAAGTTGTAATCCATGTAATCGAGTGTTTCTACCTCATGTTATTCGTGCGTTCATAAGCAAGGGTTTTTTTTGCACTTTCGACCGAGCCACCCCAACTGCAGCACATGACACCCTCAACTTTGCGCGCTTATAACTTTGTCTGCTGTCATCAGATTGACCTCCGGTTTTCACGAGTCCATTCATTGTTACATGAAGATTCTTATTTTTTCACACGAAAGACTTTCATCGATTACGGCGCCACCTACAGCTGAAAATGTGAAACTGATGCATTTCTCCATACATTTGGTCTCTTTTTTCCATACAAACTTTGAGCAGTTTGCGGAACCCCTTGCAGTAAACCTAATGAGCTGAAATTTTCAGGAAAGCTTGTTGGGGACCCATACTATCATTTTGGGGGGTAAGGTTTGAAATTCCAAACTTTGCACTTTTTTCATACAACCTTGGGCCACTCTACTGTGCATAGATATGCACTATCTATCACTAAGAATTAAACGACAATTTGTTCTACAGTGGAAATGCTACTCATCCAAGATCTGATGGAAAATTATAAATAGTGAAACAATATCAGCAAGCTTCGATATATTTTAAATAACGATCAAAATGAGAATATTTGTAGCAGATTGTTTGCCGTCATATTTAAAGGTGTTAGTTAGGTTGCATGGCATGGCTTTATTTACAATCTTTTATTTTATCTTAGTTTTGAACCTAAGAGCAGATCACTCTAGACATGTAGAACAAATTTGCATCAAATTAGAAAAAATGCATTTAATTTCCTTTTTTGCATCAACTTTGCACTCCCTTGCAGAAAAGTTTGTTTAACAAATGTCCTACGCTGATTCACTTTGTTCGACGTTTTGTTGAATGTAGCGCTAATTTTTTGTAGGGTTTTGACGTCTTACACGCAACGCAAAATACATTGCACGCAACGCAACATACATTACGAATTTCTATTTTGATGGAAAGAAATGCATTTAATTTAGGTGATTTTTAAAAATGCATCACAAGTGATCTGCCCCTAGTTTTAAACTCTTTCGAATGCAGTAAAAATATAAATCAACTTCCACTTGCTAAGTTTTACTTATTTCTTTCCTTTTTGATTTCTCTTGTTAAAATAACTAAAAAATTTAAGGCAATAAAACAGCTTCACTCTTTTTGATCGCTATAAGTAAACTAACAAACGAAAGCAGTTTTTTAATGCAACTCTGCATCCAATTATAAAATTTCGTTCGACGGTTATTTTCAAAATGATTCGACTTCTGCTAACCTGCACTATAACTCTTCGACGTGGCGTTTTGAAATGAGCGTGTAGCACCTTGTAGATAGGACGATAACGAATATCAAAAAATGTCATTTAAAACTCGATTAAATCTGTTTTCGTACGGGATAAAACTTGCTTACTTGCTCTCATATGGTTTGTGTGCAACGTGGGCCATAATATTGCACATAAAGGTCGAAAAGTTGATTCAAACTATTGAGATGTATGCAAGAGGAACATGGTGGCCTTTTACACTGTTTTCATTTGGTTTCAGGATGCAGCCATTTCTGCAATGCCAGGTACTATCGTCTTAGGGTGCTTACAGAGTGGCGGCGAGAAGCTGAGCTGGGGCTGGTACTGTCATTAGAGTGCGAGATGCGAGAAACCTGCTCGCAGCATATCAAATGGAGCCTGTCAGAGTAAAAGCAGGCAGTCGGCGTCGATCCGCTCAGCTTTCACTCTGACATCATCCCTTTGGTTTGCAGCAAGCAGGTTTCTCGCATTCTAATGTCAGTTCCAGCGCCAGCTCAGCTTCTCGCCGCCACTCTGTAAGCACCCTTAGACCGGACTAAACTCAGGCCTAAAATCAAAGATAGTACCGTGTGGCGGTTACTGTTTTAAGTATTGGGAAGAGCTTCAGAAAGTACGTTTATTCAGCGTGGTAGTACAGAGTGAACTAACTATGTGATGATGGAGTGACGCGGTCCTATGCAAGCTCATAATATGTATTTGTTAGCACACCCTACGACAGTGCATATTTGTGTTAGTTAGGCAAGGATGCATCACAGATATGAAGACAGATAAATATTATTACACGCTTTCTTTTCTTTTAAATTAGTAAAGCCATTCTCCGTAATGTTGGGGAGATTTAATTGAACGGCCACTACAACACGACATCCCTCATGTGACAAGGGAGGACCATGTGAATTTGCTGGAGGGTGGGACAATGTGGAAGGAATGGTGGATTCTGGATTAGCAGGGGCTGGGACAGACATCACTGCGCTAGGCAAGGTATCACCAGCTGCATCACTAACATTTGGATTTACCAACTGAGGCTGAACAACAGAGGAAGGCGACAGATCTACCACATTGTGTCGAGAAACTTCGAGCGGAATAACGGAACCATTTTGAGGCTGTTCATGATTTTGAGAATACTCGTTTCGCTGGTCTACAATTGGTGAATCTCGCACATCTGTGCTATCGTTTGTAGTACGTTTCATAAACCTGCGGTTACGTCTGAAATGATTTCCGAACCCGTCTTTCACAATGTAGGATCGCCCAATAACGTCATGCGTCACTGTACCATATTGCCATTATTTCGAGCATTTCTTAAAAATAACACGATCTCCAACATTAAGCGGCAGCAAAGGTTTAGCTGTTTTATCATAGTTCTCCTTTTGAATGACACGTCTACGCTCAAACTTACTGCGGACAACCCCTTCTGCAATATCTTTACGAACCAAAAGAGACTCATCAACAGGTAAACGCGTTTTAAGTAGTCTTCCGAAAAACAGGTGGCGTGGTGTAAGCTGCATACCAGCAATCGGAGTCGTATTAAATTCAAGAAGATGATACTGGATTTGTTCCACTTCACCAAGTTCAAAACATCGTTTCAAAATATTTTTGGCTATTGCAACAGCTTTCTCCGCTAGGCCGTTGCTTTGAGGATACCGTGGACTAGAGAAGATGAACCGGATGTTGTTTTTATTCGCATACCTCTCACACTCCAACGAATCGAACGGATTGTTATCACTGCGAATCTGTGTGGGATATCCATACGCACTGAAAAATTTATCGAACAATAAGCTGACACTTCGCATAGATTTATCCTGAAGCCGATCCGAGCAAATAAAACCTGAGTAGGCGTCGACCAACACCAACCAATCCTTACCACCATACTCATAAATATCCGTGGACACCTTCTGAAATGGATACTCCGGAAAATCATCCTGTCTAAGCGGCTCTTTTTGATTGTTACGCTGGAATTTCTCACAAGTCAGACACGATTTTACCATTTCCGAAACATCGTTGGTCATGCCTGGCCAGAAGAACTGCATTCTTGCCCTGGTTAAAGTTTTTTCTACTCCAAGATGCGGTGCATGAACCCACTTACAAATCAAGTGGTGCAATTTCGTTGGAACCACCAATCGATGATCTCTGAACAGTAAACCATTTTCGTAATGAAGCTCACTACGATATTTAAAGAACATCCGACTAAGATCATCGAGTCGGTGATATGATGGCCAACCCTGTTCGACATATCGAACTATGCGCATATAGCGCTCATCATTGTTTAAAGCATCCACATACAAATTAAAGTTATCGTCGGACATACACGCTTGTTTCACAAGAGAATGAACCACACCTTCCAGATGAATATCAGTTTCACCAGTCCTTTACCAGAGCCCTCGACAGACAATCCGCAACAAGCATGTCCTTTCCCGTAGTGTATACAATTGATAGACCTGGGTATTTAAGAAGCTTTAAGAACATTCGCTGTAGACGAGAAGACACCTCATCAATATCCCGTTTAATGAGGGTCTCTAGTGGTTTGTGATCAGATTGGACTTCAAATTCACGACCATACAAGAAATAGTAAAAACGTGAGCAGGCAAAGACAACAGCAAGTAATTCTTTTTCAATTTGAGCCCATTTTTGTTCGCTACGCGAGGCAAATGCTACTGGTCCATGATCTTGAAGGAGCACACAACCAAGCCCATCTTTGGAACTATCTGAACTGGAGCTTTAGTTATGAAGTAGAGCAGATCTTCTAATTCCTTTTCGTGTTCTGGAGTCCATACCCATTCCGCTCCAATGTAGGTAAGCTTGCGAAGATTTGCGGTGCGTTGTGACAGATTAGGAATAAACTTGGCAAGATATTTCATAAAACCAAGAATTCGTGTAACTTCAGCCACGAATTGAGGTTTCGGCATTTGGGTGATTGCCCTATATCCTTGTCCAATTTCTGGACTTTTCCGTCGCCGATAGTGCTTCCCATGAACTGAACTTGTGGCAACCGAAACTGAAGCTTATCTCGATTAAACTTGATATTATTCTTACGAGCGCGATCAAGAACTATTGCAAGGATTCTGTCATGGTCGGCTTTATCTTAACCCGTAATCGTCAAGTCATCAAAGTACACCTCAACACCGTCTATGTCGCCAAATATTTGAACCATTCTTCTTTGGAACATTTCAGGAGCATTGTTTAACCCAAACGGGACACAATTCTACCGGAAACGGCGTCATAAAAGTCGTCAAATCAGAGCTCTTCACGTTAAGTTCCATTTACCAAAATCCGTTGCTCAAATCAAGAACAGAGAATACACGTTTTCCTGCTAAACGACTAAACAGGAATTCCACACACAAGATAAGTTTTCGTCCACCTTTCAACCCAACTGTTACAAGATGATGGGCCACTAACGTTAGCGCTTACTCTATAGGAAGTAGTTTGAGAATCAATACAAAAATCATTATCATATGCACTGTCGACCTGATCTGAACATAAATCATTACCTGCGTCACTCCAATTAACGGAATACACCGCCTTTCCGGATGAAGTTTTGGATTCCGTCCTCGGTGGCTTGCGGCTCGGTTTTTCATGTGACGTCTTCTTGCGGCAGCATTTTCTGAAGTGACCCACATCGCCACACGCTTAGCACTCTACACGCATAGCTGGGCAGCTGCGGCGATGGTTTCGCACGTACGATTGTCCACAATTGTAGCACTTGTTGGTGTTCCGATTGATGACAGCAACTTCTTTCGGTTTAGTATCCTCCGCCTTGTCGTCGTTCGCCTTGATTTCCACCACAAAATCCTTTCTGTTCAGCAGCAGCCGGTTTTCCGTCGCAGCTTCAAAAATTTTGCACATCTCCACTACCTTGGACAGTGGCTCATCCTTCCCATCCAGAAGTTTTAGCTGCAACTTTTTATCAAGTACTCCGATGATAATCTTGTCTCGAAGCATACGATCAGCATACGGAGCTTGACAAGAAGAGCACTTGAATTCACAGAACTGACTTTGAGTGCGCAGCTCTGTTTCGAAGTCACCGAAAGCTTGTTTTTCCTTTTGCGTGATCAAATTGAATTTGAAAGCTTCCATCGTGACGTTTCTGCGCGGCATGCAGTATTCGTCAAAAGGTTTGATGATCTGTGCAAGTTTGAGTGCCGCCGCAACATCCGTAGCGTCAGCAAACCTATCTTCGTCGTTTTCTCCTTCCTCTTCGTCGTCGTCTTGCCCAAACATGTTCTCGTTGCTGCTATTGTTTGGGTACAGCGTATTGAAGATTTCCACGCCTCGCAGTCCAGTCAGCCACAGAAATGTTGCAATTTTATTCGCTTCACTTTCCTTGGTTTTGTTGTTGGCACGTAGAAAAATTCCAAACACCTGCTCCCATGCAGGCCACTCCTTTCCAGGTTAGATCCATCGAGCGGCTGGTGCAGCCGAAGATCGAATCCGGAAGCCATTGTTGGCTTTCGAAAAAACAACTTTTTACTGCTTTCTGCGATCCGTTTTGCAGACAGCGTACCGAGTATGATTTTCGAGACCGTTTCACTTTGATTCGCGAGCTTAACTTTACTTCCTGACACCATGTTTTAAGTATTGGGAAGAGCTTCAGAAAGTACGTTTATTCAGCGTGGTAGTACAGAGTGAACTAACTATGTGATGATGGAGTGACGCGGTCCTATGTTAGCTCATAATATGTATTTGTTAGCACACCCTACGACAGTGCATATTTGTGTTAGTTAGGCAAAGATGCATCAGTTACAACTAGATTCGAGCTTACCGCTGAATACGATGATTCCCTTTGGATAAAGACTCGCCATCTCTTATTCTTCTTATTTATACGTAAGTGTCATTCCATTCGAGCACGAGACTTGTCAAAAACACTCAATCCGAAGATATTTGTTTCGAATCCTGGAACGAGGGCCATTGACAGGTCTCGTGCTCGATTGGAATGATACTGACAGATACATAAATGGTAAACAAACGATTGACGTGTCGAATCTTTATCCAGAAGGATTCAGCGTCGTTACTTACCGCTATTGACATTTTGCTGCAAAGCTCACCTACCAGCTGCGACATCCACAGATTAATAGCATAAACAAGATAAGGTGGATGTTTGTGCGTTTTTCATATCTACGATAAGTAATTTGATGTAATCTTTTAATATTTTTTCGTAAATACGTATCAACTAAACTTTTAAAGATTTGCTACTGATCTGACAGTTTCTTCGCAAAACATCCACCCCAAGCATGTAGCGTCTCCTACATATATTTTCTGCGTAAAGGTGCCACTAGGTAAACCATACCATCCAGCAGGAGCTATCAAGATTTGTGACCAGTTCGAACGAAGGTTAAAATCCTGATAGTTAGCCTTTCTGACGAATTTCTGGAATAAATCGTATGTTACAGCTGCTCAAAAATGTTGTTGTTTGTAAATAACATGGGCATCCAATTTTTTTTATTTTTTATTTTTTTTTTTGATTGCCCACCACACTCCCCCACACCAAAGAACTCATACAAGAGCCCCCTGGTAGTGGACGCAACTTGTCTCAGCCCATGAACAATGGCAACAAAAACAAACAAAACAAATAAAACAAACTGAGCTGAGACAGACATTTATTGATGTGCAATTAGTTTAAGATAATTAACTAAGGTGGAATCCCAGTGGAAATAGATTTCTTGTTAAGGGATCCACATTATAAATTAAATTAAAGTTAAATACTGCTGACGGATGTTTACATTAAATTACAAAACAATATCAACACTCGGAATACCAAGGGGGTAAAAAAATGGGAACGCTTCTTTGACTTGCCATATCTTAGCTGTTTGCTCACCAATTTTAATTCTTTTTTCACCATTGATAAGGTAAATCTTTTATAAAAACAGTGAACAAAGAATGATGGAAAACTAATTTGTGTATCTGAAGTAATTGTAAAAACAGTAATTGAGAGTCAGTACAGACGAAATGAGTTTTTCTGTTCAAACAATCGTATCACGACCGTTTGTCAACCAATTTCAATTTTCCTTACACCAATGCAATCCTTAGAGCTTCTAGACTAACTAATATATGCAATAAATAGTAGATTTTCAAAAATTACTATACTTCTTCGAGTTATTGGGAGATAGGATTTTGACAATGTACGTGGCATACGGTTGATTGAAATTCTTTGCGACTTGTTAGTTTTACGGTTTGAAAATTACCTGTTTACTCAATAGTTCTACATATTATACATGGATATTATTATATCAAAATGTTTGCACGAACGTGGAGAAACACATTATTGTATGTAAGTTACTAAATAATAGAGTGTGTTAGGACGATTCAGTAAATATTTGTATTTTGAAATATTCGTCATATAACTTTAAATTTGAAGCGATGACCTATACATTTTAATACACCAGTCGATTGTAATTGATGGTGGCTACAATTTCTGAAAAAAACACATTTTTATATTATCTCAAAAAATAGCCAAAAGTACGTAGAAGTACAGAAATTTCATTTAGTTGGCAAATAACGTCGAATTCAAAGCGATGGCCCATACCTTTTTATATACCAATCGATTATAATTGATTTTGGTTACAATTTCTGGAAGAACAATTTTTATATTTTCTCAAAAAATAGACAAAAGTACGTAGAACTACAGTAATTTCATTTAGTTGACAAATAGCTTCAAGTATTCAAAGCTATCACCTATGCAATTTATACACCAATTGATTGTAATTGATTTTTGAGAATTTCTGAAAGAACAAATTTTTATATTTTCTCAAAAAATAGCCAAAAATACGTACAAGTACAGAGATTTCATTTAGTGGGCAAATAACGTCGAATTCTAAGGGATGATTTATACTTTTTACATTTCTTATAAAAGAAATGTATAGAATTCGCTCAAACTTTCAAGATTTTTTCCGAGGCCCGGAGGGCCGAGTGTTATATACCAATCGACTCAGCTCGACGATTTGGGACAATGTCTGTGTGTGTGTATGTAACGGACAAATTCTCATTCGTGTTTCTCAGCAATGGCTGAACCGATCTTATCCAAACCAATTTTAAATAAAAGAACTAAAAAACAGTATGAACGCTATTAATTTGTTTTTGATTCTGGTGTTTAGTTTCCAAGATATGAATGTTTGAATGCGTAAAAATGGCGCTTTTGCAGTTTTTTTTTAAAATTATCTTTAAATATCTATTTTGAATACTTGAAAAGATATGGCTTGTTGTTTGTTGATTACTCTCTGTCGCCTATTTATTGTTCAATATAGTAATAATCCATTGAAATAAGCTGAACATTATTTCGATAAAACGAATTTTGCATTTCATTTCACTATCTACAATAGCTAGAAACAATCACCGAACACTTCCAAGTTGTCTGGAAGGAACTTGATAGCTTATCAGTACAAAAATGTTCATTTGTGCGAATCTTCTGACTGCAATTTTTCTAACTTATAACCATCGGATCGATCTGAAACATATCGGAAAATGAAAAGCGAAATAAATAACTCCAAGCAACGGCGTAGCCAAGAGAAGGTTTTGGGGTTTAACACCATACAACCCCCCCTCCCTCCCACCACACCCAAAGAAAAAAATTGGATTTAAGTTGAAAATTTATTGAAACAGACTGATTTAATTCAATATTACAATAACAATTATCTGATCCGTAGATTGATAACCTGTTGTTGTAAACATCATGAGGACTTTTGATAAATTGTCGGAATGGGGTCCTGATATGTAACTGATCTATTGGTCTTGATTTCACAGTTGTCTAATAGCATCAATATCAAATTCCTGCCTGAAAACATTCCAATAGAAAATTTCAGAGTTCTGTAATCAATCATAATCCTCAGATTTATTTTCAAATTGAGCTCGTTTTTGTAGAAATGTACTGTAATAAGGGTTTTTATTTAATAGGAAGCGAAGTTAAAATTGATTTAATGTCTATGAAACATAGAACTGCTCACCAAAAAAATGCATAACTTTCAACATTTGCTAAAAATGTTTTTGCCTTTCTCATTCACTCTAAAATTCGTCTATCTAATCCCGACCCGGAGAGCCGAGTGTCATATGCCAATCGACTGAGTTCGTCGAGATCGGAAAATGTCTGTGTATGTATGTATGTGTGTATGTGTGTATGTGTGTATGTGGAAAAAAATGTGACCTCTGTTTCTCAGAGATGGCTGAACCGATTTGCACAAAGTTAGTCTCAAATGAAAGGTACAACCTTCCCATCGGCTGCTATTGAATTTTTTTTATTGATTGGACTTCCGGTTCCGGAGTTACGAGTTGAAGAGTGCAATCACACAGCAAATTCCCATATAAACTGAAATGAAAAATTTTCAAGATCAAATTTGTATTTTTGATGCCAAATGAGTAAAATGCATGAAACATTGAGATTTGATGTAAACTCGAAAAAAATGTTTGACAAAAATTGACTTCTTTGGATTTTGGTACATTTTTGCCTCATATAGAAAGGTTATGCAATCACTCCAAAAATCGTCAATTATGCCGGCCCGGAGGGAGTATGCAGTGAGGGGTTGCTACTTTAAAATTAAAACTAGTTTAAAATTTCTTAACAAGTTGAAATTTTTCGGCAGGACCTGGACCTCCCGGATCTTTCTCCATGAACCGCCGCTGGTTTCAAGCGATGTTTCAGTATCACATAGTATCTCAAGATCCATTGTATGTATGTGCAAATCGTACTGAACATGTAATATTCATTTCCATCATTTTATTGAACAAAACCATCGTAGTCTGGACAAATGAGACAAGCACAATTGCACCACTAGGTGGATTAAAACAGGTTTTTATTTTGGGAATGCGTCGAGTTGAGACGAAAACGTAATATGATTAATAACGAGGATAACACTTTCCGAATGTAGAGAGAAATTTATGAAAAATGACGATTTCCATTCGATTCTAGCAGGTTCTGATCGATTTTGATGAGCATTTGATTTTTGTTGTATGACCAATTATATGTATAGGTCAAATGTTTAAAAACAGTAATTTAAGGTCAAGATAGCATCATTTTGAAACCGCCAATTTCGGAGGTTTAGTATCTTCGATGAGTTTTACAAACGTTAAACAGCGCATCATTTGATAAAATAATTTTGACGGTATATCGTCCAAGAAGTATGTATGGTGAATTTTCTCAGGTTCATATTCATGACTACAATAAAGTCTCAATAATTTCGCTAAAGACACGAACTCTGTTACTATTTTCTGAAAAATTAATTCTGCATGATTTTAAAGCTTCAAAAATCACGGTTTCGGAATTATGCCGTTTGGACAGTATGATCGATTTTCACCAAACCCCCACCAAACCGAATTTCTGGCAACGCCGCTGACTTCAAGTAAGTAGAAACAAAGTCGTTCTACACTCGTTCACAAGAAACTTCTTCGAATGCTGAATATCTATTATAACACATTGAAACCCCGATTTTATCAGCCAAATATGAACATATGTTTGATGGGCTTTAGCAGACGAACAAGACTGAATTCGAGTAAATCCTTTCTTGAGCATGTTTTCCTTATCATGAAGATATGCGAAATATGCGAAAATAAAAAGTTCATCATAATCAGAAGTAGTTATCAGACTACATCAAGGGACGAGAAAAATATTTTAACAGCTTCAGTTTATTATAAGGAAAAAAAAATGCCCGATTTAGTCAATGTCCCCATTTTGTCAGCCTAAAATACACCATGAGACTGATAAAAATGGGTCTTTATTGTATGTATTATTCGCTGTTTTCACATTAATAGGTACATTTCATTTTTGGAGATTTTTTCATTGCATCGAACTACAACAATTTTTAGGTAGTTTTCAAGGGGTTATTTTATAGACTTCTTCCAAAATTTGGCGAATCTATTCCAATTCGTATACCAATTAATTGGTATACTTAAGGGTTTATATGTTGCAGATAGAAAAAATACTGAAATTTTCAGCTTTTTTCCTACACAATATTACGAAAGCTTATTAAACAATTTTTCCTAATAAGTTTGTGAAAATTATTAACTATTTGAAATTTTTTAATAGCTTAATTTTTTATTTAACGTGATTTTTTAATAAATAGTGACCATCGCTTCACAACATAGTCTATTTTTCATGGCTTGCGGTGAGCACGATCTCTCGAATTGCTGAACTGAAAATTATGGAATAGAAATTAATTTTTAGTATTCTTTATAGACCCGCTGGTGCCCTAAGACGATTTCGCCAGATTTTCAGAGCACTGCGCACCCAGTGCATTAACGCAAATGACGGAAGGTTATCGAAAAGTTTCGTGAAAATGAAAATTCCAGTAATGATGATGATTTTCCCAAACGCTTCGTTTTCGAGAGGTTTTTATTTGTTCTTTGGCATTAGGATTAGCGATAATAATTCAAATCAAGGATACTACTGGGAAGTCACCTTTAGAAAAAATCGATGTCGAAGTAAAATTTGAAACTATGCACGCATGCACTTCAGAGATAGCGTGATATCAGGAGCTGCGATTTCATTTCAACGCTTTTTTGTGAAAAGGGCGATACTTACAAATGTAAACATAAGGCTTTTTTCATACATGCCAATTAGGGCTTTGAAACGCAACAAATTAACCTAAAAATTTGATTCTACGATATTGCTTTCTTAAACTACAGCAAAAAATACAACGGGCGAAATTGTATTTTTGTTTGTTTATTTAAAGTTTCGCCCGCGATACTTCAATGCTGATAGGTGAGACCGAAAAAGTAAACAATCGCCAAAGGGTCAATTGTCAATTTCAATAGCAAAAACAAATTTTAATTTAATAATTTCTAATACTTTAAGAAGTTTTTGGTTTCGATCACTGAATCATGCATTCTAGGATGTAAAAAACACAATAGTTATTAAATAGGAAATAAAACCAAGTCTGGAAATATTCACTGTTGATTTTCTTTGAATGGTATCACTGCTAGTATCGCCCTTTTCAAGAAAAAGCGTTGATTTCTTAGTTCTCAGTCGCGTTGGAAATTTGAGTAAAGTATAAACTTCAAATCGATTCAACAAAAAAAATTCGATTTATTTGGCTCAGTACAATATATAACCCCTTTGGGAAAATTCAGTTTTCCCACCACAATATAGATATTTTATTAACAGAGCATTAACAATAATTCGTTGGCATATCTATTTTATGGGCCATTTTTTCGCTTTCCCATTGATTTGGTTTGAGATTTCTAGCACTGATGTTGTCCTATGCTGATTTGAGCGATTCTCTGAGTTCTGCCACTATCCCATGTAGTATGTGTTATCAAAAACATCGCGAAGCATCAAGTTCTAAATGTTCTCAAACGATATAATATCCGAAGAGAGTGATAAGAGTTATAAGAAATGTCTCATCACACTGTTAGGTGGATTAAACACGTTTTTATACACCAATCGATTGTAATTGATGGCGGCTACAATTTTTGAAAGAACACATTTTTATATTTTCTCAAAAAATAGACAAAATACGTAGAAGTACGGAAATTTGATGTAGTTGGCAAATAAGGTCAAATTCAAAGTGATGGCCTACACTTTTATATATTTTCCAATCGATTGTAATTGATTTCGGCTACAATTGTTGCAAGATAAACTTTTCATATTTTCTTAAAAAACGACAAAAATACGTAGAAGTACAGAAATTTCGTCTGATTGGCACATAACTACAAATTTCCGTACTTCTACGTATTTTTGGCTAATTTTTGAGAAAATATAAACAATGGTTCTATCAGAAATTGTAGCCGCCATCAATTACAATAGATTGGTGAATAAATAGTGTAGGTCATCCCTTTTAATTTGCAGTTATTTGTCAATCAAACGAAATTTTTGTACTTCTACGTATTTTTGTCGTTTTTAAGAAAATATAAAAAGTTTATCTTGCAACAATTGTAGCCGAAATCAATTACAATCGATTGGTATATATAAAAGTGTAGTCATCACTTTGAATTTGACCTTATTTGCCAACTAAATCAAATTTCCGTACTTCTACGTATTTTGTCTATTTTTTGAGAAAATATAAAAATATGTTCTTTCAGAAATTGTAACCAAAATCAATTACAATCGATTGGTGTATAAATTGCATAGGTGATAGCTTTGAATACTTGAAGCTATTTGTCAACTAAATGAAATTACTGTAGTTCTACGTACTTTTATCTATGTTTGAAAAAAATATAAAAATCGCTCTTTCAGAAATTGTAACTAAAATCAATTATAATCGATTGGTATATAAAAAGGTATGGGCCATCACTTTGAATTCGACGTTATTTGCCAACCAAATGAAATTTCTGTACTTCTACGTACTTTTGGCTATTTTTTGAGAAAATATAAAAATGTGTTTTTACAATCGACTGGTATATTAAAATGTATAGGCCATCGCTTCAAATTTAAAGTTATATGACGAATATTTTAAAATTCTGAACTTCTTCGTATTTACTGAATCGTCCTAACACACTCTATTATTTAGTAACTTACGTACAATAATGTGTTTCTCCGCGTTCGTGCAAACATTTTGATATAATAATATCCATGTATAATATGTAGAACTATTGAGTAAACAGGTAATTTTCAAACTGTAAAACTAACAAGTCGCAAAGAATTTCAATCAACCGTATGCCACGTACATTGTAAAAATCCTATCTCCCAATAACTCGAAAAAGTATAGTAATTTTTGAAAATCTAGAAGCTCTAAGGATTGCATTGGTGTAAGGAAAATTGAAATTGGTTGACAAACGGTCGTGATACGATTGTTTTAACAGAAAAACTCATTTCGTCTGTACTGACTCTCAATTACTGTTTTTACAATTACTTCAGATATACAAATTTGATTTCCATCATTCTTTGTTCACTGTTTTTATAAAAGATTTACCTATCCTATGGTGAAGAAAGAATGAAAATTGGTGAGCAAACAGCTAAGATATGGCAAGTCAAAGAAGCGTTCCCATTTTTTTTCTCACTGACTTTGTTATACTCTTTTTACTGTAACTTACGGTAGACAACTCTATTCTTCTATTTTTTAATTTGGCGTATTCACAAAAGACATATCTTTCTATTGGTGAAGACAGATTTAAAATCGATTATGTAACGGCAGAGATATGACCGATCAAAGTAAGCGTTCTCATTTTTTTAGACCCCCTTGGTAGTCCGCGTAACTTTTTACCCCCTTGGTATTCCGAGTGTTAATTAAATATTTCGTTAAGCCTATGTTTAAAGTACTGTTTCAATCTAGCCTTGAAGATGGTACGATTGTCGATTCTCTGCATGTCAAGTGGAAGTGCATTAAATTTGGTAGGGCCAATAAAAAGAATGCGCTTTTGGCCAAGGTTTGTGGCTGCTCGAATGCGTTGCAAGTTACTATTTCGACGTGTTGAACGAGAATGTGTTAAAGTTGTAAAATGTATATTATGCTGCGAGATGGAGTTATGTAGATTGTCGTGTATGAATAATAATGTTTGTACGTCACATAAGTGGGCTATGGGTAAAATATTGTGGGCACTTTCAGAGTATAACAACAAAGTCGAATATAAAAGTGGTTTATTAAATATAATTTTCAGGGATCTGTTTTGTAGTGTTTGTAGTTTTTTAAGGTGAGAGCTCGCTGCTCGCCCCCATACCGATACTAAGTAGTTAAGTTGTGAATGAATGTATGCAAAGTAGTAGTTCAACAGAGCTCGCTGGGGAACAAACGGTTTAACTCTCCACAAAATACCACAGGAGGATGCCACACGCTTTTCGACAAATTTTATATGCTGTGTCCAGGATAACGTAGGATCTAAGTGTATACCCAAATATTTGAAACAGTCCACATTTTCAATTGTACAATCTCTAAGTTTGGGATGATGATGTGTTGGTAAAGTTTTCCGTGTGGATCGGAAGATCATGTACTTAGTTTTGGAAAGGTTTAGGGATAATAAATTTGCTTTGAAATATTGGTCGAGAACACTTAGATCGTTATCGATCGAGTTAATAATAGTATTGACATCATTGTTGGGATAAAACAGAGCTGTGACATCAGCAAACAGTCTAGGAGTTCCAGTAAGCCTCAAGTCATTAATATACAACAGAAATAACAAAGGTCCTATATTACTACCTTGAGGGACACCGATTCCTATGGGAGCAAGGCTACTACGTTCACCATCCATAGATACAAATTGCTTTCTATTCTTCAGGTAACTATGAATATAGTACATTTGGTCGTTGTTCTGTGTAAACAACACACGGTGTGCCTAAAACCGTTATTAACAGAAAAAATGACTATCAATTCGCCATACGGTCTTTGAAAGATGCAGTATCCAAGCATCTTCTCGGTGAATTTCAAAACGATCCGTCGAGCGATATGGCGATTTAAAGTTTTATGACACGTTTCATAAGGCTATCAGCATACACTCACAGGTTTGGTCTGATCTTTACAAACAAAAAAAACTATTTGTCTACTTATTTAGTACTTGGCATTCGAAAGATAAAGTATTCAAGGATATCCTCTGAAAGTTTGAAAATAATACATTGACGGAATCGATAGTTATAGCGATTTGAATGCGGTATGCGCTCATCGATGGGTTTTCTATCAGACTTCAAGCGTGAATCTATATTTGTCCATTGACTATTAAGATCATTTATATGTGCTGCGGTTTTAAAGAAAAACCTTCCCATTTAATTACATTAATATAATGTACAAAAGATGTCATTTATATGTTGTAATGAAAAAATAATGAAAATGAGATTGACTACTTAACATTATAGTTAAAAGTGTAAATAAAAAAATAAAAGTTTTAATATTTACTTCAGAAGGCCATATCTCAGTGGTTTGTTGACTAATTTAAATTACATTTTCATTACTTAACAGGTAGACGTTTTGTCTTAAGAAGAATATAAAATAGAGTAGCCTCCCTCAACCAATAGACAATATAATTGATCTCAAGTATATGTATTATGATTATTTAGTGCATATTTTTGTATTAAAAATGACGGCCTATCCATTTTTATACTCTATTTGATTGCAATTTGTAAGTTACCGGTCAGCCCCAGCCACGAGCGCTACTCAGACTCCCTGAAACAATAACCTCAGGGTCGGCACGCTTATTCTTATATTTTGCGGGTAGCAGGGAAATGCTTATTTCTGTCGAAGATAAAACACTCGTCTTTCACTTTTTACAACTTTTATTCGCTTTCACTGATCCTTCCTCCCACTTTCTTATATCTATCTAACCTTTTCTCGACGGGCCCGTCGTATTCTGCAGTGCACCTTCCGCTTTCCACCTTCTGCTTCGCTGTCTGCTTCCGCTTTCGTTCGTCGTGTCGGTGGTTCCTCTAGTTTCCACACGATCTGCCTCGCTCGCAATGCGGTTCGAGGGTGGCCTTCCGAGCGTACGCCGATGTTCGATCCGGCCGTCGTACGCCAGCGATTTCCGGCAATAATGCGCGCGTCCAACAATGGCGGTGCCGTGCGATGGATGGTTTTGTTGGGTTTTCTTTAACCAGAATAACGGTGTCCTGGGGGTTTGCAATGGTGCATAAGTTATCTGGCGAGGGCACATTTGGGTATAATGGGGAATGGAGAATGACCTTACCTGTTGTCCACGGTATTAGCACACACTTTATAGGACACAATATATCGTTCAATTTTATTGGTTTATAATAATTTTGCGACTGATTGGTTTGAGTTTTTTCCGGATAAATGATCGAATATATCACTTCGATCTTACCAAGAGGTCATTCCCCTATCCCGTAGGTCATTGCCCTCGCCTAGTGCATACAACGAGTATTTGCATCGCTGGTTTATGACATTAGTCATCCTATTCGCGCTTATCGCCACCCTCAATGGCCGCCCGCGATGTCGGTTTTCTTTGGCGCAAAGGTGAAAGCCTGTTGGGTGGTTGGCTGCGTTCTTGTGGTAAGCTGCCTAATTGTTGCCTACCACTACTCGAGGAGGGTTGGAGGAAGGTTAACACCAAACACGAAACAAACATTTTCCCACTCAACATTTTACAAATTATAAGTATAAAATATAAAAACGAAATAAAATATGCGTAATTCCCAGTAACCTTCTTGGAGGAAGCTACCGACGCTTAAACTCTCCCCCAGCTTGGGTAAAAAAATGTTTACAAAGCAAATATTTTTTTCCATAACAATCTACTTGACCACAACACCAATCACACATACCTGCTGAACCTGCTAATTCACAAACTAATAATCACACGGACAAAATCACATCAACCTACGGCAGCACATGATTTTTTTCATTTGCAACGTAATAGATTCAGATAGCCAAAATCATGGAAACGATTGTACAATTTGAATATTTAAATATAACAATTACTAATATATTCACTTATGAAATCGAAAACTCACAACTAAAACATGCAAATAAAATTTATGAATATGTTTATAAATATATATTTTTTTAAAAATCTGATCATATATATTGTACTCCGGAGTAACTATATATAAATCAAAATCATGCGACTAGGCATGAAATATTTCACGCGACTTGTCAGAGTTGCGCTCTAGTACATCATTAGTGATAGCGTTATCAGTGTTTTACCAGTGTGCGTGAGAGAAATACGGCGAGACCGGCCAATCTGTCAAGTGTCACTTGTTTAACAGCTTGAAGGTGAAAAACACGTGAGAGTTACGATGCGGTTTTACATAGGAATTCCTGAGTGCGCGCCGGAAAATCTATATATAATGGCTTAAAAGCAAGCAAAATAATTGGCCAAATTATTGCTCTTAAAAATTTCGATTTTTCGCAAAGCTCTCATTCTAAATTCCCTTGTAGATGCTCATCAATCAATGCTTTCTATGGTGTAAGTATGTATTACACAGGTTAGTATGCCCAATGCATTGTTTATTGCGGCAATGGTTCTATTCTATTTCTGCTGATTGGTGCTATTGAGTTCTATTTTTGACCGATTGTGACCTTGGATCATGGGACTTCTTGGCGGGTCTATCGTACTTTTTCCTCACTCCTGTAATCTCGACTTGCTTTTTTTTTTCTTCTGCCTATTTTCCAGATTCATTTTGTTTACAATCTTGTATTCAAGGTAGTACAGAATGCATTTCTTAAAAACAAGTAAATTATGCAGTTTTCAACTCCTTCTCTTCCTATTTTACCATTATTTTAGTTTATTTTGGTACCAATCATGTTTTTTTCCATTTTAGGACAAAATCCAATATTTCATTTTATAATGTTGAATTGCTCGGGTGATTTAATGTTGAATTGCTCGGGTGATTTCAACAAACTAATAGAGATAAGTATTTTTAAATGCTAGTTTTTATAAAAAATGCTTATTGCTTCTAATTTTAAGTATCCCGTTTGAGAGCAACAAAATCGTTTTAATGTTCTACTAATATTTTTTTAATTTTTAGAATGTTAAGCCTTCAAGTCGGCGGCGGAGAAAATACCCAACGATTTTCCGTTGAAGTCAGCGACTTCATAGAAACTAGTGCCCTTCTTCCTTACAATGACGCACGGCGTGTATTGCGGACCAAGCTTCGCGTCGAACTGAGCTCCCGCCGATGGCTGTCGGAAGCTTCGCTTATACACACGATGCCCTACATCGTATGTCGGTGAGTAGCGTTTGTGACGAAGATCATATCGCCGTTTCGTATCTTCGTGTGTCTTTTGCAGCTGCACTCTCACAAAGTCATAAACTTTCCTGTTTATTCCTCTCATTCTATTAATTCTCTTCTCCTCTGAAAGAGAGTTTCCCATTTCAAAGCTATGTTGAGTTCCTTTAGTGATTATTTCATGACCATATACAACGCAATGGGGATTGAAATTGGTTGATTAGTGAATCGTGTTGTTTAGCACAAACTCAATCTCAGATATCTTTGAGTCCCATAGCTTTTGATCTTGCTTAACGTAGCTTCGAATCATAGCGTTGATCGTACGGTTGAGACGTTCAGCAGGGTTTGCTTGGCTTCTGTGTCGAGCATTAGCCCAATGCTGAATCTCATTTGCTTCGATCAACTGCTGGAAATCTTTTGACGAAAAGTCGTCGCATTATCGGTTATTACAATTTGGCGTGTCGACAGCTTTCGAAACTATTGCTCTTCCAAAATTTTTTGTAGACTCAACGCCGAAATCTTTTTCACGGGAGCAAGCAGGCAGTACTTAGAAAATAAGTCCATAACAACTAACAAGTGAGCGTTGCCGTGCTTGCTGCGTGGAAGAGATTGGATGTAGTCCATGCAAATGATTTGGAATGGTCTAGTTGCGATACGTCGTCTACCCATCTCCGGTGCAGTAAAGAGCGTAGAGTGCTTGTTCTCTTTGCACGATTCACACGTTGCAATATATTTTTTTTATCTCGGCTGCTATTGGTGGCCAATAGTATAACCGTTTGATTTTTTCCACACATTTCTCAAAACCAATATGGAGGTTCCCATCATGCTGTCACTAGAGTAAATTTCGTACCTTCAATGTACCTCCTAAACTTGTCTTTTTTTTACAATGGAGAAGACCTTTACGTCCTAGCCCAGTAAACGGGCTATTGGTAGGGTCCAAGCTACCGCACGGGGTGCACTGGGGGCGTGTCGGGCTCGAATGGTGACGCTGCCATTAATACCGACTAAACTCCATTGGGCTCCGCCATCGTTATTACTTCTGGGGGGATGGCTGTACTTAATGTACTCATTCACTCTCACTCACTCGTTCATACGTCCTGTATGAGGCTTACTTGGGTGTTCTCTCTATCGCACCTTCATTCACTCTCAAACACTCCACATGAGGCTGACTTTTGTGCTCACCTTTTTCGTTCCTTGCGAGACTGACTTGTGTGCTCACCTTACTCATTCCTTGCTACGCTTACTTTTGTGCTCGCCTCACCCATACCATGTGAGGCTGACATGGGTGCTCACCCTATCACCTGATTCACTCTCGATCGTGCCACTCTATTGTACCTCTGTCACTCCCCCTGGCATCCCATGTGGGACATTTTTCTTAGGCCCCACTTCTGACATACCATGCGAGGCTGACTTGTGTGCTCACCTTTTTCATTCCTTGCTAGGCTGACTTTTGTGCTAGCCTCTACCATACCATGTGAGGCTGACTTTTGCGCTCACCCTTAACATGCCGTGTGAGACTGTCTTGGATGCTCACCCTTTCACTCCTCTGCCACGCCATGAGGCATCGATAGTTAAGTCCCAACATACTACGCTACGACCCTTCCGTCTTGGCATGAGGCAGTCCACTTATACGCCTATACACTCACTCTTTTGTCTTGCTTCGGGGTAGCTGGGTTTACCCCTTACGCGGTTGCCAGTCGCTGCGCCAAACCTGCCTCAGCATGAACAGACCATTCACTCCCTTTTTTGCGCTTGGCCTTTTTCGCTCCAACTAACCAATCACTAGTTAGCCGTGCTCGTCGTCTGTTGCTCGGTGCGCCAGATTACCTGTAGCCTACAGGCAATCTGGGTGGTAGCAGCCGAGACTGCGTTGCACTTCTCCACCGATTGACACATCCGCTGAATAAGGGTATCAGGGGTTGTGTCCCAGCCACAGACGTCAAGCATTGCTCTTCTTTTGACGTCGAACCGATGACATACGAACAGTATGTGTTCGGCAGTTTCGTCTACACCTGGGCAGTCCGGGCAGGCTGGGACCTCCATGCCTGAACCTGTGGAGGTACTGTCGGAAACTTGTCTATACAGCGAAGAGAGGCCAAGCCTTCTTTCTCCGCTGCGTGGTAGTTAAGTTCCGCACCTTTAAGTTTCTCAGAATGATATGTTATGACCTTTTCTTCCCCGTTGTGCACCTGCGTGAGTATTCTAGCGATTGCGTTATCACTAGCATCTGTTTGAACCGTAAATGGAAGCATAAAATTGGGATTGGCCATAACCGGCGCTTAAATGAGCCTTTCCTTAATAATTTGGAATGAATTTTCTGCTGCTGTGTTCCACTGCACCCTCTTTGGCTTATTTTTATGTAACTCGGTGAGAGGTGCTGTGATTTCGCTGAAATTTGCGATAAAACGTCGGTAATAGTTTACCATACCGAGGAATCGAGGAAGTTGTCTTACCGATTTCGGAACCTGATATCCAATGATCACCTGGATGCGATCAGGATTAGGTCTTAATCCTTCTTGAGACAAAATGTACCCAAGAGACGGCAATTCCGGGCAGCAGAATTTCGACTTCCCTATTTTTTTTTGTAATTAATAAATGTATTTAGGCTCAAATGCGGTAGCTCGACGAGGCCGATTGTTTGTTTTTTTTTTACAATAAATAAAAAAACAGCTATGTTAAATTTTTGGTCTCGTTCAGGCGCAGCTTTCTGCTGCGTGTTGAGATCCTTTTTCTAGGGGGCGAAATATTGCCAGTATTGTCCACTGCAAGTTGAGGTTCATTTCGTTTGTCTTCTTTCGCGTTATCGTTCACGTCCATGTCCTCATCCGTACTACTTTCCTGCTGCTCGCAGTCGGATGTTCCAGTTTGTGTTTTACTCTTAAGGGTCGTTTTAGTATGTTCGTTATCGGCATTCGTTTCGTTGGTGTTGTTGCTGGTGCTTGATCCATAGATGTTGGTTTTGCAGCTGTTAGTGGTTTAGCGTAAGATGGTTGTGTGCTGATTTCAGTTGGATTTGAGTTTTCCTTAACATTTTCTACGCAAGGTTTTCCGAGATGCAGCTTCTTCGTGCAGAACTGGCACGTAGGAATTTGCCCTGGGTACGTGACTAGTGATGTCTGTTGAATGAGAGCATCGTCCCTTCCTAACACTGTGAAGCTTATGTAAGAGGGAATTGGCTTGGTCACACGCATTCTCACCACACGAACACCGTTAGGGATGCCCGGGAAAAAATTCCTCCATGTATCATGTGTAACGGAGTCTACTTCTCCGTATTTTTGCAAGCATTTTTTAATCGCGCCGTCAGGGGTACGCGTAGCCAAATCATGGACCCGAACTTCTACAGCGCCGTTCTCGATGTATACGGGAATTCTATATTTAACATTGCCGCATTCGGCGGTGTGCTGCATGTTGTTTCGCGAGGCGAATGACTCAGCTTGGTTAATGTTGTTGAACGAAATCAGCACGCAATGTTTGATATGATGCATTTGTAGGGTTTTCACTTCAGCCAGATTGAGTTCCATCTGCACTTTTAATAACTGTTCCACTTCCCGAATGGCTGGTCTTACGGGGCATTTTGAAAAATCAACAGCAACACAGTTCGGCCGCATCTGGATTGCTTTTTGCTGGGCACCATCACTCATCACTATATCGCACAATAGGTATAGGCTATTGCTATATGGACTGCTTGTGTGATAGGCACCGATTGATTTTTAGGTAGAATTGACTGTTTCACTTGCGCGGGACGATTTTTTGCTTCTGCTCAGGGCGAGATGTGAAGACAAACTGACTTCCCTATATTGATGCATAGATTAGCTTCACGTAAACGCTTCGCTAGTTCTATCAACTTTGCAATGTGTTCTTCGAATGTTTTACTCGCCACAACAATATCATCTAGATAAACGAATATTGCCGGCTCTAGCGCACCATACCCCAAAACTCGATCCATCAATTCGCTCAGTGTGGCGGGGCTGTTCACTAACCTGAACGGAAGTCTGGTGAATTGGAACAGTCCCCTACCTGGTATCGAAAATGCTGTGAATTTTCTTGATCTAACGTTCAATGGGATCTGCAAAAAGGCTTGTGACAGATGAATTGTCGAAAGATATTTTACTGGCCCAAGATGGCTAAGTATTCGATTTTGGTGCGGCAACGGATATGCGTCACTTCTGGTTCTTTCATTAAGCTTTCTAGCGTCTAAGCATAACCTAACTTCTTGACTATCCCGTTTTGCTACTGGCACAACTGGAAGTGCCCAGTCTGAATCGGACAGCTCTATTATTCTATGCCGTAACAAATTGTCTACCGATTGATGATTTTTTTTCTGAATTTCCGGACTCCATAGATAGCGATTTTTCTTAACTGGATCCGCATCCGTGAACTCCTCTCGCAACTCTATTTTATGCTCTATCATATGGCTCATTCCAAAATTTCCCGGCTCGGCTAAAAGAAACAATTTCTTCACCTCTTCTAATTGCTTGTTTTGCTCTTCCGTGAGCACATCTTCTTCCTCTTTCAAACCCTCATGAACTCCATCATCGAGAATCTCTACTGCTTGATCAGTTATTGTCGGACGGATACCGAACTTTCTCCAAAAATCATATCCTAACACGCATCTACGGTTGAGTTTCGGAGCAATCTAAATTGGTAAAATGTTCGTGGTTCCGTTGAACGTAATTGGAATATCCGCACAACCTAACACTTCTAAGTCGTCCCCAGCGGCAGTTTTTAAGTTCACTGACGCTGGTTCTAGTTTCAAATTTAACGATTTTATGATTTTTCTGGCCCCAATCCCTAGCACCGTTTGTGCTGATCCACTGTCTAACAACCCAATCAATTGAATCCCCATTAAATCTACCCTCGTAAAAGGCCTGGCATCTCCACTTAGCTTGACGAGCAACGATGCAATCTCCTCTCAATCTCGTGAGTAACCCAACTGCTGAAGAATCGTTGATGGGTTTTCCTGTACCGCAGTATGAGGTCTTCTGGAGCTATTATTCTGACTGCTCTGCCTCATTGAACAGTCCTTTTTAAGTTTTTTGATTGACAATATGGGTAATCTTTAGTAAAGAATCCTGGAAAACCACAAAATTCACAAAATGTGTGTCGTTCCTGAGGACACTCACGCCAGCTAGGTCCCTCTTCATGGCAATTGAAACAATTCCCTTTCTTTATTGGAATGTATGAATTTACAATCCTCTGGAGCGCATTTGTACCACTTGGTCCTGACTTGGCTTCCTCTGTGTTCCCTGACCTCTGGATATTCTCCTGCTTTGAGTTCGGCTTTTTGTAGAATGTTTGCCCTCCACCTACACCTTGCTTTCCGATCTGATCGTCAGACTGATTGTTTTTATTGCTGCTATAGAAATTTGACCAAAAGTTCCGTCTTTGAGAATCACCCCCTTTACGAACGATCTTTGCTGTTCACCGATTTCTTCGACCTGCGAATTTCCTCTCGGTCCGAATCTGTTATCTCTACGTTGATAAATCTGCCAATTTATTGAGTCGAATCATTTACCAAAGAAGAATTCCACGAAGAGCCGTCCAATTTTGTAAAAAATCGTGACCAGGATGTTCTTCGATTTTGATGAAACTTTTTACGTTGCGCCTATGTGGGAAATTAAGTATATTCAAGAGATAATCAAATCATTTTGTCTCAAGGGCAACTTTTTAAAAGGGCGTATGTGTTTTTGCGTGCACTACTTTCTAAAAAATATTGTTCAAGAACAATAATTTGTACAGCAAAACTTTTCGAGAATGCGTTGCAGGGCATTCATTAATCTTTTTAAAAAAAATATGCGCTGAAAAAAAATGCACCGATTTTCAAAAAAAAGTATAATTTGCATTAAAAATTGAAATTAAAAAAAAACCATTTTTTAAATTTTTTATTTTTTGCCAGCGAAAACCTAATAAAAAAGAAACATTTTAAGTCTAATTTCAGGTTGGAGAAGTTATCAATAAAAAAGTTTTTCTAACAATAACTTTGTACATGTTTTTCAATTCTGTACTATTTTACAGACTAAAATATATTTTTTTTTATCGATTGTGATTCTAAATGTCATTTCAAATGAAAATGCTGTTTACAGAAATCTTCGAAAATGTAGTCGTTTTCAAGATATTTTAAAGTTTGTTTCGACAAAAAATAATAATTCGTTAAATTACGCACTTTTCATAAGTTATTCGTGTTTCTCCATCAACAATCGTACGATTTTCATAATAGTCATAATACATTCTACAACTTTCCTCTTTACACCATGACGGTATAACGAACCATTAAAAAACTACAGGAAAATAATAAAAAAAAAATTTGACTACATAGAAATTGAATTCTCTAAAAATGTTGTTTTCAGCGCCAAGCTGATAATATTCGGATAATAGTTCAATTTGTACATTATTTAAGTCGCACATTTGAGAATTACTCTTTATTCTGGAGAAATCATAGGAGGACATAGATTTTACCTGCCAATGTTTTCCGAAGCAAAATAGTTGATACCTGTATGAACCATGTATTAAAACTTACCTATATTTTACATTGAAATAGGTTAACACATTAAAGAGACTTAGTCAGTACGGTGTTTTGGTGTCAACAAGAGCAAATTATTATGGATATCAATAAAGTAAGGTGTTGTAAGCCATTTCCTAGTGAACGGTGTTCATCGAAGCTTCGCAAAGTAACGCCAAAAATTATTGAAATTTTAAAATCCACAGAGTGTAAAATTCAATTGGATGAGTCTGTTTTTATATGTGATACTTGCAGGTTGCAGGCATGCAATTCTGACAATATAAAATATCTGCAGTTGCCGAGCATCTACACTACAGAACCACAATCATCACCTTCAGGATATGATCCAGTAGACATACCATCGGTTACATCAATCTTCTCAGCATCTACTCAGGAAAGCGATGTGCAGGATTATTCCAGAATACATAACATTGAAATATTCAATAAAGGAGTCCTGGGAATCATCGATTCACCAATAGCAATAAACAAGCATGGTATACGAAAACATTTATTCGGGTTTAATGTAGAAAATGATGAGCTGGAGTTATTAAAAACGAAAGCTGCTGACCTTGATGATATAATTTCTCAACTGAAAGAGAGCTTTGCAGATTCAGGATGTTCAAGAAACGATCAAGTGAGGTTATTGCCTATTTTACCAAAATCTTGGTCAAATCGAAAGATAATGGATGAATTTCATGCAAACAAACACATTGTATCGCAAGCTAGGCTGTTAGCAGAAGGAAAACATCACAACAACAAGAACAACAACAACGAAAAGATGATTCATACTTTGGATTCACAAACAAAAAACACGGTGTTGAAGTTCTTTGATAGCGACCAGATTAGCAGAGCCATGCCTGGGCTAAACGACTATGTTTCTGTGAAAAAGGATGGTAAGCGTCAACATGTATAAAAACGTCTGTTAATTTGTTCATTGAAAGAGGCTTTTAATAGGTTTAAGGAAATTAGTGAATTTACTATTGGATTTAGTTCATTTGCATCATTGAGACCGAAGAATTGCAAGCTATTAGGAAGTTCAGGTTCTCATAACATTTGTGTTTGTACGATTCACGAGAATATTATTTTAATGCTCCATAGTCTACAAAAATATTCTTTCGAAAAAGGTTACAAGTTGCATTTCGAAAAAAATGTTGTGTAGTGCATCGTCAAGATCAAAAGATTGTTATCTTCGTGAATGTGACCGCTGTCCAAATCTTTCAATGTTTGAACACAATTTTTCGGAAGAATTGGAGGAACGTTGTGTTGGAGAAATAACTTTCGAGCAATCGGTTGCTACTGATAGATGTAATCTAGAAACACTCGTCAAACCAGTTGATGAGTTTGTAACATATTTTGGTGAGAAGTTGGAAAAATTGATAACTCATGATTATATAAAAATCAACAGTCTATTTTTTTAAATGAATCAAAATCGTCTTTAAAAATAGGCGAAGTTTTAGTAATTTGTGATTTTTCTGAGAATCATTCATTTGTTTTGCAGGATGCTTCTCAGAGTAGTTATTGGAACAATGATCAAGCTACAATTCATCCGTTTGTTATTTATTATATGGACTCTGGAATAATAAAAAAAATAAGTTTTGTAATAATATCCGAAGTTCTAAAACATGATACAATCGCGGTGCAGGTATTCATTTCAAAGTTACTAACTTTTCTAAAACCAAAAATGCAATTAAAGAAGGCTATATTTATGTCTGATGGAGCTGCTTCTCAATACAAAAATAGAAATTTTTTGCTAGTCTTTGTAAATATAAAACTAATTATAACATTGATGCTGAGTGGCACTTTTTTGCAACTTCTCATGGAAAAGGACCCTGTGACGCAATTGGCGGGACATTGAAACGAATGGCAAGAAATGCGAGCTTAGCAATAGCACACGAACATCCAATCACAAGTGCAGAAGAGTTATATAAATGAGCTAACCAGCAAAGTAATGAACAAATACAAAAATTTCGTTTTGTTATGTATCACAAGAAGAATACGAACAGGGAGCAGCTGAATGGAGTAGCCGGTATCAGAAGGCAAAAATGATTCCAGGTACACAGAAATATCACTCTTTTGTTCCTATTTCAGAAAATAAAATTGCCGCGAAACTGTTTTCGAATGACGAAACACCAAGTATTTTTAGCATATATAAACGAACAAAGTGTTAAGGTGTATATAGAAGATAGGAATTGTATATAATAGGAAGAAATAAATTTTAGTATAAAAATGACCGACAGTGATTTTATAAATCGGACCTATAACTTGCAACATTATCCTCTTATCATCTTGGTGTCAAAAGGTAAGTTGTAAAAACTTATCATGACTATTATGAAAATCGTACGATTGTTGATGGAGAAACGCGAATAACTTATGAAAAGGGCGTGATTTAACGAATTATTAATTTTTGTCTAAACAAAATTTAAAATATCTTGAAAACGACTACATTTTCGAAGATTTTTGTAAAGAGCATTTAGACTAGACTAAACTCATTCACATTTTCTTTCGCGTGGAGCGTCTACAGCGATATGCTAGGGAAGAGGGTGATTTGCTAGTGCTTTAGTGGCAGGAGAGTGTATAAGGCTCTTGAATTTATTCTTCTCAATGACCTCCCCTTTACAGGAAGTGAGAGAAGCGGAATTGGCAGTTGTGGATGAAATAATAAGGTTACTTTGTGACGAGAGCGATGATAGATCAGGAAGAGAATCTGAAAGAGAGGGAGAAGAGCTGGATGATCGAGAGAGTGTGAGACAGATCGGTGAGCAGCTAGCGCTAACCAGTGAGAATAGTAAAGAGTTGGTATCGAGTGGGGTGGCACAGCACAATGTTGAACATGAAGGTGGTGCTGTTAGTGAGATGATAATTGGTGAAGAGAATAGCAAGAACAGAGTAGATCAGCTTGCGTCGGAAAACGACCAGTTGAAAGAGGCGGTTATGCAATTGCTTCGTCGAAATGAAATGCTAGAAAAAGCGAAGAGTTCACAAAAAGCCAGAGAAGAGAGAGAATTGGTTAAAATATCCAATAGCACACGATTGGTGGACAACGTTATATGTAGAGACAGTGAAACAGATTCGCAGCGTGAGTCGAACAATTTTGTAGACTGGATAAAGAAAAGGTGTAACTCGCTAGAAAGTATGGAAGGGAATATACAGGGATTGACGGTGAATGATAGGGAAGAGGAAAATAAAAAGGAACATTACTTCGAAATACGGCAAAACAGTAATCGGTTGCCAGTGTACAAATGGTCTATCAGGTACGATGGTATGGATAACGGGAGGAGATTGAATGAATTTTTAAAAGAGATATATTTTAATGCGAGGTCGGAAGGGTTTACCAACGAAGAACTTTTTATGTCGGCAAACCATTTGTTTACGCGAAAAGCAAGAAGTTGGTTCATGAAAGTTAATGGGAGTAATGAGATAGGAACTTGGGAGAACTTGGTAAATGAATTGAAAAGCGAATTCTTACCTGTGGACATTGATTTCCAATATGAACGTCTTGTAAACGCGCGAAGACAAGGGTCGAGGGAAAAATTCCAAGATTATTATCTCGATATGGTGCGAAATTTCTGTAGTATGTCAAAACCTTGGGATGAGGATAGGAAGCTTGACGTGTTGTTTAGGAACACCAGAGAAGATTGCAGGACGGCAATGCTCGCTGCCAATGTGACGACAGTCACTAAAATGAGAGAATTTGGAGGAATTCCACGGGGAAGTGGCCGACCATAAAAATCCACCATCTCCGATTTTAACAAAAATTTGCAGCTATGTTTGGTTTATGAGTCTCCATGACTTCAACAGGTTATTAGACCATTTTGACTCAAGAGCTTTTTTTTAAAAGGGCGTATGTGTTTTTGCATGCACAATGAACAAACAATAATAATAGGAAAACCATAATTTGTTACTATGTTTTAATTGCCGCAAGGTTCTACTGTATCGATTTTGTTGGCTATTTTCGGCAAATTTGAGACTAAGAGAAACGAAAGCAATGAAATTGAAAGACGGATAGGTATTCTAGAGCGAATCAGTTATAAACTTAGAACGAAAAACTAGAACTAGGCAGGCTCATATGGGCATGATCGAAAGGAAATGTGAAGAATTCTTTGCCTTCTGCAGAGTAGGAGTTGGGCGTTGCACCCAAGTCTACCGCATGGTCTATGGTAGAACATAACTCATCATCATGTTTTACCGCCGACGCCGGCAAAAAATTCTTCACAAATCCTCGCCTAGAACGACCATGCGATCATTCTTCTCCCTTTCTGCTAGCATCAAGCCGTGACGTATGCATTCAATCGACACCAAGCTATCGGTGTCGCACCGATCCTATTGTGATTGAACTACTTATTGATTTTTTTTTCGTTCCACACACACGGATGGCTGATAGCAATTAATGACACAGCTCAGCTAGCAGAAATCGAATTTTTATCTACTTTTTACCAACTAGTTTATATGTTACTATGTTTTAATTGCCGCAAGGTTCTACTGTATCGATTTTGTTGGCTATTTTCGGCAAATTTGAGACTAAGAGAAACGAAAGCAATGAAATTGAAAGAAGGATAGGTATTCTAGAGCGAATCAGTTATAAACTTAGAACGGAAAACTAGAACTAGGCAGGCTCATATGGGCATGATCGAAAGGAAATGTGAAGAATTCTTTGCCTTTTGCAGAGTAGGAGTTGGGAGTTTTACCCAAGTCTACCGCATGGTCTATGGTAGAACATAACTCATCATCATGTTTTACCGTCGACGCCGGCAAAAAATTCTTCACAAATCCTCGCCTAGAACGACCATGCGATCATTCTTCTCCCTTTCTGCTAGCATCAAGCCGTGACGTATACATTCAATCGACATCAAGCTATCGGTGTCGCACCGATCCTATTGTGATTGAACTACTTATTGATTTTTTTCGTTCCGCACACACGGATGGCTGATAGCAATTAATGACACAGCTCAGCTAGCAGAAATCGAATTTTAATCTATTTTTTTACCAACTAATTTGTATGTTACTATGTTTTAATTGCCACAAGGTTCTACTGTATCGATTTTGTTGGCTATTTTCGGCAAATTTGAGACTAAGAGAAACGAAAGCAATGAAATTGAAAGACGGATAGGTATTCTAGAGCGAATCAGTTATAAACTTACAACGGAAAACTAGAACTAGGCATGCTCATATGGGCATGATCGAAAGGAAATGTAAAGAATTCTTTGCCTTCTGCAGAGTAGGAGTTGGGCGTTGCACCCAAGTCTACCGCATGGTCTATGGAAGAACATAACTCATCATCATGTTTTACCGCCGACGCCGGCAAAAAATTCTTCACAAATCCTCGCCTAGAACGACCATGCGATCATTCTTCTCCCTTTCTGCTAGCATCAAGCCGTGACGTATGCATTCAATCGACATCAAGCTATCGGTGTCGCACCCATCCTATTGTGAGCATTTAGATTCGAAATGAAATTGGGAATCACATTCTATAAAAAAAAATATATTTTTGTCTGTAACATAGTATAGAATTGAAAAACATGTTTTTCAATTCTATACTATGTTACAGACAAAAATATATTTTTTTTTTATAGAATGTGATTCCCAATTTCATTTCGAATCTAAATGCTCACAATAGGATGGGTGCGACACCGATAGCTTGATGTCGATTGAATGCATACGTCACGGCTTGATGCTAGCAGAAAGGGAGAAGAATGATCGCATGGTCGTTCTAGGCGAGGATTTGTGAAGAATTTTTTGCCGGCGTCGGCGGTAAAACATGATGATGAGTTATGTTCTTCCATAGACCATGCGGTAGACTTGGGTGCAACGCCCAACTCCTACTCTGCAGAAGGCAAAGAATTCTTTACATTTCCTTTCGATCATGCCCATATGAGCATGCCTAGTTCTAGTTTTCCGTTGTAAGTTTATAACTGATTCGCTCTAGAATACCTATCCGTCTTTCAATTTCATTGCTTTCGTTTCTCTTAGTCTCAAATTTGCCGAAAATAGCCAACAAAATCGATACAGTAGAACCTTGTGGCAATTAAAACATAGTAACATACAAATTAGTTGGTAAAAAAATAGATAAAAATTCGATTTCTGCTAGCTGAGCTGTGTCATTAATTGCTATCAGCCATCCGTGTGTGCGGAACGAAAAAAATCAATAAGTAGTTCAATCACAATAGGATCGGTGCGACACCGATAGCTTGATGTCGATTGAATGCATACGTCACGGCTTGATGCTAGCAGAAAGGGAGAAGAATGATCGCATGGTCGTTCTAGGCGAGGATTTGTGAAGAATTTTTTGCCGGCGTCGACGGTAAAACATGATGATGAGTTATGTTCTACCATAGACCATGCGGTAGACTTGGGTAAAACGCCCAACTCCTACTCTGCAAAAGGCAAAGAATTCTTCACATTTCCTTTCGATCATGCCCATATGAGCCTGCCTAGTTCTAGTTTTCCGTTCTAAGTTTATAACTGATTCGCTCTAGAATACCTATCCTTCTTTCAATTTCATTGCTTTCGTTTCTCTTAGTCTCAAATTTGCCGAAAATAGCCAACAAAATCGATACAGTAGAACCTTGCGGCAATTAAAACATAGTAACATATAAACTAGTTGGTAAAAAGTAGATAAAAATTCGATTTCTGCTAGCTGAGCTGTGTCATTAATTGCTATCAGCCATCCGTGTGTGTGGAACGAAAAAAAAAAATCAATAAGTAGTTCAATCACAATAGGATCGGTGCGACACCGATAGCTTGGTGTCGATTGAATGCATACGTCACGGCTTGATGCTAGCAGAAAGGGAGAAGAATGATCGCATGGTCGTTCTAGGCGAGGATTTGTGAAGAATTTTTTGCCGGCGTCGGCGGTAAAACATGATGATGAGTTATGTTCTACCATAGACCATGCGGTAGACTTGGGTGCAACGCCCAACTCCTACTCTGCAGAAGGCAAAGAATTCTTCACATTTCCTTTCGATCATGCCCATATGAGCCTGCCTAGTTCTAGTTTTCCGTTCTAAGTTTATAACTGATTCGCTCTAGAATACCTATCCGTCTTTCAATTTCATTGCTTTCGTTTCTCTTAGTCTCAAATTTGCCGAAAATAGCCAACAAAATCGATACAGTAGAACCTTGCGGCAATTAAAACATAGTAACAAATTATGGTTTTCCTATTATTATTGTTTGTTCATTGTGCATGCAAAAACACATACGCCCTTTTAAAAAAAAGCTCTTGAGTCAAAATGGTCTAATAACCTGTTGAAGTCATGGAGACTCATAAACCAAACATAGCTGCAAATTTTTGTTAAAATCGGAGATGGTGGATTTTTATGGTCGGCCACTTCCCCGTGGAATTCCTCCAAATTCTCTCATTTTAGTGACTGTCGTCACATTGGCAGCGAGCATTGCCGTCCTGCAATCTTCTCTGGTGTTCCTAAACAACACGTCAAGCTTCCTATCCTCATCCCAAGGTTTTGACATACTACAGAAATTTCGCACCATATCGAGATAATAATCTTGGAATTTTTCCCTCGACCCTTGTCTTCGCGCGTTTACAAGACGTTCATATTGGAAATCAATGTCCACAGGTAAGAATTCGCTTTTCAATTCATTTACCAAGTTCTCCCAAGTTCCTATCTCATTACTCCCATTAACTTTCATGAACCAACTTCTTGCTTTTCGCGTAAACAAATGGTTTGCCGACATAAAAAGTTCTTCGTTGGTAAACCCTTCCGACCTCGCATTAAAATATATCTCTTTTAAAAATTCATTCAATCTCCTCCCGTTATCCATACCATCGTACCTGATAGACCATTTGTACACTGGCAACCGATTACTGTTTTGCCGTATTTCGAAGTAATGTTCCTTTTTATTTTCCTCTTCCCTATCATTCACCGTCAATCCCTGTATATTCCCTTCCATACTTTCTAGCGAGTTACACCTTTTCTTTATCCAGTCTACAAAATTGTTCGACTCACGCTGCGAATCTGTTTCACTGTCTCTACATATAACGTTGTCCACCAATCGTGTGCTATTGGATATTTTAACCAATTCTCTCTCTTCTCTGGCTTTTTGTGAACTCTTCGCTTTTTCTAGCATTTCATTTCGACGAAGCAATTGCATAACCGCCTCTTTCAACTGGTCGTTTTCCGACGCAAGCTGATCTACTCTGTTCTTGCTATTCTCTTCACCAATTATCATCTCACTAACAGCACCACCTTCATGTTCAACATTGTGCTGTGCCACCCCACTCGATACCAACTCTTTACTATTCTCACTGGTTAGCGCTAGCTGCTCACCGATCTGTCTCACACTCTCTCGATCATCCAGCTCTTCTCCCTCTCTTTCAGATTCTCTTCCTGATCTATCATCGCTCTCGTCACAAAGTAACCTTATTATTTCATCCACAACTGCCAATTCCGCTTCTCTCACTTCCTGTAAAGGGGAGGTCATTGAGAAGAATAAATTCAAGAGCCTTATACACTCTCCTGCCACTAAAGCACTAGCAAATCACCCTCTTCCCTAGCATATCGCTGTAGACGCTCCACGCGAAAGAAAATGTGAATGAGTTTAGTCTTGAACACTCGGTCTGGGACCTTTTTTGATTTCCTGCTCTCTGGACATGCTCTTATTTCCACTAACTTCTCATCACAACATTTAAATTCTCCTCTTAGCGAGGTCCAACATTTCCATATTCGGTTTTTCTTTCTCTGTTGTCAGGAATCCACGCAGCGTCCGTTCTTGTTTGCTACGGGACTCGCTCATCATATCTGCGCCACGAACTTGCAGTTCGTGATCAAGTTCACTATCGGACAGATGTGCTACGTCCATTTTATAGTATTGTGCAAACAGTTGTTGTTGTTCCATTTTATAATCAAGATATCAGAAATTAAATATATCAAAGAAATCAGCACTTCAAATCAATTAATGTCAAATTGGCGAAATAAATAAACTTTCTCTCGGTTTTTTACTTCTCCCTCCGACTTCCAATCACGCTTTTTGATAAAACACAACGCTTTCGTTTATGTAAAAAAATCCACTGTCTGTTCAAACTATCTTAGTTTCCAGTTATTTTGGACATCAGAACCCCTTTGGTACAAACTCAAATTTCACCTGCTGTGTTAAATACAATAATTTCGCCACATATATATATTTATTAGTCAGTGAAAGCCTGGATGTTTTCCCAGAGACGTACGTAGCAATCGACTCTAAGTCAAGCAATTTTACGAGCTGAACCCTTAAAAACGATGGTAAGTCAATTTTTGTTGGGCGCCAAAGTGTAAGTTACCGGTCGGCCCCAGCCACGAGCGCTACTGAAACTCCCTGAAACAATAACCTCAGGGTCGGCACGCTTATCCTTAATTTTTGCGGGTAGCAGGGAAATGCTTATTTCTGTCGATGCTAAAACACTCGACTTTCACTTTTTACAACTTTTATTCGCTTTCACTTTCCTTCCTCCCACTTTCTAATATCTATCTAACCTTTTCTCGACGGGCCCGTCGTATTCTGCAGTGCACCTTCCGCTTTCCACCTTCGGCTTCGCTGTCTGCTTCCGCTTTCGTTCGTCGTGTCGGTGGTTCCTCTAGTTTCCACACGATCCGCCTCGCTCGCAATGCGGTTCGAGGGTGGCCTTCCAAGCGTACGCCGATGTTCGATCCGGCCGTCGTACGCCAGCGATTTCCGGCAATAATGCGCGCGTCCAACAATGGCAATCCCGTGCGATGGATGGTTTTGTTGGGTTTTCTTTAACCAGAATAACGGGGTCTTGGGGGTTCGCAATGGTGCATAAGTTATCTGGCGAGGGCACATTTGGGTATAATGGGGGATGGAGAATGACCTTACCTGTTGTCCCCGGTATCAGCACACACTTTATAGGACACAATATATCGTTCAATTTTATTGGTTTATAATAATTTTGCGACTGATTGGTTTGAGTTTTTCCGGGTAAGTGATCGAATATATCACTTCGATCTTTCCAAGAGGTCATTCCCCTATCCCGTAGGTCATTGCCCTCGCCCAGTGCATACAACGAGTATTTCCATCGCTGGTTTATGACGTTAGTCATCCTATTCGCGCTTATCGCCACCCTCAATGGCCGCCCGCGATGTCGGTTTTCTTTGGCGCAAAGGTGAAAGCCTGTTGGATGGTTGGCTGCGTTCTTGTGGTAAGAACCCCTTTGGTACAAAATCAAATTTCACCTGCTGTGTAAAATACAATAATTTCGCCACATATATATGTTTATTAGTCAGTGAAAGCCTGGATGTTTTCCCAGAGACGTACGTAGCAATCGACTGTAAGTCAATCAATTTTACGAGCTGAACCCTTAAAAACGATGGTAAGTCAATTTTTGTTGGTCGCCAAAGTGTAAGTTACCGGTCATCCCCAGCCACGAACGCTACTGAGACTCCCTGAAACAATAACCTCAGTGTCGGCACGCTTATCCTTAATTTTTGCGGGTAGCATACAACGAGTATTTCCATCGCTGGAAACAAACACCAAACACGAAACAAACATTTGCCCACTCAACATTTTACAAATTATAAGTATAAAATATAAAAACGAAATAAAATACTCGTAATTCCTAGTAACCTTCTTGGAGGAAGCTACCGACGCTTACAAATTGCTTTGTACTACTAATTGTGGATATATGAAATTGAAATTGGTTGGTCCCTTGTCGAAACAAAAAAGCATCTGAATCTAAATTCTCATGCTAAATTCATTTTGACAATAAGACTGACAATAGTTTGAGATATGAACAGATTCATTTGTACTGATAACATCCCCTTTGACAATTTTTTGACATCTGTCAACCCAACCAGCTAATCACGACTGTATACAACTCTTAAAACAAAAACCGTACCATAACATAAATCGATCTCAGCAAATACCTTCATATTTTTGAATACATGTATTGAATTTATGATTTTGTTTTCCATTTTTTGTTGTTCGTTGCATTCAACTAATGCATAGAAATTGTTAGGTCATCGTTTTGAATATAAAGATATTCACTAAATGACTCCCATTAGCGCTTGTACATATTGAAAATTATTTTAAAGTTTCAGCATTTTTAGTTATATCGCTTTGAAGTTGGAAAGAGTTGCAAGTAACCCCGTTTGACGGTACCCTATATCTGTAACCATGCCAGTCTACATAGATTAACAAAATAAATCGTATTTGAAAAAAAAAAATGAAGCGTGGAAATACCAGTGAGCACGGGGTCAGTTGGTGGTTGGGATTGTTACATATTCATATGGATGATTCTTTTCGTTGAAAGAATACGCTCCGTTCATTCGGTTTGGAATTGTTTATGGATTCGTTCCTGTTTCACTTTATACGATAATGTGATATCGCTTGATAATGTGATTTTAACTTAGTTTAGGGTTCCAAACCATCAACCGCACCTGAAGTATTCCATGTACTGTTGGTGTGTTCCAATCATCATCATCATCCTGTGTGAGTGTTTATTTGAGATGTATAGTATTCTGGTTGCAGTTGAAAATCGAAATAGTGAACTTGCGCCTTTCGATTTCGCTGCTATTTTCAGCGTGAGGTACTAAAGCGCAACTGGTGTAGATGATGCGCAAGTTGATTCTCTAACATGTACATAAAATGCGCTTTAGTTGCCCACTCTGCAAATAGGAAAAAAACGAAAGGCACAAGTCAATTCTTCGATTTTCAACTGCAAACAGATTATGTGAATTAGCATTTTTCTCGTTATCTAAAAAACTGTTATAATCTGGAATTCTGCAGGTAAAGCTCGCATAATATCAAACTTATTGTTGCTTACGAAAATATATGACTACATCTATAGTTTTTCATCAATTATCACACTTGCTGCAAATTCTGCATCCATGAGCTTTGCTGACAATGTGTCACTCCTATCATTAAATCGATGAATAATACCACGAAATAGTGTTTTGAAGAGTGGTTGATCCATGTTTCTTGCTAAGTGATATAGAAAAAGCCAATCAGAAAACGAAAAACTTTTCGTAATCACTTGCATATCATTAGTTATTAGGATTCCAGGATAAGCAAATGAAAAAACAAATTCATTGAACCTCATGGACCTGAAAAGAGATGAAGGCAAACAAAATATTAAATTGACGAAAATTCAAAATCAAAGTAAGTGAGATGCTACGAGCTTTAGTATATTAACACTTGGAATATCAAGAGGGTAACTAGTTACGCGGACCACCAAAGAGGTCAAAAAAAGTGGGACCATTTACTGAACCGTTATGTGTCCGACGCGGTATCCGGGTACTTTTTCAGGTTTCAATGAATGAAATTCCTATGTTTTTTCCATCGCTGGAAAGTGAAACTTTGTGACATCTTAGAACTTCACTAAATTAAAAAAAAAATCGGGAGCCCCTCCTTACTATGCCAGCAATATTATTAACCCAAAAGCTTGATGTTAATAATATTGTTGACATAGTAAGGGGGAGTGAGGAGGGGCCTCTGAATTTTTTTACTACGTAACGAGGGTACCCGGGTACCCACAAAACTAAAATGCCAATAGCTAAGACAACTCCCAACCGATTTCGATACGTTTGGGTGTTTTTGATTCAGAAACTCTTCCATTTTTAGACTTGGTTAAAATAAATCGGGTTACTTCCCGGAGCAGGTTCCCGTGGGGCCGTGAGTGACCATTCCGAGGTCAAATTGCCATACGGTCCCGTAACAATAAATAACTTTCGAGACAATGTAAGAAGTAGAGATGCACCGAATAGTACTATTCGGCTTTCAGCCGAATACCGTATATTTAATGTTTTATTATTTGGCGTACCGTGTATTCGGCTTAAGTTAAAATCGGCTGGTATTCGGCCCGAATATTCGGTCGACCGAATATTCGGTGCATCTCTAGTATTTTGTATATACCTATGTATTATCTTTTATTTTGTTTCGTTTAAATATTTCATGAATATTAGACCATTACTTATCATATTCGGCCGAAAGTCGGTTTTTATTATTCGGCGTACCGTATATTCGGCTTAAATCAAAATCGGCTGGTATTCGGCCCGAATATTCGGTCGACCGAATATTCGGTGCATCTCTAGTAAGGAGTTTTGATACTCATATTGCTAGGATTGCTAGGACATTATTAAATTTCACAAATCATGCCCTAGTACTGGAACATTATTCCGGAAAATCCGGATTACCAAGAACCAGATCCATTCATCCGGCTCAATTTCACAGAATCAATGAACGAGTTCCTGAATCCAAAACATTTAAAAGTGTCCAAATCGGTTTAAAAAGCCATAGTTATGACCATTTCAATTTGTGAGTACCCGGGTATCCTCGTCGGCCTGTTGAAGGTATTTTTTTTGTTGTGCGTACATAACTGTTAAACCAATCATATATCAGCGGTTACCTGGCCGTTTCTAAAAATTTCTTCGCCATTGAAAAGGTATTTCTTTTTTGAATGGTTAAAAAAGGGATATTAGAGTTGTCTACCATCACAGTCGTGGTTCGCTGGTTGGACATTCTTTAACTAGACCGCTTTTTAGTTCCAGGGCCGTTTTAAGACCTTTCTGCGCATTAGGGACCATTCATAAATTACGTAACGCAAAAATTGCCCAAAATTGACTCCCCCCTCCCCCCATGTAACAAATTGTCACAAATTTCTTCATCCCCCCCTCCCCTGTTACGTAACAAATTCCTAGAAAATTTTTTTTTTCTTCGGCGAAAACATGTTACGTAACGATCTAGCTAACTCCCCCTCCCCCCTATGTCACAACATGTCACAACTTGTTGTACCCCCTCCCCCCCCCCTAAAAGCGTTACGTAATTTATGAATGGTCCCTTATTGGTAATACCACTTGGAAGGCTTAGGGTGGCCATGTTTGAGCGCCTTTTACTCTGAAGCTGATTAATCCGATTCCATATCTGTGTTGAGGGGCTCTCGGGGTTGATGCTCTGTACTAGATCTTCCCAGCTTTTCTGTTTGACTTCCGAGATGATTTTGCGGCAGGCAGATCGAGCTTCGTGGAAAGACTGGAGAGCTGCTACTTTGTTGGGGTCACCGTCCTTAATGCGACGGAGAGCACGCAGTTTATTTCTTCGAATTTTGACTGCTTGTTCTACCTCTGCGTTCCACGAGATCATTGCCTTGGGTCCTGGTTTACCACTGGTTCGAGGGATACTAGCTTGGGCGGCGGCTATCACTTTTCTGGTGAAGTTTTCGACTGTCATTATCTGGCCGGGACGAATGGAGCTGCTGATTAGTTTTTCGTACAAATCCCAGTTTGCTCTTTCGTAGATCCATCTTCGTCGTCGCATTGGTTCATCTGATGTTCCGGGTGTATCAATTTTAATGGGGAAGTGGTCACTGTCTGCGCCATCTGAAGTGTTTTCCAGATGAAATTGCCTGACATGGATGTTGAACAGATTGATACATCTAACGCGTGCGTGCTGCCGGTGGATGGATCGACTCGGGTGTGAGATCCGTCATTTAATACTACCATGCTTTTATTAACTACTGTTTCCAGAATCGAATTGCCTCTTTTCTGTGCATCAGTTTTTGTTTTTGTCAATCGACTACCCCAAGCGGAGTGGTGGGCGTTCAGATCACCCAAGAGGATAAGTGGTTTCGGGAGTTCTTCCAATAGGTGTTTTAAGTTATCAGCAGCATTTTTGTCTCTTGGTGGCAGATATACTGAGGCCACAGTCAGTTTCGACGGCGTGTGAAGCTGTATTGCCACTGCCTGTATGTTGGTGTTTATTTGTATTCGTACGAACGCAGTGCCATCCTTAACCGCGAATCCTACCCCTTGTCTGCCGTGAGTGGAGCAAGGTCCTAATAGAAGGTGATAGGATCTTCCGATGTAGTTAACTGTGGTACTGTGTTCTTCTGCGTTAGTTTCTTGTAGGCAGACTACTGTTGGCTGATTCCATTGGATGGCAAATGTGTTCGATGGTGTTGTATCACTAGATTCTGAGTCGGATCTATTTGTCTCTGGAATGTTTTGCGCTTCTGGTTCGCGGTGCGGTTCATTGTGTCTGTTGTTATACGATTACTTGTTCAGCCATTTGTGCTTTTGATGAGAGGTCTCCAAAGTTTCAGGTTGCTGTATGGAGTTGTGCTCCCAGTTGCGATTTTAAATTTGTCGGTGGCGCTCAGATGGGGTGTGCAGATTGCAGGTATTTGTAGAAGATACTCTATCATAGCTGCTTGATTTCCCTTGAAATGTGGTTACGCTTCTGTGTAGTGTTCAGAGTAAAATTTGAGTTTGCCTTAGGTCCAAAAAAATCCATAGAGGAATAGGCGCTAAGTCCCTTGTGCGTCTCTCTTCCGGTGATTCCTGGGCGTCGTGGGTTGTCCGTCAGTTCCGGTGAGAGTGTAGCGTCCGCAATGACGGGGCCGCGGCTACCCAGGAACCAGAGTGGGTATGTTGAATTTTTGTTTGCCTTAGGTCCAAAAAAATCCATAGAGAAATAGGCGCTAAGTCCCTTGTGCGTCTCTCTTCTGGTGATTCCTGGGCGCCGTGGGTTGTCTGTCAGTTCCGGTGAGAGTGTAGCGTCCGCACTGACGGGGCCGCGGCTACCCAGGAACCTGAGCGGGTATGTTGAAATATTGTCACCTGGCAAAGCCGATGGGTTCATCGTTTGGGGTTTTGTGTCTCAAGGGATTCCATGAGAAACCGGCCGACCGCAAAATATGACCATCGTCGATTCGAACGAAACTTTGCAGGTGTGTTGGGTTTATGAATCTCCATGATATTCTCTGAGGGTTTAAGACATTCCACCCTCTTAGCATAGGCCTGCTGTTCCTGTCTTGCGACACGAACAGCTTTCCGGAGCTCCAGGAGGCTCAACTTCAACTCCTTGGCTATATTCTGCTTTGCGCTAGCGAAGTCGATTATAGAATCGAGTTGCTTCGCTACTTTGCGCATCGCAGATATTGGCCCCTCCGATGCATTGGTAGGGCTATTTCCTACCGCTGCTGGGGGGTCACTGGTGCTTTCGGATGCAGCACTCATCGCTCCACTACTCTTCCCACGGGGGGAGACCTCGCCAAACCACCTCTAGCGAAGGGGTTTGGCACCTCCGACTGTTTGTTATTTTTATTTTTGTTCTCCATGTAAGTACCCACGAGTCGCGCGAGAATAAATGTCCGCCACGCCAGAGCTCCGCATTAACGTGGTAAGGGACGCTTCCTGTGGGGGTTGCCCAGGTACCCCACAGGCTCCGTTAACGATCGAGCATCTTTTTCACCCCCTCGATCACTCATCCCTCGGCACGGGTCGCTTCACGCCTTGGAATTGGGGTTATGCCCTACCTTGCTTTACGTGGTGATCTCGGCCCAGATCATCACAACCATCCTCCTTTACCAGGGCTTTGGACCTGTAGCTCTGGTTCTCAATAGTTCCATGTACGTATGTTATTACAGACATGCTACTATTGAGATCCGTCATTCGCTAGCGGTTTCTCGGAGATGGCTGAACCGATTTTTACAAACTAAGATTCAAATGAAAGGTATAATATTCCCATTGGTTGCTATTGAATTTCATTTTCAACCGACATCTTGTTCCGGATTACGAGTTGAAGAGTATTTTTTTTTCCATACGTTTATTTGACACGGCATTTGCAAAAGCTTTTTACGCCAGTTTCTTTTTTTTACATAGCACGTTACAAAAATCCTTAAGACTAATTTTAACTATACTAGTACTTTGTCTAAAACTAACACTGAAATCACTTTATTGTTTGCTTTTTTCCTTACATTGTTGTATTTCATAATGATCTAGTATTTTCGGGTGTATTTATTTACTTTTTTTTCTGTTATTGTCTAAATTTAAAAACTAAATATTCTAGGACACTTTAATTGGTGAATGATTAGCCTTGGATGAGAGTATGAGGAGATGAATTTAATTAAATTTTGACAGACGCTGTTTTTAGAAAATGATAGATAAGTTCCATGTATAGAGGATCGCGATACGCCAGGATGTCTCTAACAGGAACATGGATTGGTCTTCCTCGGACTTGTAAAGAATCTACTAATTGTGATCTGGCTTCACGATATTCAGTGCAGGACCAAACAACATGCTCAATGTCATGGTAACCTTCTCCACAAGCACAATGATTACCCTCAGCGAGCCCAATACGACGGAGATGCGCATCTAAAGTATAATGATTGGACATGAGCCTAGACATCACACGGATGAAGTCTCGACTTACATCCAATCCTTTGAACCATGCCTTCGTTGATACTTTAGGGATAATTGAGTGTAGCCATCGTCCCATATCTCCATTGTCCCAAGATGTTTGCCAACTAGCAAGTGTCCTCTGTCGAGAAGCGCTATAAAATTCATTGTAAGCGATGGGTCTTTCATATATTTCACCATCTAGTGCACCAATCTTGGCTAAATTATCAGCTTTCTCATTTCCCGCAATAGAGCAATGGGCGGGGAGCCACACTAGGGTAAATTTATAACATTTTCTTGTCAGGTTACTCAGAGATTCTCGTATCTTCCCCAAAAAGAATGGATCGTGATTATCAATCCTCTTTGAGCGTAGAGCTGCAATTGTGCTGAGACTATCAGTGAGGATAAAGTAATGGTTCGGGGGTAAAGTATTAATTATTTGAAAACTATAGTGAACTGCTGCTAGTTCCGCTATATAAACAGAGGCGGGTTCTGCAAGTTTGAGAGAAATTGAAAAATTATTGTTGAAAATACCGAAACCAGTGGCCTCACTGATTCGTGACCCATCAGTGTAAAACATTTTAAGGCAGTCTATGTGTTGATATTTACTTGTGAATATCTTAGGGATCTCCCGCGAGCGTAGATGATCCGGAATTCCACGAATCTCTGCTTGCATGGACGTGTCAAAGAATAAAGTGGAATCAGGAATATCTAGTATATTGACGTATGTGGGAACATACCTAGCAGGCGTTATTTCTTGTGACATGTGATTGAAATACACTGTCATGAATCTGGTTTGGGGTTGAAGCTCGACAAGTCTTTCAAAATTTTCAATTACCAGTGGGTTCATAACCTCACATCGAATAAGTAAACGAGAAGAGAGATCCCAGAATCGGTCTTTTAAAGGAAGAACTCCCGCTAGTACTTCAAGACTCATTGTATGGGTCGAATGCATGCAACCTAAGGCAATTCGTAAACAGCGATACTGTATCCGTTCCAGTTTAATAATGTGAGTGTTCGCTGCTGAACGGAAACAGATGCACCCATATTCCATTACTGAAAGTATTGTTGTTTGATACAATCTTATCATGTCACTTGGATGAGAACCCCACCATGATCCAGTTATTGTTCGCAGAAAATTTATCCTTTGTTGGCATTTCGTTATTAGATACCTAATGTGGCCTCCCCATGTGCCTTTAGAATCGAACCAAATTCCAAGGTATTTAAAAGTCAGGACTTGGGCTATCGTTCTACCAACCAACTGAAGCTGAAGCTGAGCTGGATCACGCTTCCTTGAGAAAACGACCAACTCTGTTTTCTCCGTAGAGAAATCGATGCCCAGCTTTAAAGCCCAAATTGATAAATTATCCAAGCTATCTTGCAATGGTTGTTGTAAATTTATAGCTTTTGGTCCTGTGGCAGAAACCACCCCATCATCTGCAAGTTGTCTTAAAGTGCATGGGCTGACAATACAATTATCAATGTCATTCACGTAAAAATCATAGAGAAGGGGGCTTAGACAAGAGCCTTGTGGGAGGCCCATGTAACTTATTCTGAATGTCGCCAAATCGCCATATGAAAAATGCATGTGCTTTTCTGACAATAAATTGTATAAATAATTATTTAATATCGGTGAAAGACCACATTGATGTAGCTTCTCCGAGAGAACATCAATGGAGACTGAGTCGAATGCTCCTTTTATGTCTAAGAACACAGACGCCATTTGTTCTTTTTTTGCGTAAGCGAGTTGGATTTCTGACGAAAGTAGCGCCAGACAATCATTCGTTCCCTTTCCCCTCCGAAAACCAAACTGGGTATCTGATAGCAAGCCGTTCGCCTCAACCCAATTGTCGAGACGTCGTAGGATAATTTTTTCCAACAATTTCCTGATGCAGGATAGCATTGCAATCGGTCGATACGAGTTATGGTCGGAGGCTGGCTTTCCCGGTTTTGGAATAGCGATAACTCTCACTTGTCTCCAGTCGTGCGGGACAATGTTCTGCTCAAGAAGCTTATTGAATAAATTCAACAAGCGTCTTTTTGCTAGGTCAGGCAGATTCTTCACCAAGTTGAATTTAATTCTGTCTAGTCCCGGAGCATTATTGTTGCATGAGAGGAGTGCAATTGAGAATTCCATCATTGTCAAAGGCGAATCTATGAAATCGTTACTTGTGGGAGCATTGCGAGTGATTTTCTGCGCAGGAGCAGAATCGGGACAAATTTTCTTGGCAAAATCTTCGCTTTCATTAGTCACGTTTCGATTCCTCATTCTTCTGGCTGTGTTCCAAAGAGTACTCATTGATGTTTCTCTTGACAAGCCATTAACGAAGTGTCTCCAATAACTAGATTTTTTGGCACGACGTATACTGTCAAATTTGTTTTGCAAAATGAAATAATTTTCAAAGTTCTCACGTATACCCCCTTTCTGTTTCATAATTTCTTTGTAGGCAACTTGTTTAGCTTCATATGCATCAGAGCACTCTTTGTCCCACCAAGGATTAGGGGGCCGTCTATTTATTGTCATTCCAGGATTGCATTTCGTTTGGGCTTGTTCTGCTGCTTCAATAATTAAACCCGCTAAGAATTCATATTCTTCGGTAGGGGGTAGCTCTTCTGTCGAAGCAAGAGAAGTGGAAATTAATGTTTCGTATGTTTTCCAATCAATATTTCGTGTTAAGTCATAAGGAACATTGATTGAATTCGTAAGGCCTAATTCACTGTTAATTGAAACAACGATTGGCAAATGATCGCTACCGTGAGGATCAGGTACAACCTTCCACGTGCAATCTAACCGAAGTGATGTCGAGCACAGAGATAGATCTAATGCACTTGGACGTGCAGGAGGTCTGGGGATGCGTGTTGTTTCGCCAGTATTTAAAACTGTCATATTAAATTCGTCACATACATTGTATATCAAAGAGGATCGATTATCATTGTAGAGGGAACCCCACAATACTCCGTGCGAGTTGAAGTCTCCCAGTATCAGACGCGGAGCAGCCATGGATTCCACTACCTCAAAAATTTGACGTTGTCCAATTTGAACTTTGGGAGGTATATATATAGAAGCGATAGACATGTCTTTGCCTTTAATGTTCGTTTGGACTGCTACAGCCTCAATGCCCGCAAACAAGGGGATGTTAATTCTATAGAAAGAATAGCACTTTTTAATTCCTAGAAGCACTCCTCCATACGGGGTGTCTCGGTCTAGGCGAATAATGTTGAATTCATTTAAGTTGAAATTAATGTTTGAGGTAAGCCATGTTTCACATAGAGCAAAAGCATCGCATTTTAAATTATGCAGTAAAATTTTTAAGGAATCAATTTTAGGTATGATACTTCTGCAATTCCACTGTAAAACAGTGATGGAATCTTTCATTGGAGGAGGTGAATTACCCATTGAAAGATACAATCGCTGCAAGGATGGGCCATTGAGCAATCAGCTGCTCTAAAAATGTTCTAATTGTTGGGAGGAAAGCTGAAAGTATACTCTTTAGTGGTTCAGAAATATTGAATGCTTTAAAAATCCAATCAACAATTTCAGAAAATTTCAATAATCCTACCCCCGGCTGAGGCTCAGAGGAAGTCGAAATTTTATTATTTCCAGTAATGGTGTTCTGTTTGGATTGTACGTTCCCAAAACCGGGCGGAATTGATTTCGGTTTTGAATCGGAATTTTTCGGTTTTGGGCGCAGTTTATCTATTGGTGGAGAAATTTTAAGGCCCTTTCTTGGCAGCTTGGGAAAAGAAGACTGTTTTCTTTTTCTGGAATTTCCGGGTAAAACAAATGATGTACCTTCGCACGCTCCGTCAGAGTCAGACTGTTCCGAAAATAGAGATGTGTAAGTGTTTTCTAAGAAGATGGGTTTAGGGGTAGCATTTTTCAACATTTCTGCATAGGAGCGCTTAGACCTCTCCTTCAAGGATCGTTTAATTTTATCCTCACGCAATTTATAAATGGGGCATGCAGGGAGCTCATGTGAGTTTTCTCCGCACATTAAACATTTTTCTGAATTTTCACTGCATATATCCTCTTGATGAGAACCCCCACATTTGCCACACCGTGCCTTATTGGAACAGTAAGTGGCTGTGTGGCCAAGCTGTTTGCAATTAAGGCAATTCATTACACGAGGAATAAAAAGGCGAACAGGGAGACGAATCTTATCGATAATGACATAGTTGGGCAGCGCAGACCCAGCGAAAGTCACTCGAAATGAGTCAGACAGTCGATAAACTTTTTTATCTCCTTCGTGTGATACTGAATGCAATTGCTTGCATTCAAGTATTTTTACGTCTTTAAGTATGGTGTCTTTGAAACGACCAACCCCATGCTTAATTATGTCATCAACAGTCAAACTCGATTCTGTGATGACCCCATCAATTTCAATTTCCTTTGAAGGAATATACGCTCTATACTCACGCGTAAAAAGCTCGCAAGAAGCAATTGCATTGGCTTGTTTGAGACTACCAACGACAATGCGTATTTTATCTTTATTGACTTTGACGATCTCTTTTACATCCGAGAATCGCGAAGTCAAATCTTTAGAAATTTGAATAATATTTAGCGCCTTTACTTTACGCCTAATAAATACAATCCATGGTCCCGTTGACGACTCTGGGTAAATTTTAATTCTAGTCGGATTTACATTTTCAGCATAAGGTTTAGGGGGAGGGTCTGTTACTCGTTCTCCCATCTCTTCATCCATTTTACCTAGGAAGAAAAACTATCACAAAAAGGAATGAAAAATATACCTGTTATACCTGTAGAACACACCTCATGTGTTACGTTGTAAACTCGGTGCCCGTTGTTTGACAATGTGACACTTGCTGTCCTTCTTCGTCGCGTTGCTTCTTCAGTAGAGAAATAGGCCTACCTGCAACACTTCAAAACTCTCTCCGGTTAAGCTGCTCGTCGGTATCACCACCACAAGCGCGCTCTCTCCGTTTCCACCGCCGCGGTAAACAAATGTGGCTACCTGTGGCTTGCTGCGAAAATCCCACTGTCGATGCGGCACTTTTCGGTGCCACTTGTTTTCCTTATTCGTCGTACCACTTCTGCGGTAGACGAATAGAGCAAATGAGTCTACCTGTGACGCTTCCCCTCTCGTCGATTAGAATTGCCCGACGACACCAATACAATATATTTTTTCTGTGTGTACAGGCACGATCACTGTCGATTTCTGCCACCGCGGTAGGCAAATTCGTCTACCCGCGGTTTGCTGTCAAAACACCGAGGATGTCGTTGACCACGCCTCCGACGTATCAACTGTCGACTCACACTTAACAAACTGGTCTCTCTCTCTCCCACAAAAACGCATACAGCGTCTCGCACTCCGTCACTCTCTCGAGAACAAAACCTTCCACCTGGAGGCACAACCGTCTCGGCCGGTTGCAAAAACTGTTATGTGGAGTTGAAGAGTATGGTTACAAAACAAAATTTGTTGATTTGTCCACATCGGTTCGCGGAATTTTCTGAACCGATTTTGACAAACTTGATTTTAAATGAATGGTCCATTAGCTGCTGTTGAATTTTGTGTGGATCCGAGTTCTGGTTTCTGAATTACAGGGTGATACGTACGATCACGTAGCAAATCCCGATTCTAACGAATTCTGCGATGAATGTAAAAAGGTGAATTTTTTTTCCAAAATGTAAACACAACTGTTGAATTTGTAGATCTAGGTCACCAACTGTCATTCAAAGTCTCTTTGGCCACACTGGCCACCATCGACGGATACGGAAGCATCCAAATTCTGAATAACGGTTATATTAATTTTTCGAAAATGGCTACACCGATTTGATCAACTTAGTCTCAAATGAAAGGTGTTGCGCCCCCTGAAACTGATATTAAATTCCATCTCCATCCGACTTCCGGCTCCGAAGTTACGGCGATCACATAGAAAACTCCGATTCAAACCGATACCGCGATGAATGCAAAAAGGTGCTCTTATATATACTTACCAAGTGTAATAAGAATGAAAGACATTTCCATAATGTTATATTGTACGAACCAGCTATTAAATCATAGTTTGGAGAAATGAGAAAGGCACAATTGCACCTCTAGGTGGATTAAAACAGGTTTTTCAATTCAATATTACCTTGGCTGGTTTTTCTTTTGCAAAATTTTAGAACTCGAATATTGATTTCTTTTCTTGTATATAGTTGTCAAGTCATGTATAATAAAATTGTAATGTATACATTTGAAACACGGTGTTCCTAAAACCGTTATTAACAAAAAATGACCATAAATTTGTCATACGGCATTCGAAAGATACAGTATCCAAGCATCTTCTCAGTGAATTTCAAAATGATCCATCGAGGGATTCGAGAGAAATTGCAATTTGAAGTTTTATGACACGTTTGATAAGGCTACCAGCAAACACCCACGGGTTTGGTCCTATCTCTACAAACAAATTTTTTTTTGTATACTTATTTAGTACATGGCATTCGAAAGATATAGTAATCGAGTATATCTCCTGCAAGTTTGAAAATATTTCATTGACGGAATCGAAATTTATAACGGTTTGGATGTGGTATGCGGTCATAGATGGGTTTTCTACCAGACTTCAAGTGTGAATCGATGTTTGTCCATTGACTATTTAGATCGTTTATACGTGCCGCGGTTTTTAAAGCAAAACCTGACCATTCAATTACATAAATATAATGTACAAAAGGTGTTATTTATATGGTATACTGAAAAAATATGAAAATAGGGTTGTCTACCAAACGTTAAATATAATGTGTAAATTAAAAAAAATGGATAAAAGTCGGAATGTTTACTTCAAAAGGCCATATCTCAATGGTTTGTTGACCGATTCTTATTATTTTTTCATTATTGAACAAGTAGACGTTTCATCGTTAATTTTCATTAAGAAGAATATAAATTGCCTACTTCAAACAATAGCCAGCATAATTATCCTCAATACATATAAAATTATCACTATTTAGTGAATATCTTTGTATTCAAAACGATGACTTATACATTAGTTGAATGCAACGAATGCAAACTACAAATGATGGAAAATAAAACCATAAATTTAAAAAATATGAAGGTATATGCTGATTCAGATCAATTTATGTTATGATAGGTTTTTGTTGGAAATTTTGTACAATCGCTGGTTGGGTTGAAAGAGTAGATACAGAACACTAGATTAGGATTGTCGCTGGTATCAGTGGTAGGAACATCATTGTTTTGATTCCGGTATATGCCTGTAAAATGGGCCAAATAAAAAAAGCACGAAAAATAATCCTCCAGCGTCATTTCATAGAAACTAACCATTTTTGTTTCTTTTAGCCAGTAAAACAATGGCTATTTTTGGTTGATTGTTTTTTTACTAGCTAGAATGCACAAATTGTCTTTGCCTGCACTGAAATTTGTTGATTTTTTATTTTCTTGTGGAGTGTAAACAAACTCTTTCATTTCATAACAACAACAGTCGAAAACTTTACACTGATAAAATTCGTTATACTGAATCTGCCAATTTCACGG